>NC_045670.1:10000000-10355000 GCF_009829145.1 Chiroxiphia lanceolata | reverse complement strand
TACAGAGACTGTTTTGAGGCTGTAAAAGAGTAAGCTTCCATTGTAACTCTTAAAACTAAATGTGGATGGAAGCTACTTGAACAGTACTATGCAGAGAAAGTTATATCAAGAAATGAATGCTTTATTTTCTCCCCTAGTTGGCAGGTTCTATTATTGGAAAGGGAGGCCAGAGAATCAAACAAATACGTCATGAGTCAGGAGCTTCAATCAAAATTGATGAACCGCTAGAAGGCTCAGAAGATCGAATAATAACTATTACAGGAACACAGGACCAGATACAAAATGCTCAGTATTTACTGCAGAACAGGCAAGTTGAAGCTTAATGCTGTCCTTACTGTCATTTTTAAACTGACTTCCCTACTACTACATTCTGAAGCTCTTCTCTGCAGTATAGTTTTTAGAAGGCAGGATTTAAGTAACTATTGAACCTAACTTCTCTAGTGGTAGTTCTGCCTTGATTCTTTTTTCTCTGTTCTAACAAAAATGAAAATTCCCTCAAAACTAATCTTGATGGAAGACACCTTAGCCAAGCAGTCCTCTCATTTCTCTGGTGAAAATTGCTGCAAAAAAACTATTTGTAATTAATTATATAGAACCTGTAGAAAATATAGAAGATTTCAGTTGATGTTGGTCTAGTTCTGTGTGGAAGACTAGTGATTTTGTTGTTTTTAGATAACTGACAACAAATCACAGTCTGCCATATGGCACAGACCATGCCTCTACAGGACAAGTTGAAATCAATTGGTGCTGTTATGCAGCATTTCACACCTTGCTGGCATTACTTTCTCTTCTTCCAAATATTAACAGTTTTGGACTTAGCTTGCTTAGTTTTGCTTTAATAACATGTTGACTATCATAGCATTTTTTAATGTTTAACTTGAATGTTTGGCTTTAGATTACTAATATTTAAATGTACTTAAAATAATTATATGCCTGTAATTATTAGTTGTTAAACTTTTAAAATTATTTACTTTTAAAAGTATTGTGGATTTGTAGTTTAATCTTTAAGAATGCCATTGTAAATATTGATGCGAGATGTGTGGTCAATCATTCTAATATATGCTTTTTTCTTTTTCTTTTATAGTGTGAAGCAGTATGCAGATGTTGAAGGATTCTAATGCAAGATTATTTTTTCTTTTTTATAGTGTGAAGCAGTATTCTGGAAAGTTTTTCTAAGACTAGTGAAGAACTGAAGGAGTCCTGCACCTTTTTTTTTTTTTTTTTTTTTTTTGTAATATCTGCTTCTGTTTAAATAGCGAACATTCCTCTGCTTCATAGGTATTCTGCATTTGAGGTGTAGTGGAATCTGCTTTTCGCCAGATGTCATGTTTTAGTTCGTTACAAATATTTGGGGGAGGGAAAGGTTGCACAAGACTAATACTGAAATTTTGAAACAGCAGCAAAGAGCGGATTTTATTTTTGTTCAGTGGTGGTAAATCATAATGGGGTTTTTTTCTGTAACTATTGTGAACACCCTGCTTTATGTACATTGTATTTTTTTTTTTTTCGATGGGAGGGGAGAGGACTGGTTGTTCACATGTCCCTGACATCCTTTGAGGGCAGTGTGTAGAATGTAATGTTCTTTTTTAAAATGTATTTTATGAAATAAATTTAGTGAACCTATTATTGGTGGTCATTTTTTTTTTATATATATGTAAGGTAATATCTAAAATAAATACACCCTTTTTCCCCCCACACACAAGAAAATGTGTAAATGAAAGTTGCTATTAAGCTTGCTCTTCTGCTTCTTTGATATAGATGGAGTTACGTGTTTTTGGCAAATTAAAGAAAGTGTAAAAACAGTGGCTCGGCTTTGCTATTTGGGGAAAAGACTTACAAAAATATTATTGCAAACATTGCGTGAAATTTGACCTTTTTTCATCTTTTTGGTCCTCTGCAGTACATATTTATATAGGTGACATATAAATAAAATATTTTAAAACTTTGTGATGCCACTGACTAAACAGTGGGTTAAATACACCTGGTTCTACACAGCTTGCTTAATGCAAATAACATTAAAAATAGCAGTTGAATAGCAATTAATAAATGAATTGTACTTTTCAGAGCTCTCATTTGTGTAAGATAGAAATTTGTATGAATTGACAAATTAGCAGTATCTAACTTGATTTTCATTGTATACAGAACTTAAATTTGTTTGGTTTCCCTGTTGAATTCCATAGAAAATATTTGTGAGAAATTAAAAAATAAAGTACTTCTGGATATTTTTTATGTAATACCTTGGCATTTGTATATATAGTTTACAAGTTTTAATTTCACTTGCTAAATAAAAGCAAAAAAAAAAAGAAATTCAAAAGAACTTTGTAAATCTGAATGCGATTGATCCAGATTAAGTGGATTATTTCACTTTGGGGGAGGTTGTGTTTATACTGAAAAGCAGCAGAAACAAACTCCTAAACACCAATTTGTAGGTGTTAAAAAGGGCATTTATTCAGCATGCTGGATGTTTGGAGGATAGCTCCTCTAATCAAACGTGCCAAATGACAGACAGGGCTTTTTATTACACATACTGTTTACATATTCATTAGTTATTCTTGCTTACTTAATACATATTCATTAGTTTGCTTTACATAGTCACACCCCTTTTGGAAGTCCTTCTTTGGTCCTTCCAGGTCGTCTTTGTTGTCTTGACCTCAGTTCTTAAGCAGGCACAGCATCACTGTGTTTCACCACAAAAACCATAAAGTTTATCTTGTTTGGGTACACAGACCTTAGTTTACATCTTGTTTGAGTTACATCCCTTATCTTATTCTCTAGGACTTCTCTAAGATTATACTGTTCTTTATTTGGGCATTCCAGGATACTGGGAGTAAAGTTTCTATTTCTCCTATCAGTGTCTTGAACATTTTATTTTTCTCATTTTTTTGAACCATATGAAGTAATTCCTGTCATAATAAGGAGCTACGCTTATGATATAATGGGAAAGGGGAAGGAGCTAAGATGTGACCTACTTAGCAGAGCTATAATCAATCCTTAGAAAACACCCAAAACCTGCTTTTGTCTAGGGCAAGGAGTATGCCAGTTTTCCCAGTAAATAAACATACGTGTAGAATTGGCACTTCCTTGGGAAAGGCTGAACATAAATTAAATGGAGAAATCAGCAAAAAGGGTCAAACAAAAATGCAAATTAAGAAAAAACATGGGTGCAGGATTTTTTTTTTCTATGCACTTCTACATTGTGTATATGGTTTTTGTTTTTAAAATATTTTAGCAGGGGAAAAGCTGCACAAGTCTATATACTAGAGAATAATGTTTTGGTTTTTCTTTTTAATGATCTGCATCTTTTAAGACACTAACCTAGTCTTACAAATAAGCACCATTTTAGCTTTAGTAGGGTTTTCTTTAGGGTTTCCTTAAAACCAATCATTTATGATTTGAGATGAGCCTTAGGGATTCCTACTGTAAAGGAAGCTGTGGGTTTGGGTTTTATGTCTTATGCCTCTGTCCCTACCCCTCTTTCCCCTACTGACTTAGGGCCAAAGCTGACTTAGCTGCTTGTCTCTTGAGGAGGACTGCTGGGGTTTTCTGCTAGGAGAGGGATGTAGGGGAATACTGATAGCACAATAGTCCTTACACTTGTACTTCAAAATAGTTCAGTAATACTGGTTGTAGAAACCGAAATAATTTTTAAAAGGCTGACTGCTATGTACAGAAACTGCTGGATTTGAAATGTAGCCCTTAAGGTATGGGTTCTGTAGCAGCATTCACTGTTGGGTGCATGTTTCTGTACATTATGTCTGAAATTAAAATATCTAGAAATTATTTTTTTAACTGCTTGGTGCATGAGTTACCAACCATTACACATTTGCCATTTTTGGCTGTGCGCATTTTAAGTAGGTTTATATGACCTCATTAAGTCAAAACCAATTTTATATTGTACAAGCAATATTTTAAGCAATTTATTTTAAGGGAATATTACTATAAAGCTGTGACCTGGTTCGTGAAACTTGCTGGCAGGCACTGCTAGCACAACAGCCTACCCCAGCCACCTCCCCCATACCTGCCCAGTGGCAGACAATGTGGTTTTTCCTGCACCGTGCTGGAAGGGCGGAGCAATGTGGCATCACCAAGGGGCTGGTGATTGTGAGTTGTGTGAGGGGTTGTCGCTTTCCTGAGCCAGTAAAGGAGAAGTAGTTTTGGTCATACCACTTCTTGCTGGCTCTGACTGAAGGCCCGGCTGCAGAAGCGAAGATTGTGCTGCAGTTGGGCGATGTGAGGCAGTTAGGGGACTGGGTGGTGGGGGAGGTGTCCCTGCAAGGTGGGGAGAAGAAATGAAGGAAAAGGCAACCTTGAAAACATCTTCTAATGAAAATGCTGCCTTTAAAATGTTTTCTACCCTCAGATGAGGCCGAGCATGGTGCCATTCATGTTATGCACACACGAGTCTGCCAAGTTCATAAAAGACAGCAGCTAGATGTCTTTGTGGACAGCCTGAAACAAAGACAAAATAAAATAAAGCTTAACCATGTTAGCATAACTTTTTGAAATTTAGCATGAGTGTGACTTTGCAAAATATAACCGCCTCGCAAGTAGGGGATCTGCCTAATTGTGAGTAGTTAAGATAAAGGGGAGGTAACAGCCAGAAAAAAGTGCTTCAGCATGTAACAGTAGTAATCAATAATCTTTCAAGGGAAACAGGACATGGGTGGTGGTATAGTTGCTTGAAATAAGGCTTTATGTAACAACTGTATAGTAATACGTATAGGGAATAGGTAACCAAATGTATAATAAGACAGCTACAAACTGGACTTTGTACTGATTCTAAAAGAATGTATATGATAGATAATATTTGAAACTTGCTTTCTCCAGTGTATAGAAAACTCTTGAGTTTTGTCACTAGTTGGACACGCATGTGGTGGTTCAACCCCTGCGTGGCCCCGGCCGTAATAAAGGTGTGCTTTTCTATTCAGTACATACTGTGTAGAGATTCCTTTGAATCAATCTTATTTATGACTCTGATTCTTTATATTAAAAAGACTTTTAGAAATGTATGTAGTCACTTGTTCATGGCTTCCATTATTTCACCTAAAATAAATTTTTGTCGTTGTTGGGACGGACTACGACATATAATATTCAGCAAGAAAGTTTATTGGAAAAAGAAAATGAAGAAGCAGCAGCAGCCACGAGCTGCACTTTACAACCTCTTAAATACAGCTCTTTTGGTACACGTATAACACACAGATAAGTCAGCTTACATACACAAACTACAATTCTCACAGCTAATAGGTAGATTTTAGCTGGGCTTTCTCTGGACTTTCTCAGTCCTACTTTCTCACAACATTTCTGTGCACCTGTCCCTGTTTTCCTTTGATGTTTATATTTTTCTCAGTCACTCTGTACAAAACAAGTCCTTGTTCTCATGAGACAGTGTTCCCTGTTCCCACAGGACAGCTCTTCTCCTGCTGCTCCTCTGCTCTCTCAGGATGCATCAGTACATTGTCAGGACCAGGGCCTCCATTCTCAGCCACTCTCTCTCATTGCATCTCAGGGGCTCGGTCCCCCACAAATTTTGTATTTTCATGATAAATGAGAAAACCATGCTTAAACCAAGAATCCTTTGAGTTGATTTAGTAGTACTAAAGCAGCTCCACTAAATCTGAAAACAGTATTCTAGTGTTAAGGAAACTTAACTGCAAGGACCAAAACCCCTTCACAGCGTGCAGCTCCAGTGAGCTGACAGGTGCTCCATTTTGTGATAAACTGAGAAAATGATTCGGGCTAATTAAAAGAAAAACAGTGTAAGGTCAATATGACCTGGAGAAAGAAAAGAAAAACAAATCGTAAAACTTAATTGGGCCCCTATAAAGACATACAACAAGTTACCTCCCTTTTACTTTGTGTAAGATTTATAGTGAAAGAATTTTGTTTAGTTAGTTGGATAATAGCACCTTTCTTAAAAATTTATAACTTTGTATAGATAACAAGCAAACATCTGCTGAATGTCTGACTTGACAATATATTATGGATGATTATAGATAATATTCTTGTTTAAGAAAAACATCTGTTGAATGTCTGACTTAACAATGTGTAATGTTTTTGCTTATGTATAATGAATATTCATGAATTAGCTGGAAATAAATGTAGAACAACTGTCTTCTTTGGGTGTGACAGGCGTTGGGAGTTGTTGAAACCCCTGCCTGATCACCCAGAGCTGAATTTGCTTTTATCATATAATAAATTCTAATTGGAAAACACTCGACTCTGGGTTTCTATATATCACAGTTTGACTCCCTACATACCCCACACTCACAGAGTCAGACCAGATTTCCTTATTGGTTCCACCCCAGGTTTCCCTTATCAGAGTCTCAGACCTCTTGTTCCTTTAAGTGATTTAATCATGGTCCAGCAACACAGTAACAGCCCGACCTGGGTGCCTCTGGGGAAGGACCCTGAACAAAGCAATCCCCGGGGTTTTATACCCTTAAGAGTCTGTGCACACGTTCCTCATGCGTTCTTCATGTCCCTCACACATGCCTTTTGGTCCAATGGTGATATTGGGTCTGGGGCCACCCGGAACCGCAAGTCTGCTTGCCCGTTGTTAGGAAAAAGGTCAGTGCTAATTCCCAGCTCTTTGCCTGGGGCTCCAGCCATTTCCTGCCATTCAGAGTACAAGCTGCAACTTCCACTGCAGCTGCACACCGAACTACCTGCACTAGTGCTTATGAGAAATAAAAATACGGTTTTTATTACAAACAAATTTTAGAAAACTTATAGGCATATCGTGAAGTTGTAAGGTATCCAGTCCCCACTTGGGCCTGGTACCAGGGCTCCTTGCGGCCAGGATAAGGGAATTTCTAGGCAAATATAAAGCTTCCAAAAATTAAAACCTTTTGGGCCATTTGGCCAATTTTGAACACAGGGGTTTTTTCTCTCCATGGGCTAAGAACAAAGGAGGATCCATCATTTTTGACAGGGGATGCCTTGCAGCCAATCGGAAGGAGGGGAAAGCCCCTTTTCAGAGAAAAGAAACCTTTTTAGGCAAAAATGAATATATTAAACTGACCTGAAAGGGTGAGATTTTGTAGTACTATAAAATGCATGAAATTTAAATGCAAGAAGTCTTTTTCTCCCCAGGAGCTCAGTGTGAGATGAGACCCAGCACACACTGTGAATAAAAATTTCCTTGTCACTACAGTTTTTTTTGTTTCACAGATAATTGAATCTTTCTAAAATAAATAACAAGAAATTTCTCACAGTACTCACTGTTGTAATTTCATAAGAAAAAAATATGTAGGTTTAGATGGAAGTTTTAGTTAAAATTCTTTATATTTGTGTGTAAACTAAGAGGAAGTGTATATGAAGATACTTTTTGTAAATGCACAATGATCAGGAGCTATTATTGGGAGGAATGGGTTAAAAAGCCGAAAACTGTCGAGAAGGATTTTAAATCGCTCAAGCAACCTTGCAGCTGGAAATAATTCTTGATAAGCCTGTGTGAACAGGAGGCCAATGATCCTCTAGCATGGATCCAGTTTAACGGTGCCTCTCTGCTTGTGTACCTCTGCCTGGGTGTTGCTTCAGGGATCCCCCTGTTAGCGAGGTAATGAAAATAAATTTACTCTTTGTGTTTTAGCCATGGGTTTGTGGTTGTCCCAGCTGCCTGCCTGTACTGATTTACGCAGCTATGGTAAAGCATAGGTCTATTTTCATGGCTGGGTTTCGCAAACGAAGGTTTGGGAAGGGCTCTACCCACGTTTGTCACAAGCGCGCTGGTGGCTAAAAAGGCCAATATGAGACAGGCATATCCGATTGCAAAAGGCACAGCAGAAAGACTCCTTAGGTGGTAAATTCTGCAAGGCACGATTCTTTCTGCGTTGCCTTTTCTCCTCAAGGGTGATCCTGCGTGCTTTCTCAAAGGCATCAGCAGCGTTATAGATAGTGTGTCTCTAGACCTCCCGGTTGGAGGCCAGAGTAGACCAGTTATGATGATCAATATGGCCAAGGCTGAGATGTTGTTTCAGGGAGTCCTTGTATCTCCTCTTTGGGGCTCCTCTCATGCGGTAGCATAGGTCTATACTAATGACTATATTTGCCTGGTTTGCTGTGTAAGCACCATATTGAAATATGAGGATTAAGCAGATGAGAAAAAATTAAATGCAATCATGGTACCTTTCTTCCTTTTTATATGTTGAAAATGGTTATCTATAGATGGGAACCCTATGTACAAACTCAAATTTAGTTTTAAGCAACAATTTGAGTGTGATCATGACAATACTTAGTTGTTCTTAAGATTGAATAGACTTTAAAATCTTAATTGTAGTATGAATGCTCTCATCTATAGTATGTCACTCCATTAGATCTTTAGATATGGTATGATAGCCTAAACATCTTAGTTTTCTGAAGGAATACCTATTACCAGAGCATTCATAGAATCACAGAATAATAGAATATACTGAGTTGGAATGCACCCACAAGGATCATCGAGTCCAGCTCCTGGTCCTGCACACAGAAGTCACACCATGTGCCTGAGAGAGCATTGTCCAAACACTTCATGAACTCTGCCAAGCTTGGTGCTGTGACCACTTCTCTGGGGAGCCTGTTTCAGTGCCCAAACACCCTTCGTGTGAAAAACCTTTTTCTGATATCCAACCTAAACCTCCCCTGAATCAGCTTCATGCCGTTTCCTGGAGTCCTGTCACTGGTCCTAAAAGTGAAGACATCATTGCTTGACCCTCCACTTGTATTATGCCACCATGATGCTTGAGCAAGTTAGACATGTATTTGACAGGAAAGTCCCTATGTCTTTGATTGAAGAGAGCAATTGTATGCTGACTTAAAATGGAACAGTTCTGTTGGAACGGTTTGGAGGCCTGTGTTAAAATGAGAAAGAAAAGTGCTTAGAAACGACCATATTTAGTAGTGGAAAAAATTCTTTCTTACATAGATGAAGCAGTATTTCTTTAAAGTTAGTTCTAACACTGAGGTTTTTATGATATGAACTTACTCCTTACTGATTGTGGCTTTAAAGGATAGCTGTTGTCTATGAAAATTCTTCTGAAAGGATAGTGTGTCGCCAGAACAGAGAGATTTCTCTGAACAATTTTTCCTGCACTCTGTAGGCCTTACGTGCCATGGAAGTGACAAGCGTGTATTGTTTATACTTATAGACTGTGTGAAAATATGTGATGTTTATACTTGTTAGCTGTGTGTCTAATTATAAGGTTTGAGAACATAATATGTTTATAGAAAGAAAACCTTGAGAAACTGAAGATAATGAAACACCTGCAAATTTAGTAAAACCCTAAAAGCAGATTAATTAGAAAGAGGTTTCTATGCCAAGGATGATTTCAGATCGCGTGGACAGAACATCAGGTCCAATGAACTGGAGACATGAGACACATGCACAGACTGAGTTATCCAATCACCTTGTTGTAAGCATGTGCCCCAAACAAACTAAACTGTATAAAAGTTAACTGATTTAAATAATAAATTTGACATATTGCTGACCATAATGGCCTGTGAGCATTATGTTCTTGCCTCCCCATCAATAACTGGTGCCTGAAACAGGACTTCGTCGAGTTCTGAGGGACGTAAAGCGAATAGAAGGACGTGGGAGAAGCAGCCGTTTACAGGTAGTGCGTCCCCCGGCGCTACAAGAAAAAAATCTGTATGCAGTCCAAAAGAAATCTTGCCCTGATCAGGTGAGTCGGTTGAAGAAAGGAGAATCGGGGTCTGCTCTTTCAAAAGAAGAGGCAGTGCAAACGCTCCTTTATTTAATTCTCTCTGAGAGAAATTCTAATTATGACGAAAAAACCCTTAAAGGGTTACTAATCCCCACAGTTAAAGCTGCCTTTGAGGTATCCATTTGGGACGCTATAAAGGAACAGTTAGGGGAAAAAATCACAAAAAGATTTGACGAAGCAGCTCGCTATTTTACATTGTGGCAGCTGCTGACTGAAACAGAGCAATTTCTAAGGACTGAGGGGCAAGTTACAGCTTTAGCCTATGCTGCGTTAGCAAGCAGCAAAACTGAAAGCAAAGAGAACGAGTCATCTTGTCAGCTTTTATTCATTGTGTCAACGATCATGCTGCCGGCGAGTTTCAAAGTGCAGGACGTTAGGGAGGCCACTGCCAGCTGCGCCTTCCCTCGTGGTGAGCTCTCCACCACCCCGCCCGCCGCAGCTTTTCCCGCCGCTGCTTCTAAAGCTGCTGCCGCGCCACCGCCTAAAGCCGTGCTCGGCGCCGTCCTGCTACTGCGTGGAGCCGTTCCCCCCGCTGCTCCCCCGCCCGCGCCGAGCCCCAGCCGAGAGTCCCGAACTGACAGAGCCCCTCCGGCGCCGCCTTGGCCAAGAGCCACTTGCCCATCCGCGAACGCGGCCGCTGCTGCCGCGGGCCCCGCGCCACGCCCTGCCGGTCCTGCCGCCACTGCCGCTGCGTCGCCCGTGCCCGCTGCCTGCCGTGGCCCAGCCTCCGCCGTGGTCCGCGCTGACCGACCACCGTCGCACCCTGATCGACATCATCACCGTGCGACACCGACCCCGAGCCACCGAAAGCCACCATTCCCCCCCCCCCGCCGAACCCAACAAGAGACACTCTCCGTAAGAAGAAACGGGGGGGTGGAAGAAACCACGAACCAACCCACTCCCGTGCCGCCCTGTCTACCGCTGCTGCCGTCTGCCCCCCCCGTTCCCGAGTTCGACATCGACCTACGAGAACAGATAGAGAGACTCAAAGAACCGAGTGCAACTGCAAGAAAAGTTTTGCAGACATCTGTGACAGAACAGAAGTTAAATCGACAAGAGCTCTCTGCACCTCCTCTGCCATTGCCAGCTCCCTATATCCCCATACAGGAACAGGTTTCCCCAAGCTTTTTTTTTTTCTCCTGTCGCTTCCACCACCTCCTCAAACTCTATTTCAGGGTGGGGGGAGGGGGGTGAAACCGTGCTGGAGAGATCTGTAAATCTGCTGTTTGAAAGATCAGGGGCTGGCGAAAGTGAAAAGTCTGGAGCAGAGATAGAAAGAGATTCTGTGAGATGCTATAATAAAAAGTTTAGTTGTTAACTCCTAACACATTCCCAGTTATAACAGATGCGGGAGACAATAGAAGTTATTAAGCATTAAATTAGAAGATGCTAAAAGAAGCTAAATCTATAATTATTCAGTATGGGTTGAGATCAGGTTATACTACATTTGTGTTACAGCATTTTAAGAATAAGTATTATCTTCAATAATAAGGACCTTTCTTTTTTTTTCTCTTAGCTCTTTAAACTTTATCTGAGATTTCTAGTAGCAAGAATGTTTGTATAAACTGGAAACACTGAAATCTGTAAGAGTCTGTACTGTTCCTTGCACTGCAGTATTTTAGATTTTTTTTAGTTTGTAATGATCTTTAACTATTTGAGAAAACTTTGAAGTTCTTGGACCCCTAGAAGAAATATTAGAGCTTAGTTTTTATGCTCCTTGTCAATTTGCTAGTTTAATATCAAAGACCTGACCTAATTTTTATTTCTTCTCTTTTTGCTGCATGTATAATTTAGCTTTCTTAGGACCTTGTTATGGCTTAGATGAGACTTAAGTTACAGCACTATTGATTGAGAGAGTTTAAACATAAAAAATGTTCCCTGAATGCTTACCTTGTTTGTATGCTCATTTGAGCTAAGAAAACTGAAAAAGGATTTTTTGAATTTAGGCAGATGAAACATTCTATAAGAAAAGCAAATGCTGTTGCAGCCCAGAGCAAATGTTGCCGAGTATGACATGCAAAATATGTCCTTTTTCAATGAGAAGGAGTAGAAGTTATAGACCCACTCTTTTATAACATTATCTTTGTGCTGACTTTTCACAGTAACATACTAAGCAGCACAAAACTCTCACTAATCGCCTATTAACTCGGTCATGTGTATCACATCTTACAGTTAGCAGAATTGATTATGCATTTAAAACAAACTTTATCTAGAAATAGAAACTCTTACTGAACTTTCTTCATCGGCTTCTATTTTCTTTATTTAACCTAATTGAAAGCTGCTTTAAAATGCATTGATGACATCACCATTTGGCCCAGTGACTTTTGCTTTGCTTTGCATGTATCATCCATCAACATTTCAGAATATGGGCTGAAAAGAGTATTTAGGACTCTCTTGTCTAACTCAAAACACTCTGGGGAGAGAAAAGTTACTTCTCTGACTGCTGCTTCTTTTTGCTAAGACAGATTTGCACCTGTCTTCTCTAGCCTTTCTTTGCAGGCCAAGCCTTTGTAAGAAATCCAACTTTTTTGTGATGAATGCAATCAAAATCATTTTAAAAGTGTTCTGCAGTTTTCCTTAAACATTCTTAAAGCAAACAATGGTTTTTTTTCCCCCTTTTATCTATTCCTACTATTTGTACACCTCTAGGATGAATTATTAGCAAGTATTGGCTTTGCAATCTATCATGGATAAATATAATTTGCAATGTGATAGAAAAATGTATTTTATCACAAAATACCCTATAGATTAAATAGAGAAAAAACTATTTATTTTTAAATGTCAGTCAAAACAAACTCTTAAGCAGGTACCAAAATATTGTAATTCTGCACAGCTAGATGAGACCAGATTACCAGTTTCGTTTTAATCCTTAATTTAGTAATGCCTCTTTTTTTTTGCTCACAGCATATAATCCAATCTCCATAGAGTACTTTCTCTGTAAGTTAAATGATAATGGATTGTGTCTCATACCACAGGGAATCATCCTTAACCAAACAAAATACATGTAAGAGAGAGAATTCTACAGAGTTTCTCATGCATATTGCAGACAAGATAAATATAGCAAACAAAAATAGAATGATAGTGTACATACCTATGAATTGTGTCAAATAGGCAACAGTAGAATATTTGTTATGGTAATTTAAAACAGATAATTCAAGTAAAATGATAGAGCAAACATTTGTGATGTTTGTTTATATGAGGAAAAAATCCAAAATCTTACTAGTTATAGAAGATGAAGCCAGAAGAGTTGCTTAGGTTGTATCACATTTTGGAATGAGACATTGAAATTTTAGAGTTGCTGAGAGTAATTAAGTCTGTGGAAAAGACTTTCTTTTTTACAGTGCAATCAGATATGATTTTTATCAGTTCTTCAATCCTGTAGTTTCATTCTTTCAATGAATAGTTCCTCAGCTTTAACAAAACCTATTGTTTTATTGTTCAGAAATTCTGGAGTTTTATTATACATCCCAAAGCAAATATTGATGCATTACTTTTCTTTTGCAAATCGCATTTATTAATCGCATTATAGACCTAAGTGATCTATAAGAATTCTTTTCTTTTTACCCATGTATCTTATTTTGTACTTATTAACTATCTGTACTTTTCAACTGAAACAACTTTTGTAACACAGCTCTGAGTTGTAATCAGAAAAGCAATAGAAGCAGCACATGATGATAAGAGAGCTCCATCTTTTACTACAGTATGACAGGAACTAACAGAACCATTTGGGAAATTTATCAGTTGCATCATGTAATTAATACCCATCCTGACCCAGATGAGAATATGAAAGTAGAATTTTTGAACATGTTAACCTATAATTTTATCAGAATTGTTAATAGTATGTAGATAGTATGTAGCATACTCTATTATGAAATAGAACTGTTATAGATTTTTTGTTACTAGCACAAAGGTATTAAGTAAAGAGATTGATAATTCAAGAATTCTTAACACACTTTTGCAAAGCGAAAAGGGGGACAGTCCTCCTCTATTGACCTGCAAAAGTGTTTCATGTCTTTAAGTTTTTTGCACACAGGTGTTCTCTGGTTATCTGCATGATGGATGAAGCCTTGGTAAGAAGCTGGTTCTTCAGAACAAGGTTGATGTTGTTCCTGCAGGTGACTGTGACACCAGAAGTTGTTGTAGCTAACAGTCTCTTCAATATTATTAAAGCACAATTTTTTAGTATTATGAGCACAATTTTTTAATACTTTTAAAGCACATAATTTTAGAAGTTAGGAAGTATATAAGTTATAGAGGGTAAGAATTTAAGTATAATGTATTGTATGACCTTTGGATTACTCACTAGGTATTGGTAAAAGAAAGTTTATCTATCTGGTTAATTTTATCTGTTTGGTTGAGAAACTTTGACATTATAAGGTACTAGAGAATAATTATGGTTTCTTAGTTCATAAAGCACAGTGACATGGAATTCAAAAGTATGTCTGTGTGAAAGTTTGATGGTGGCCACCGTGTGAAAGTGAATGAATGAAAGTGTATGCATGTATGTGTGTGAATATATGCACAAATACATAAACAACTTTGACACAAACACCTTTAAAAACAGAAGACACATAACTCTAAGTTGAATTGGAGTTCCATTTGCAGAAGTGTTTTTAGATTGAATAAAAGCTTTCAAGAATAAACCCTATCTTTAGAAACACCTTTAAGCACAGAGTTAAGAGCACAAACTTTGAGATCAATAGGTTGTTAAGTTAGTTAATGGTAGTGGTATTATTATATGTAATTGTGTTTGTTAATATGTTATAGGTATGATGAAGAATGTTGCAGGAATGCAGTAAAAATTGTTCAAAGCAGAACTGGGGAATTGTCACCGGAACAGAGAGATTTCTCTGAACAGTTTTTCCTGCACTCTGTAGGCCTTACTTGCCATGGAGGTGTCAAGCTGTATTGTTTATACTTATAGACTGTGTGAAAATATGTGATGTTTATACTTGTTAGCTGTGTGTCTAATTATAAGGTTTGAGAACATAATATGTTTATAGAAATAAAACCTTGAGAAACTGAAGATAATGAAACACCTGCAAATTTAGTAAAACCCTAAAAGCAGATTAATTAGAAAGAGGTTTCTATGCCAAGGATGATTTCAGATCGCGTGGACAGAACATCAGGTCCAATGAACTGGAGACATGAGACGCGTGCACAGACTGAGCTATCCAATCACCTTATTGTAAGCATGTGCCCCAAACAAACTAAACTGTATAAAAGTTAACTGATTTAAATAATAAATTTGACATATTACCAACCATAATGACCTGTTATGTTCTTGCCTCCCCATCAATAATAGTGTCTGAGTTTAACAAGATTACAACTTTGAAATTAAGAGGCTTCAAGTGAAAGTGTGGAAAAGGAAGAGAACAGCTCTTTATTAACAAACTCAAATAAACAACAAATGATGCAACCAAAACTTTCAAAAGAAACAAAACAAAGTTCTAATTCCCCATGAAATAAAGACAAGACAAAATAAAATAAAAATTTAGCTATGTTAGTAAATTTAACTATGATAGCGTGACTGCAAAATTGTAACTGCTTGAAAGAAGGTTGCTGCACAAACTGTGGACAATTAAGATAAAGCTGGCTTACAGAAAGCGGGAAAGACTTTTAGCATGTAGCATTGCAAGGGAGACAGAAGGAGGGATGGGGGGGAACCTAAGCTGTTTGAAATGATAAAACTTTATGTAACTACTCTATAATAGTAAGAATAGAAGTTAGGTAACCAAATGTCTATTTAGATAAGGCAGACTTCATAAAGAGTGTGTATGATAGATAATTTTGAAGCTCACTTCTTCCAAATGTATAAAAAACTGTTGTATTTCTTTTTTCGGTGGAATGCACGGAGGGGGCAAAACCCCCTGCATCTCCTCGGTCGTAATAAAAGTGTGCTTTACATATTGTTTAAGGATTCCTTTGAATCAATTTGGTGAGCCAGGCACGAGGACTCCGCTCGTCTGTGAAGACCCCCCAGAACCAGGGACCCTCTGTGCACCCTGGGATGGTACTCCAGTGAGGCTCCCCAGGCTCTGCTGGATCATCACAGGAGTGGATGAAGATCCTGTGCAAAGGTATACAAATTCTAAAGCACTCTTTTATTTTTCCCTAGGGTTTTGGGAAGGAAACCATAAGTCATATGCTGTTTTTCTAGGGCTCTGGCTTGCTAGCAGCTAACAAGAGCAGTATCCTTCTAATTGAGGGTTAGAGTCCCTCTAGAAGGTTGCATAGGCTTTGATTGTGAGTTAGAGTCTCACCAAAGCTATACCAAATTCCTCGGGCTAAGAGGATTTGGAAGAAAGGGACAGATGTTTTTGAGTTTACCTTTGTGGCTGGATTTTGGACTTGGACTCGGAATTGCGATCATTATAAGTCTGGTAATATATTTTCTCTGGGTTTGTTTTAAACCATCTGTGGGGATCCCTTGTGTGTGCTGATTATATTGTTTGCTTTTGTTTGTGAGTATTGTCTTTAATGTCATAAAAATACTGTTGTGTGTTAAGTAAGCAAATATCGGGAATTATGTTTGTTTTATGTTTGTTACTGTTATTAATTAATATTTCCTGATCTATGGAATTTAATACACCTAGTCCTGATCCAAACCATCCTGTTAGATCTTTTCACGTTCTTTCATGGTGGGATCTAGTTCTCAACCAAGCACTCCATCCTTTAAGACTTTGGAGAATGAAGGGCTGACAGTCCTCTTTTATAGAGGATATGTTTGTTTGGATTTTTACTTGGACCTTTTTTAGCGAATATGTAGGTCATCCTGGTCAGCTCGGACTGCTGGCTTCGACTTGCCTGACTGTCCCGCTCCGTGGATGTGCTGTGTTTCATTGGAGAGTTTGCATGCCCGCGGGAGAGAAGGGAGGAGTTTTGAGATGCTGTCACCTGGGACAGCAGTGAGTCCCATGGGAGTGGACTACTTCCCTTCCCTTTTTCCTCCCACTGAGGGAAGGGTCCCCCATTTCCTTCTCGGCTTCTCCCGCAGTCCAGGACAACCCCCCCTGGACCCCTCTCCCCGCGTGGTGACCGCCGGAGCCCAACAGCACCCCCTGCCAACCACGACAGAGAACTGCAGGTCCTGCACCTTCAGTGACCCAACAGCGCCCCTTGCAGGCCACGATTAGGACTGCGCTAAAGGACAGAGAAGTATTCATTCAGACCTTTTTTTTCCTAGGACTACTGTCTAGTTTTTTTTGTGTTCTGTTACTGTTTTTGCCAACATACATATATCTTTTAATAAAGGGTTGTTATTTCTTCTGTTTTTTTCCACACTTCCTCGATTAAAGTTCCTTAATTTTGAATTTACAATTGCTGAGAGAGAGGAGTTCGGTCTATCTTATAACTCATCCTCTTTAGCAAACATTCCAGTCTCTTCAGACTGAGACAACCACTAAGATCATCATTAATGACTATAGCTGAAGCACAATTTCTTACCGCAGACTTGATGATCTTGTTGACTGAACACACATCTGAAGATTTTCAGGTTGTGACTTATGTCTTTGGAGGTTTACAAGAAAATGTCTCGATAGCAATACAGTGCATTCAAACCCAACAATGGATACAATTCGTTGCTGCAGGAGTTATAAGAGAAGGAACACCAGGAATTTTGCCTCAAGAAATAAGAGAGAGGTTTTGATCTTTCTGGCATGGGTGACCCTTCTGGAGGCATGTACCATATAGCTTGCAACCACACAGGGCTATAGAGACTATGTTCCTATTAGAACGCTTTGGGCAAGTCTTTCATTTTCTGCTTTATTATCATCTACCTATAAACAAACTGGAGGAGGTACCCAGGGACAACCCTTTGTCCTGTCCACCGTTTCAGGATGTAACAGAGCAAAGCAAGTATATCCAGAACATGCCGAACCTGGGCAATAGCCACAGGAGAACCAAAACCAGACAGACAGAACAAACAAAGCAAACATTCTGACCCCAGTACCTATCGAGGCGGGGGTGCCTTTTATTGGCCCCAGCCTGGCGGGGCCCCCCATTATTCTAAAAGAACCCACTATCCACCCTGACCTTATCCTTCCCCCACTGTGTTTCCACATATCTTCAGGCACACTACTCACCTGCGACATTTCATACGGGATTGTGCCGCGCTCCCTCCTGCTGGTCGACGGACCCCCACAGCCCGCTTGACACACTACGCTAATCCTCCCCCCCTCCCCCAACCCCTCCCCCCCCTCCCCCCCCAACCCTGGAACGCCAAACCTCTGAGTGCTCCGAAGCTTCTTTCTCCTCTTTCATGGAGGCGCAGTACCTGCCGGCAAGGCTCCCCTTGTCTCTCCTTTCTCCTGCAACGGCCGCGTCCGGGGGCACAACCACGCTCGCGGAGCGTGCGCGGCGCGGGAAAGGCCCGCGGCAGCCCGGGGCTCTGGGCCACGAGGCACGGGAGGCTCCCCCAGCAGGGGGTCCTGCCCCTGGGACTGACATTTTTTATTCATATTTTAAATATATATATATATATGTAAAACTTGCTCTAAACCTTATGCTTACATTAATTTCTGTACTCTCAGTTATTAACCCACTTCTCCTCTGGAACATTATTGTCTTTGGCTGTAGTTTAAGACAAAAGCATCAGATTCTCTGCAGAAGTAATAGTTTTCAACTTTAACATTTCATTCATGCTGATTTTATAAAATACTTCTTTTATAGGGTATATATCGAATAATTCAATATCTTTAATACATGGCAAAGTATCTGTCATAGGTTTACTTGTTCTAAAAAAACCAAGGGGGAATCTTTTTTCCTTCCCCTGCATTGTTGTAAAAGAAAGATGTTGAATGAGGGAGGGGGAGGGTGTTTGCCCAGGGTGATTGACACACACAAAGGAACTAGCTAGCAGATCCACATTCCAGGCTGATAGCCCTCAGAAGACTGGGGGGGGAGAGGTGATGAGGTTTTTTCCCTCTTCTTGGAAATGGCAGGCACTTCACTTTTGCCCTGACTCAGGGAGGGTGTGTGTGTGGAAAGGCTCCAAGTTTACTTTGTTTTCGGCTGGGTCATCTGGCTGCTTCTGGCTCCGGTTCACCTCCGTTCTCCTGCGCCCTGTTCTGCCCCCAACCCAGACTTGCTCAGATTTCATTGGAGAGTCTTGACCTAACTGTGAAGGAACCTTTGGGGGAGTCCCGGTGGGAGCCAGCCACCGACAGCGTGAGTTCGTGGGAAGAACCCCTTTTTTTTCCCCATCTCCCCTTCTCCTTCTCAATGGGGGGGAGATCTCCATTTTCAGCTTCTCCTGTGCACTGGGGCCCCCACGCGGTGACCACCAGAGCCCAACAGTGCCCCCTACTGGCCAACACCAAGCAACTGCAGGCTCTGCTCCTCCAGAGATAGAACAGCGCCACCCCGATTGTGGTTAGAATTTCGCCAAAAGGCAGAAAGTACCAAACTGTTTCCTTTTTGAAGGGGACTTTTGGGTACAGGATTATTGTTTAGTTGTTTTTATGTTCTTTTGTTGTTCTACCAATACAAATATATCCTTTAATAAAGGGCTGTTATTTTTTTCTTTCTCCATACTTCCTCAATTGGAGCCTCTTAATTTCGGATTTACAATTGCTTAGAGGGAGGAGCTTGGTCTTCCTCATAACTTATCCTTCTTAGCAAAACACTTCAGTCTCATTAAACTGAGACAGTATCATGACGCAAAACCAAGAAATGCACAACTTCTGAAAATAATACAACAAAATGAAAGTAGAGTTTTGTCACACAAACTTGAAAGTTCTTTTAAAAATCTGGAAAGCACTTTCAAAGCATCTTTATAAAAAGAAGTTGATACAGTGACAAATTGTGGTGGTTTGAGAAACCTTTTCTCTGAAGTAGTAATGGTTTACCCCACTGATAATACTGGACCAATCAATAGTCCACGTGCGCCCTACGGAAATTACATGCCCACAGAAACGGAAGAGAAGGTAGCGAAGATAGTGTAGAAGGAAGTAGCCATGATCTGAGCCACGAGGAGGCAGGGGGCCAGTGAGCCCCTCTGGGGACCAAGGACCCCCACATCCCAACCGAGGCTACGGGAGACCCAATATAGTGTCAAAGTTGGACCGGGTCCCGTAATCAAGAACTGGAAAAGTTTCCTTACTGTCAGCAGCAGCAGAAGACACTGAAAGCAGCAGCGGAGCAACCCTGAACAGAGACAGCGATGACTGAAAGCCAAAAGATAGCCAGTAGCAACGAGATAACATGAAGTTGGCTGAAAGACACAGAGATGTTCCTGCAGGAGGGAGAGCTGGCAACGAAACAGAGGAAAACTCAACAGAGCTGGTTTGGGGTAAGACTGTATTATTTTCCCAAAACCAGAGACTCTCTGAAGAGGAGGGGTGGACTTCCAAACCCTTAGGGAGTCCCTAAATGCAGCAGCAGTTAGAGAGAGGGAGAAAGGAGCTGAAAACCCAGAGTTTGTCCTGAGAGCTGAGCCAGGACAGAATGCGGAGGAGGTGGCCATGCCCTCTGCTGCTGCTGCTGTTGTTGCTGTTTCTATCAAGCTGTCAAGCTGGGACAGAGCAAAAGAGCTTTGGTAAGACTGAACTGAAAGCTGCCCTAAATGTTCTAACCCAAGAGGAGTGAAGATCTACAAGCAAATTCCCCAAAGGCTCGGGCTCGGGGTTGGAATTTCCACAAAGAATAAAAATCCTGGCTGCCATACTTAAATCTACTGCCTCAGGAAAATGAAGGACACTAACCAGTGCCACAAAAAACTGAAATGAAGGAACTGTGACCTGAGGAGTGACAGAAAGACTTTTCTCTTTTCTTCTTGGACTTTTATTGAAGAAGAGGAGAAATTTAATTTAATGTAAATATATATGTGGGTGTAAATAAACCTTGGTAAATATTTTCCCCTTCCCCCCAATAATGAATGGTTGTGTTTTGTCTGAAAACTCTCCACATGGGGTGAAAAAGATACCAAGTCCATACCATCACTAAACCCTCTCACAGGGGCAAACTGTGGGAGGGGGGCTTGAACTTTAAAATTAGATTCTTGGGAGTTTCAAACCACCACACAAATATAAAGAACTAGGAAGTTATTAATATGCAGTGACTAGTGAAATATGCAATTTCGACCAAACAATATTGCATTTCTGATTATATAATTATCTTTCAAATAATTATATTAAAATGCAACTGATTAATTCCAGTAATGCCTAAAAAATGAGTGAACAGTTGAAGTAGACTTTCCTTTACCAGTGACTTAATTTCTTCTATACTGATCTGACCCTAATCTCTGTTCAAACCCTCAAGGAAGATGTTTAGTTCAAAGCTGTGCTTTGAACTGTTGGAAATGTAATACTACATCTAAGCAAATTTTTTGCCATACAATGAATAGGGCCAACTAAACTAACATTCAAAGAGTGTTATATCACAGATTACAAAATATTCTGAGTTGAAAGGGACCCACAAGAATCATCGAGTCCAACTCTTAAGTGACTGGCCCGTATGGGGATTGAACCTGCGACGGTGCATATATGTAACTGTGTGATAACTTTCTCTTGTTGCAACACTATTCATAGTTTTTATAATTCAGAACTTGGTGTCAAAGATTGAACATATAATTAAATTTCCTGGTGTCTTGTTACTTGTAGTTATTCTTTAATATTCTTCATCATATGAGACCAGGCACACTAAATATGTTTATAAAATTGCCTTTTCAAGTTTTTAATTTAGCTCTTAAGTGTAGTTTCTTCCCAGACTAAATTTTTGAACTAAAAAAAGAGCTGAATTTTTGTTGCTTAAAATATGTTTACAAACAAGCTATGGCTAAGCCAGTCCAGATGTTCACAATGTCATTGAGCACTGCAAATTTTAACTTGTTGGAACTTTATTACTTCAGGTCAGCGTCTGAGCCAAGATGAAATATTTCATTTTGAAAGGAAATAGATGAAGTTCTTGCTTAAGGTTGGGGTTTTTTTGAGTTGTTCCCCACTCGCCCCATGTTTGTGGAATAGTACTAAAAAAATAGTAATTCTGTGGTTTTACCAAGTCTAATCTTCTTTAGAAATATTCTCTATTTGGAGGAAAGACAGTTCATTGCAGAACTGAGCTTGAAAAACCTTAGTTTCTGCATATTGAGACTTTTAAGTTATGCATAGATATTTCATTCATGTTAATTAAATAAAAAGTTTAAATATCCTTATTTTGGTAAATCTTTAATCTTAGTATAGGTTTTCATAGCTATGTTTGAACTCACACATGAAGTTTAAAGTCTCAGAATCTTGACCCATGGTCAAGATTCAGTTTTCCTATGGATTTTGTTCACAATGGATGTCTATCAAATCCATGCTGCCTACAGGGTTAACTATGGTGAAACTAGAGCAAGGTTGGGTGTTGTAGGAATTATGTGGATGCCACCTAGACCATGGTAGGAATTAGGCAGACACTACCTAAACAGGGTTTGTCCCTAGGTTCCACTTTAATAAAAGAATCAGACAGTTCCTTTTTCTACTGATGCCTGTTGCTGATGCTAAAGAAAAAAACTCAGGAGCAGTTAATTGAGGGTGAGATAAGGAAAGGGTTTAATTTGTGCCAAGGCATAGATGTTACAGGATGCGCGTCAGCTGTGCCTGAGATGTTACATTTTATAATACTATCTGTCCAATCCCAAGTGTTTCCACCTCGTAGCCTTTGGTCTGGTCCGCCCCAGGCCCACCTCCTGGGAATTGGGTCTGGGGACTTTTTGGGACCACCTTTTCATCACCATCACCATCACCATCTTCAGAGCACAAAGGGTACACGGTCACCTAGTTCTTGACTGTGTTCTGTTGTTCAGGCCAAGATATGAGTGTTCTCTAAACAGCATAGGCCTTGCCTTGACAAAAGACGTTTGTTTACTTCTACACAAAAGTTGTTTTTATGACTCTCAGTGTGAATTTTGGTGGTACAGCTTTCAGGTCTGCTTGTTGGAACAGACTATCTGCAAACAGTTAACTTCTGACACATTGTTAGTTTACATTTAAAATAAAACAGTACTCCCCCTTACTGAGTTAGGGTAGAAATATTCATTCACAGGTTATGAGCCTGTGACAATTTTAGAAGACAGGGGACAAACTGGTTGCTTCTCTTTCAGATCTATATAGCTCTCACAGTTTTTCGAGCTGGAGATATGTCATGGATTTTCCTGAGCTATAGTCTGCTTTGTAATCAGATGTGCTTGTGTCTGTGTTAGAGAAATTTTTGCACCTATCACATATATTACACTGGTGAGTTTCAGCTTTTATGTTTGTTGGGAACGCACACTGATTTTGCCCCCCCCTTTTCGGTCTGGTGGGAAGGTGTGGATTGTGGAGGCTTGGGAGGGCTAGAGGGTGAGTGACAGTTCTGTCTCCGCCCCTAATGGCGGAGCCAGAGGGTCCCGTGTCAGGCTGTGCTGAGACTCCAGTTACAGACACTGCTTTAGGTTTTTCTGC
The DNA here is from genome assembly GCF_009829145.1 of Chiroxiphia lanceolata. Lineage (NCBI taxonomy): Eukaryota > Metazoa > Chordata > Aves > Passeriformes > Pipridae > Chiroxiphia > Chiroxiphia lanceolata. The sequence goes on along the minus strand of NC_045670.1, from coordinate 10,331,878 downwards.
AGCTTCTGCACTTTTAGTCGGTCTTTTGCCTTTAGTTGCCCAGGTATTATGATCAGTTCTGTTTGTATTTGCCACAGTTAGGAAGTGATTTGCTCTTGCACCCACTGCGGCCCCTGCTCCGTCTGCAGGAGCGGCAGCAGCTCCTGTACCAAACCTAGATTCTAATTGTCCCGTGGTTGGACTTATTCTCGCTGTGCCGGTGGTCAACGCTGCTCCTGTGCTCACAGAGCAGTGGTGGCACCTGTGACCGTCACGTGATTTCCCTCTTCCTTTCCTACACGTTGGGGTAGGTTGGACGCTGGCCGCTCTCGCCCTCGGCCCTGCTCTGCTTGTTATGGGAGTAGGCATCCTTATTGCTATGACAACCGTAAAGTCGTCGGGTGGTTTTAAAATCTCCACAACACCCGCATCCACCGCAGCTGCTTGCATGGGATCAGCTGCTCCAGAGGAAAGGGCTACCCTTTCCATGTTAGTTAATATAGGTTGGGGAGGTTTTACATGCTCATTCATTCTCTTTGTCCTTGCCTTTCTTGTAGCTCCCGGTGCCTTTGCTACGACTCGACCTATGGTCGCGCTTGTTATGCCTGGAGCAGTTCTCAGAATAGTAGGGGTAGTGCTGGGTTCCATCACTTCCGCAAAGTTAGTGACCCTAGCACTCCCTCGTGTTGTCACGCCTAACGGTTTTACAGCTTTTACAGCACTCGCATTTGCTGTCCCTGCTTGAGTTACACTAGCAGGGACCAAAGCCTCCTCATCAGTTAAAGTAACAACTGGGACTAGCTTTACCTGTCCCTGCCTCACTGTGCTTGCCACGGTCTTAAACTTCAGGATCGCTCCCTGCTCGAGCCTCACTCTCTCTGTCCCCGGGTCTTCTCCTCCTTTCTCGCCTGTTAGTATAGCTGGGACAACCTTTGCTTGGTTTTGCCCTGTTATGCGCATTCTCACAGCACCAGAAACAGGCAACAACTTTCTTTTCCCTGCACCAGCTAGCTCTGTTGCCATGGTAATGACCGTTCCAGTAACCTCTGAGCTGGGAGTTCCGTTGCCACGGTGTCCTAGTTAGAACAGCTGGGACCAGTTCATCACTGGATGGGTGTAACCCAAAACTGTGTATTCTATAGCCTTCCATGCCATTTCCCAGAAACTGTTGTCAATAGACTATTTGCACCCTCTGCCCAGAGCAGCCTGACTCCTCAGGCTATAAACTAGGTGTTAAGAGGCCTGCGAGATAGGAGGGTGCTTCTGTCCTCACAGCCTTTGTGGAACTCCTCGCCCTGAGGGAAGTACTGAGCATTCCTGCCTGAACTGGAGAATATATAACCTTGCAGTCTTGGAACATTTTCAACCACTCGTGGGATCCAGAGGAAGACTGCAGACCACCACTCTCAACCAGACCGAGACCACTGCTCTCGACTGGACTGCAACCACCACTCTTCAACCAGACTGTAACCACCACCCTCGACCGAACTGCAACCACCACTCTTGACCAGACTGCAACAGCACTCTCACCAACAGGTTTTTCCCCTCTCCCTTTACTTTGGACTCAAGGGGCCCAAAGAACACCACTTTGTTCATGCCCCAGAGTGCTGGATTATACATTTGGGTTTTGTGGGTTAAAACCAATTGTTTGTCTGTATAATCGTACTTATTGTATTATTTTATTAAATTGTTATTCTGACTTATAATCTCTCTTTTGAGTTGAGTTCATTTCTCCTGCTGGTTTACCTTTAAACCAGCACACGTGGCAACGTCTGTTCTCACAATCACTCCACCCCCCACCGTACTCGCTTTCTGTTCTCTATTCTGATACACCGTCCAAGCTATATCTAATAATTCACCAATATCCTTCTCATTACCACCTGCTCTTTGCAGTTTTCTCTTTATATCATTTGTGGACTGTCCCACAAACAAATACACTAGGTGTTTTTTCCCTAGCTCTGATTCTATATCAATATCAGTATATTTCCTGATGACATCTTTCAGTCTATTCAAAAAATCTGTGGGCAACTCACTTGTCTCTTGTCTAACCTCATACATTTTAGACCAGCTTATTTCCTTTGTATTTACCACTGCAGTAGTACAGCCTGCTGTGTTCGCAACAGTCAATTCTGGCGTCTCTCCTGCACTGGGGGCATACAGCTCCGTTTTTACAGCTCTCACGCCGCTACTGCCACTGATAGAATCAACGGCCTCAGCACCCATCTGCGGTGCTGGGCTGCTCGGTCTCACAAGCACCCTTGGGGCTGTCACCCCTCCTGGGGCTGACGCCTTCACTTTACTGCCACCGTCAGAGCCAGAGACTCTTACGCCTGCTGCCGTCACTACACTGGCCGGTTCCGGCGGCGCTTTTGCCATGATTTCTAGTCTCCTTTGCTTCTACAACAGATGCCGCATCTATAATAACTTTCTCTGGTGTTACCACGCCAAAAGCAACTCTAGTAAAAGCTGACCTTTCAGACCTCACAGTTCTTATCACGTCACTAGTAGAATTATCAACTTCAGCTCTCACTTGCTCTGCTATTCCCGCGCTCACCTCTGCTGTTACCATGACAACTTTGTCTGCTCCGGCAAAGCCGCCGGCAGCTGCAAGGTTAGGGGTTGCTCCCTTCACGCTCACTGGAACAGGCAGGGAGGGGCCCGCTTCCATTGCCCCGTGGGGCCAGGAGCCGCTCCTGCTGTTGCCCCTGTTGCGACCAAACTAGATATTATCTCTGAGCTAGCTAGCCCTGCAGTGTCTGTATAACTCCCGCCCGGTTCTGCCGTGCCGAAAGCAGTTTCAACAAAAGCGGACCTTATAGATCTTATCCGCGACACTGTGTTTACTCCAGCTAAACCGACAGCCTCTGTTCCATTATCTACAGCAGGACTCACTCCCGCAGGCCCCGAGCCAACTCCTCCAGAGGCCCCAACTTGTCCAATTCCTCCCGGTGCGGCCGCACCAAGGAGTCTTCCAGCGGCTCCCGCCTGCCCATCCCCCACCTGTGCAGTAGGAGCTGGTCCAGGGGCCGCCACTCCTACAGCTTCAGCTCCCCCTGGGCTGTTTCCTCTCCTATCAGGTGATATTAACATATTCAAATCATCATTCCCTGTGTTTTTAAATAAAATTCGTGGGACAGGAGTAGTCTTAACTCGATCTTTCTTCTTCCCTTTTTCTAAAACCATTTCTGATTTTTCTACCTTTTCTGAGCTTTCGTTTTTCTTATCTCCTTCTCTCAATCCAGGATTTCTTCCCATTTCTGTTCTGCATTAAGGAGCGAAATTAATTTCAATACTGTGTCTAGCTCAAAAGAACCAAATTCCGGCCAAGTCACTCCTCTCATTTGTCCAAACAAAGGCCATGCACTTACAGATAGCCTACAAAGTTCTTCCTTTCTTAAAATTGTTTCAGGACCGGTTAAAGTCTTCCAGTGTTTCAAAACTAAACTTAGGGGAGATTCCTTAGGAATCTTAACCTTTGAATCCACACAACCCATGATTGCAAAACACAAACAAACCACACACTAGGATTCGAACTTGTTACTTTAGGATTACGAAGCTGTTACTGTAACCTCTTAACTACCAAGCCTACCTGGCTCCAGAGCCCACCCGGCTCCTCACAGAATCAGAGCGCACTAAAAGGGCGTCCCCTTCTGACTGAAACACAACCCAGCCCTACGCTGAAACCCGCTCTGACCTGGATTGGTGGAAAACCCTTTTGCCCACTGGAAAGTGACTCTCGCGACTATATGGGCCCAAGTCTTAAATTCCCTTTCCAGTCTTCCCATGTTCCCTATCTCCCAGAAACACAAAACTCTTCCGCAGCTGCTAACCGAAGAAGGTACCTTTTTCCCTTATTTTGCCTTTTCTTATCTCACCTCTATGCTCCGTGCTTGCTTCTGTGGGTTCTGTGGAGCTGGTTTTCTCAGACCGGGGCGGAAATTATCTCAGATAAAATGCCGGCTTGTTGAGGAATTCCTGCACGATCTGGAGAAGTCCAAGTTTCCCCATTCGGGCAAACAGCTGATGCCTGTTGCTGATGCTAAAGAAAAAAACTCAGGAGCAGTTAATTGAGGGTGAGATAAGGAAAGGGTTTAATTTGTGCCAAGGCATAGATGTTACAGGATGCGCGTCAGCTGTGCCTGAGATGTTACATTTTATAATACTATCTGTCCAATCCCAAGTGTTTCCACCTCGTAGCCTTTGGTCTGGTCCGCCCCAGGCCCACCTCCTGGGAATTGGGTCTGGGGACTTTTTGGGACCACCTTTTCATCACCATCACCATCTTCAGAGCACAAAGGGTACACGGTCACCTAGTTCTTGACTGTGTTCTGTTGTTCAGGTCAAGATATGAGTGTTCTCTAAACAGCATAGGCCTTGCCTTGACAAAAGACTAAACATTTCTACTGAATTCAGGGGTAGGATTGATATGGGGAGCATGGAATGTGGTAAGAGGGTTGAGGAATGTGTAAACTACTTGTGCTACAGGGTGAGGGAACAAGGGCTGCTGCTTCTACTTCTTATAAAACTTATAAAGCTTACAAAATTAGAAAAATAAGAAACTAAAAGGGTCTTAAGGCATCACTACTATGTTTAATATGCAATAGTAGTTACAGCTCGTGCTGTGTGCCTCTGGAGAGGAACCCTGCCTGTTGATTATTACTGGATTTTATAGTCTCAATAAGTTGCTTGATTTCCTGATGGCTCTTCTGCTCATCCAATCTTGGGGGGGTTGTCTTCTGATTTGCTCTTGCAGTCTTCAGGCACCCTTTTTGTCTGTCTTGAGACATTTCCTTATCTTCTGTTACAGAATATCCTGTAGTTAAAATTTTACTTACACTTCCTTACCTACTGGCTACCTTTCCATAGATAAAAAACAAGGTCGAAGCCTTGTTTACTTCAGTAACTAGTGCTAAGCTCTGGCACAAATCGGTCTCTCACCACATTGAGGATTACTCTTCAGAACTTTTCAAGCTGCTACTAATAGCACAGGTAACTAATGGTTGTTTTTTAATTAGCATCTACTGTTCTCTCAGTGAAAATGGGAGCTATTTTAAAACAGTGAAATAGAGAAATATCACAGTGCTGCTGCAGATGAAGAGCTGTAAATCTAGAAAAATTCTCACACTCAGTGTCTTTCTATGTAGTGAAAGACAAAGTAGGAATACTCCTACAGGTTGATGAATTGCAAAGTATTAAAAATGAACTGACCTTACAGGTAAGCAAGGATTTCTTAATATAAAATTTCATGACTGTTTCAAAGATGTAATTTATTGTGGCACACACCAATGAGTTGACTAACAAGCAAAAAAATCAAGAGTAACAAGCTATTTCTGGAAAGACATACTTCAGCATGCCTAAAAGGATTTCACCCTCAACAGCACTTTAAGAATATCATCACCTGGTAACCCAAGCTTAGGAAGTTCTGAAAGATACTGCAAAAGAAGGTACTTGTTTCCCTTTTTTTTTGCTTTCTAGTCTCAAGTTTGAAAATGGTTGGTTTACCAAATTAACTAAGCAATGAATTATTTATGGACATAACTAGTGGGGTTCCACAGGGCTCCATCTTAGGCCCTGTGTTCTTCAGCATCTTCATAAATGACTTGGACACAACTGGAATGGGATACTAAGCAAGTTTGCAGATGGCACAAAACTGGAAGGAGTTGTTGACTCCCTCAAAGGCAGAGAGGCCCTTCAGAGAGACCTCAACAAATCAGAGGACTGGGCAATCACCAACCATATGAAGTTCAACAAGAGAAAGTGCCAGATTCTGCACCTGGGATGGGGCAAACCTGGATGGTTGTATAGACTGGGGAATGAGATGCTGGAAAGCAGTGCCATGGAAAGGGACCCAGGGGTCCTGGTCAACGGAAAGTTGAATATGAGTCAGCAGTGTTCCCTGGCAGCCAGGAGGGCCAATCATGTCCTGGGGTGTATCAGGCCCAGCATTGCCAGCCGGTCGAGGGAGGTGATTGTCCTGCTCTGCTCTGCACTGGGGCGGCCTCACCTTGAATATTGGGGCAATTTTGTTCATTGCAATATAAGAAAGATATTAAGCCATTAGAGAGTGTCCAAAGGAGGGCAATGAAGATGGTGAAGGGCCTTGAGGGGAAGCCATATGAGGAGCATCTGAGGTCACTTGGTCTGTTCAGCCTGGAAGAGACTGAGGAGAGACCTCATTGCAGTTACAACTTCCTTGTGAGGGGAAGAAGAGGGGCAGACACTGGTCTCTTCTCTCTCGTGACCAGTGGCAGGACCCAAGGGAATGGTCTGAAGTTGTGTCAAGGGAGGTTTAGGGTGGATATTAGAAAAATGTTCTTCACCCAGAGGGTGGTTGGGCACTGGAACAGGCTCCCCAGAGAAGTGGTCACAGCACCAAGCCTGACAGTGTTCAAGAAGTGTTTGGACAGTGCTCTCAGGCACATGGTGTGACTCTTGTGTGCAGGACCAGGAGTTGGACTTGATAATCCTTGTGAGTCCCTTCCAACTCAGCATATTCTGTGATTCTGTTAATAAGCCACTGTAGTAAAGAACATGCAATGTCTGCATTTAGTTTTGTTTTGCAGTGACTGTTAGTTCGAAGTCCTTAACTTGCACAAACCTAGTATCATAGAACACTACTAATTTTTGAGGGTGATGTAATAAGATCATCTGTATTGCATAATATTATATCACTTAAGTGCTCTATGGCAGGAATTAATGCAGAGTCCAAAACTTGGAAGAGTTCCTAACTTTGTAACTTTGTACCATTATAGAGGTAAATCAATGAATGTTGCTTGGGAAATAATTGTCATTATGCAATATTTTACTTGTACTTTCAGTTCATGCACAATCATAGTGTTAATCTTTCTTGAAACCAGCATGTATTGCCTGTTTGTCCAACATGATACTTGTGGGGGAATGCAAAGATTATGAATCCTGGAAAGAACGACTTTAGAAGCGGGTCTGTCACAGCAGCAGCTCTCCTGGATTGAGCGGAGTGGAAAAACACCGACGATTTGCATTTTTATTGTACGGTTTTCCCTTGGACTATGTAATTCCCCTACTCACGCGGCTCCCCCTGCGCAGCGCCATGTTGTCTCCTCTCCCGGAACCGGTCCCCGCCCCTGCACAAGCATGATTGGTTGTCTCATCCGCTTCTCCCCAATCCCTCACTTGTTATTGGACTTTGGTCCTCCTGTATCCCCCATTGGTTAGCAGAGCCCTCAAGCCACTCCCTTTCCCCCGGACCTTGGTCCAATCACGTTCCTCCTTCTAAGCCCTCCCCCGGAGACCTTAAAAGCCCACGGGAGTTTCAAATAAACCACTTTTTGCCCTGGAATCCAGAGGAGAGTCTTGGTGGTTCTTTCCTCCTATCAAAGGGGGACCGCGTCACTGAGACCTTCTCTGAGAAACCGCAAGCAAGGAGTTGCTACAATCAATTCTGTTAGATACTAACAGACAACTATTTTAATTTGGTAAACTTGTGGATGTAAAGCATATTTTATAAATTAACATTCTATGTGTTTTTAGGTAACTATGCTTCATGTTGCATTAGAGCAAGAAAGATCCAGAATTAATAAAATATCAGGTATTCTTATTTTCTGTAGATATAAGTTTACCATTTTTTCAAGATGGTCTCAGTTACATCAAGTAATGTGCTTTGAACTGACTTAGCTCTGTTTTTTTTCAGGTTTAAAAAAAAATCTGTAGTGATTCGTACTGTAAGGAAAAAACAGGAGCAAATCTAAAGCACAGTTTTGGCAAGTAGAACTTTGCCCATTTTGTGCTTTGAAACTTCTTGAAGTATGCTGGTAAATAAACAGCAAACCCAACAAATTCCTTTCATACTCAAACTGTGTGTACCTAGATAATTTAGACTTCATGGCTTTTTTTGCCATGTGGTCTTTCACATATTCTATATCTTGTTTCTGTATGTAGCCAAGTCTTCAAAGGACATTCAAAGCAAATTATGTTGAAACGTGAGTGATAAGATCAGTGCTGATTGTGCATATGCTGTTTTGTTCAATTTGGCTGCAAATGCATCTCATGTTAGTGAATTTCAGTTAACTTTCATATAAATAGTATGCTGCTTAAACTTCTGAGGACTTAGAGTGTAGTTATTTGGTCCCATGAGAATTATAATTTATACTTGTGAATAAAAAAAATAACCATTTTGCAATTAATTGTAATAAATTAACAGAATAAGAGCAAAAGAATTGACAAAAAACCTTGGTCTTTGTTTCATGCTTCATAATTACTACGAAATCATTCCCTTCCTTGCTCATTTTGCTCCCCCCCATCTAATATGCTGCTATCTTTACACATCTTTCTTTTTGAAAATTCAGTCTTGTCTGCCTTGCAGGGATCATCATTACTGCTTTTGTTATTCTCTCCTATAATCCTCCCAGTCTGCCCAGAATAACTCTTCTAATACTACTAATTTTCTTGTGCTGTTGTCTTTATTAACATTGGATTTACCTTCTTTATTGAAATACTAGGAAGTTCTTTAAAAAAAAACCCAAACCAAAAATGTATGAGTGGGTTCAAAACAAAAAGAAGAAAAAAAAAAAGACAAGCAACAAACCAGTGTGGGTTTTATCCTCAGATGTTATCTCAGTTGTGTTTATATTGATATCCGGTATTCAGATGGGTTTGTGTCCCATATAAATAAACTTGTATTATTTAGAAAAGTATGCAGTTTAAACAAATCCTGAGTCTTTATCTTGTAAATTTATAATACTTTAATATGGAAAATAATTGCAGATATAAAGTGTCTAGTATATTAGCTAAACATTTTTTTAAATTCTGTCACAGAGTGGAAAAATAGGGGAAAAGCATTAGAAATATGACCAGTGCAGGTGATCTCTTCCAAACAAAAAACCCCAAACCACAAAAAAGCCCTCAAAACCCCCCCTGCTCAACTATGCAGTTTTTGAAGAGAAATTAACAATTACTAGTTTGACTAACATTCTAAATGATTGATCTGTTGCACTTTCTACTAGTATTCTAGCAAAGCTTAAACTCTAATTGAAATGCTATAATTAGTTTTTCACAATTAAATAAAACTTAGTCTTCCATTTGTATGTTTGAATTCCTGCTTTCTTAAAATTTCTCAATTAGGAATACTTCATTTAATGACTATCAAGATATAAACGCATTAGTGTGCAAATGGTGAAAGTTTCACCAAACCAAAACTAAAAATGAGGCAGCTCAGGCAAAGCCATCTTCCTGTGGCTGAATCTGAATCTAATTAATCTCAACAATCATTATTTCCTCTCTCTGTATAGTACATCTGTATTCTTTTATTTCCACTGTATGTGTATATATGTGTGTTTCAGTTGCAATATACAGAAGCTAGCACATGCAACTACCATATAAAAAGAGCTTTTCTATCTTTTGGCCCTGAAAAATGCCCTGTGTCTTGCCTCAGAACATGCCCAGTAGTAAATAGTTCATCTTGTGCTAAGAGACAAAATTCAAACTTTTTTTGCTCCATGTGTACTTGTTATGACCCACTCCAGAAAAAGGGGAGGGGGGTAACTCAGGTTCTTATCAATAATTCCCTTGGGGTGGATTAGAGTGAAAAGACACTGAATAATCGGTATCTGAAAACATATATAGGTAGGGCTTATTTTAACAATTTTGTTTGAACAGGTATGTTAGCATTTTGGGTGTTGTCATCTATATTATCTATCATAGGGATAACCCCTGGGGGGAAAATGCATTAGGGAGAGAAAGGAAAGACAGGATAAGGGTAGGGGAGAGTAAGGGAAAGAAAAGTTGAGAGTGGAAAGATGTATATAGTCACTGCCCATGGGGTCCAACGATGAAACTTGGTAGTTGCAGCTTTCATGTCTGTCAGTTGAAGTGGTGACCTTGATCCGTTGGGGGTGAAGGAGGGCAGCCCCCACACTCAAAGAAGTTATGAGTTACTATATCCACGGTTAGTGTCGCAGGGCATGCCATGAGCCTCCAACATCTCCTGGGTCTGAGCTGAGTTTTCGTGAGGGGCCTGGCCAAAGGGTTTTTCCCGCCCTTCAAGACTGGCAGAGGGGGGAGGATGGGCTTTGATGGGCCATCAGAGGTATAATGCAAAAGTCCTGCAGAAGCCTGCAAAAGTCCCTTGGCAATCCTAGAATGCATAAATCATTAACCGTTTCAGTCTCTGACAGTACTGTCAGTGAGTATGATATGGTTATGAAAATGCAAAATTGTTTGTGCAGCACTGAATTTAGAACTAAATCCCGGAATCGTGTTTTATTTTACTGGGATAGTTGTTGAAGTGGTGTATTACAGAGTACAAATAGGAGCTGCCTGACTTAAATTGGGTTAGTAAATCCCTATTAGGTGCCTGGGCAGTCAGCAGAGAACACAGGAGCTGGAAGGAAAAAAACAGAGAAGAGAATAAGGAGGAAACAAAGCAATATAACTGTAGTTCTAAAATTGGAAAATTAGAAAAAAGAGCAAAAAAGAAACATTTTAATGCAATGAAGCACTGAGTAATTTTCAAAGCAAGATATGTATGAATATGGCACTTCATTAGGAGACAGGAAAGTAGGAAAAAGGTCTTTATCAATTGATTTCTTGATACCATGAATCTATTAAACTTTTCTAGTTATCAGTGACTTCTGAAAATTAATAGCATGAAGGTGCTAACAGTGGAATAAAAGTTCAAGAAATTAGATGTTATAGCTAATAGTCCAAAATTATTTAAATGTCATAATACTGGCAGTCTTGCTTCACAGACTTATTTATCCTAGGTTGTAGTAGTTTTGTGGTTGTGTGTGTGTGTGTTTTGTTGTGGTGGTTGTTGTTCTGACCAGCTCTTCAAAATTTACTTCCAAATACTGCATCCTAGGGACTGATGACACTTTGGAATTGGTGTAACCTGCACTGATACTGCTTTTCCAAACTGTGTTCTGTGACCAAATAGGAACTGCAGCATCTTGACCTAATAGATAAAACATTACTAGGTGGATCAAAGTAATGTTTTTTAATAGTCTAATTCAAATTTAAAAACTCCAATTCTTTTTTGCTTCCTTGTTTGTTTTTCATTATCTGTTGTTCCTTGAGAAATATTTCTTTTCCCCAAAAAAGGTTTGTAATTTTAAGATATACCTTCTTTCAATATATTCATATTTGTGAGCAATTTTGAATTAGGAAATCCAGGATATAGCTTTTCCTGAAATCCAACCACTGTTTCAAGTCATCACTAAATTGTTAAATTATATTTAGAGATAAGAATTCAGAGCTGTATCACTTCAGATGTCTCGAAGCCAAAAGCCAACAGATTGTCTTCCACTACTCTTTTACTTTGTCTTCCTGTAAATTTTAAATTACCCTTCTGTCCCTCCTTGACATAGATTTTACCACTTGTTGTCCACAAAAATTGAATTCATTATCCCGTGTGCAACAAGTTAATAATTAAACACTTGAGAGAGTAATTGATTATTTATTTATTTCAGAGTTGCACAAGCCTGGGTGCTCAGTGGTATTCCACAAATCAAGGATGCCCCTCTGGACTGTCCGCACCATTATTTATACATAGAAATTCAGTGTTAGTAACCTCCCAAGTACAACTCCTCTATTACAATTGGTTAGTAATTTCCATACAAATTACGTAATCCCATCTAACTTCTACGCATGCCCAGGGGAAGGATCTTTACCTGGGCAGGGGTCTTTTTGACCTGTAGGCTTGATTTTTAGTACTATAATGAAGATAGTTCAGTTATAGGATACATGGACCTTGAGTCTTTTGCCCAGTTGGCAACATATACATCAACATCTCAATTTACTATATCCTTAAAGCTTGTTAGTTACAGGATGTCCCTGACTAAGGGATGCTAACTACCACCTGTTCTACTGATGAAGTTTCCTTTCTTGCTGAATAGGTTTGAAAGTATACAAAGATCAAACATCAAAGAAAATCCTGACAAGATAATTTTGACATATTCCACATTTTGCAACACCCTGACCATCAGTAAAAGGTGTCTGTCTGTTGTCGTGTCCTCCCCCCAGCACTGTGGAACAGTGTTTTTTCTTGTCTTATTGAGTTTGACATAAATGAAAATTAGCTTGTATAATGCTTGTTGATTAGCAGCAGAAGGAATTCTATTAAAAGGAAAAAGAAGAAGTATTCTAAAAATGCATGTTCATCTCCTCATAAAAAGCTTATTCTGTTTTTAACTGCTAAAGAAATAGAGACACACTTCTAATTTGGGCAATGCTGAATACAATTCTCATTGTTCAACAATTAATCTCAGTCCTCCTTTCCCATTTCACCACTTGATATAATAGCTAAACAGTTCAGTATAAATTGCAAGGAAATTCTTTAATCAGCTGATTTGTTCTCCACTATGTCACCTTTATTCTTAGAAGTTAGTTGTGTATGACTGTTGGGGGGGAGGAATGCTATTTTTCCATATCTTGTTCCTTTTACATTTGTAATAACTGAATGTTCATAAAGAGAAAGCTTATTTTATAGTTGTTGCAGCCTGTTTTGGGGAGCTGGGATGAGAAAAGGGGAGAGGGGGTACAGGGGGACAGACACACACACACTCCCAGTATGCTTTCTTCTGAAAATTTAGCAATTCTCTTGCTACTTTTCCATAATATGATTCATTTTAGATTGCAAGTGTATAGGCAGATTTGATAGTTGGTGTGTTTGATTTACGGAATACCACTGAGCACCCAGGCTTGCACAACTCTGGAATAAATAATCAGTGTCTCTCTCAAGTGCGTAATTATTGGGTTGTTGCACACCAGCTAACAAATCTGATCTTTGTGGACAACACTAATAAGAGCCATGCCTGGCATGAAAACACCCCTGAGGAGTTGCTGTTGGTCAAGAACCTTTGCTTCTTATCTGCAATTGACAGATTTATAGCTGATAACAAAGTTCAGAAACCAGGTCATCAGTGGATTTCTCTACTTAGTACAGCAGATGAAGACTGGCAAGGCAGTTGGGGCTGATGGAATTCCACCTGAAGCCTGGAAACATGGAGGCCAAGCACTCCATGCTAAATTTCATGAGTTTGTGGTGCACTGTTGGGAACTAGGCGAACTACCATCAGACCTTCGGGATGCAGTCATCATCACCTTGTATAAGAAGAAGGGAGATAAATCAGACTGTTCAAATTACCATGGTATTACTCTGCTCTCCATTGCTGGCAAAATCCTGGCAAGAATACTCTTGAACAGACTAATAACCGCTATTGCAGAAGGAATTCTACCTGAAAGCCAATGTGGTTTCAGAGTCAACAGGAGTAGCACAGACATGGTATTTGTTCTCAGACAACTGCAAGAGAAGCGTAGGGAACAGAACAAAGGTCTCTATGTAACCTTTGTTGATCTCACCAAGGCTTTCAATACCGTGAGCAGAAAAGGTCTATGGGAGATTTTGGAATGTTTAAGATGTCCCCCCAAGTTCCTTAAAATGATCATCTTACTTCATGAGGATCAGCGCAGTCAAGTCAGATATGGCAATGCACTTTCTGAGCCCTTTCTAATATCCAGTGGTGTGAAACGAGGTTGCGTTCTTGCACCAACTCCATTCACAGTCTTCTTCAGCATGATGCTCCAAAAGGCCATGGCAGACCTCGATGAAGAAGATGGTATCTACATTCAATATCGTACTGATGGAAGCCTATTTAACCTAAGGCGACTGAAGGTCCATACTAAGACCTTAAATCATCTTGTCCGGGAGTTGCTTTATGCTGATGATGTCGCCCTCATCGCCCACACAGAAGTAGCTCTGCAGCGTTTAACATCCTGCTTTGCAGACGCTGCTGAGCTTTTTGGGCTGGAAGTCAGCTTGAAGAAGACAGAAGTTTTCTATCAACCTGCACCTCAGGACGTCTTCCATCATCCCCATATCACCATTGGGGAATCAGAGCTCAAATCAGTCCAGCAGTTTAATTACCTAGGTAGCATCATCTCCTCGGATGGTAAGATTGATGGAGAGATAGACAACAGGTTAACAAAGGCATATAGAGCTTTTGGAAAACTCCATAAGAGTTTGGCAAAATAAACACCTGAAGAAAAGTACAAAGATCAGTGTTTACAGTCATTGTACTGTCTACTCTTTTATATGGATCTGAATCATGGGTCATTTACTGCCACCAGCTGTGACTCCTAGAACGCTTCCATCAACGCTGTCTCCATACAATCCTAAACATCCATTGGTCAGATTATGTGACCAATACGTCTGTTCTAGAATGGGCAGCACTTACGAGTATAGAGGCCATGTTGCTGAGAACACAGCTGCGTTGGGCAGGACACATCTCAAGGATGAAGGACCACCGCCTCCCTAAGATCGTGCTCTATGGTGAACTTGCCACTGGCTGCCGCAAGAGAGGAACCCTGAAGAAAAGATACAAGGACTCCCTGAAACAACATCTCAGCCTTGGCCATATTGATCAACATAACTGGTCTACTCTGACCTCCAATCAGGAGGTCTGGAGACACACTATCTATAACACTGCTGCTTCTTTTGAGAACACGTGCAGGATCACTCTTGAGGAGAAAAGACAATGCAGAAAGAATCGTGTCTTGTCGATATCACCTAAGGAGTCTTTCTGCTGTGCCTTTTGCAACCGGACTTGTCTATCTCGCACTGGCCTTTTTAGCCACCAGTGCGCTTGTAGCAAATGTGGGTAGAGTCCTTCCCAAATCTTTGTTCGCGAAGCCTAGCCATGATGTATAGGCAGATTTGTCACTCTTCTGATTTCCAGTACAAATCTTCAACAGTATTCTGTATTTGTCCTTGTTGCTTTGAAATAAGCTGTAAATTGTGTATGTAGCAACATATATAGCAAGACTCAGCAAATAAATATTATGCCTTTAAAAAAAAAAAAAATAAAAATTCCCAGTTTCAAGACCAAAGATGAGATGAGATGACAGAAATTCAGAACAGAGAGAAAGAAGAGAAAGACTCATATTTACTGAGATAATACTGTGCATAAAACAACAAAAATAAATAGGGCTAATGCTTAGATAGTAGAGTCTAATTGGAAACTGCCTGTCTACTGCTTAGGATAATAAAACTGATGAATGTTGGGGGTTTTTGGTTTGTTTTTTTCTTTTTTCTTTTTCTATCTCTCTCTAGACTTTGAAAGAGTGATTCCATCTAAGAACTAGCAGTCTTAGTTCAGAAGCTCAGGGCTCTGTTCCTGTCTAATGCTCCTGTTGTCCGCAAAATCAGATTCATTACCCAGTGTGCAACAAGCCAATAATTACATACTCAAAAGTGACACTGATTATTTATTTCAGAGTTGTGCAAGCCTGGGTGCTCAGTGGTATTCCACAAAGCCAGCACACCAACAACTGGTGAGATGCTTGACTTGGAGTAAATCAGGTCTATTAGATAAAAGGCAGAATTTTCTTATTTTCAGATATGTGTTAACAAGAAACAATTAAACAATTTTGAAAATTACATTATTTGGAATTATTAGGAGTATAAAGTATTTTAAACTATATGGAAGAATGCTCAGAATTTGACTTCTAATGAACATTTACAGCACCTGGTAAAGTTCACATTAGTGGTCTGACCCAGCTGCTTAAGTTTAGAGACTTCACTGGAAGGAGAGATGTGCAAGATTTCTGTCTTTTACCATCAAGCCAAACCCCCAGATCTCTTTCTGCAGGGCTGCTCTCCAGCCTCTTGTTCCCCAATTTGTATGTATAACCAGGATTACTCTGTCCCTGTCTATCGTAATAGATGATTATTGAAAGAGGTAATAAAAGCACAGGAGGAAGGAAGTAGGGAAAAAAATAAACCCAAGAAATTAAAAATAAAAAGAAGTTCAAAATAAAAACAGCCTATGGAAGAGAAAGAACTCAAAATACTTTGCTGGATCATTTTCATTTTCTATGTATTGTGTATAAGCTGTATTCTGAACTATCTCAATTTGAACACACAAATATGTTGACATGTTTCAGGGTATTTTCTACCTTGACTCAATATAGGCAAATAAACTCACTTTTTCATTTTATCTGTACTAAAATTAAGATTATGAAACTACCATTAAAATTTCCTCTTTGCTTAATTAAGGGCTTTTTATGATTTGCAAGTTATTCTTTTATATGTATTTGTATTCTTTGTCCCTCGGATATTCTCATTAAATAACACTGATTATTAATTCTCTCATCTGACTTGTAAACATGAAAATTAGTAAATCTCCAATAAGTTAAAGCAGGTAGCATTTGTGCTATTTCAGTACAAACTGTACTCAAAGTTATAATACCATACAGCAGTGTAAAATGATATAGTCAGCATAAGCTAGCATATAAACTAAGAGCCATGGATGAGGAACATCTTGTCCTTTGATTTGATTTCTGCTTGAAATCACTACTTGATTGCAGTGCAAAATGTTATTTCATAATGGCCCTCAGTCTGCTTGTTAATAGGACAATGTATCACTAGCATGTGTCAAGTGCTCTCCTGGATCAGAATTCAATACTTTGTAGGGTCAAGTTCTAATGTGTGGAAAAGGAAACAGCATGACCAAGGAAAGGTTCAGTGGTTAAATAAACCTGAAATAATTTAAATAGTTTATGTGAAATTATCCCAGTAGTAGACCAAGCCAACAAAGGATAAGAAAGGACATCTGACTCTAGAATTTAAAGCTATCCATATATTTGATACTAAAACAGGGATATGAATGTGGAATTTCCTATCTGATGGATAGGAAAATCATTAATGTTTTGGGACAGGACCTAATTTGGTGATACTAAATTTAAGTATGGATTGGGGGGTGGGGGGGGGGTGGTATGGGGGGGGGGGTTGTGTCTTTTTCGTCCAAGTTTGAGGAAAATCTGATTCCCAGCTATGGAACACTTCCATAGTAATTATAGTTCTAAAGTAGTAAAAGGTTGTTATTTGAGATATTAAGTTTTACCCTTAAGCTGATGCTAAACAAGTAACCTAGAAGCAAAAGGCAAATTTATGATCTCTCTTTACATGGGTTCAGAAGCTGTATGTAATTTTTCTCCCTCTTTTTAACAAGAAAGTCATACAGGTCATGATACGGCTTTGTTACTTCATACAACCCCAAATCTTCGTTCGCGAAGCCTAGCCATGACTTCATACAATATCATTGTGCATTATATTATAAGCAAGTAATAGTGTAATTATATGTAGGACATCAACACTTTAATATTCTAAAACTCATAATAACATTTTATTGTATTTATTTGGATCTTCAGAGTACTGAAGTCACCTGACTATATCGAAAATAAATTTAAAACTTCCATATGGCAGTTTAAGGAACTGTTTGTCACTGTTTCTTTTTCAGATTTAAAATCTTCAAACTACCGCCCCTAGCGCGCAAGCGCGCCGAAGATGAACTCACGCCCGGGGAGACAGTTCTCCCTTTCTAGTAACTTCCCTGATTCGGATCGTCATCAGTGCGCGCCGCGGGTGAGTTGGGTTGTTTCTGTCCGCCGCTTTAGGACTGAGGCCGCGGCGCGGAGGACTCGCCTGGAACCGTGTGGTTGGAGCGAGTCGGGCCCTACCTGCCATGTCGGAGAGTGCGGAAAGTTCTGCGGAGACCCACAGCTCCTCTGAGTCCTCCGCTCAGAGCTTCGCTGCTGCCGAGCCGCGGATCATCAAAATCACGGTGAAGACTCCCAAGGAGAAGGAAGAGTTCGCTGTGCCCGAGACCAGCAGCATCCAACAGGTGAGGGGTTGGGGGCGGGGAGTGCAGCCAGGGGCAAGAGCCTTGGCCTGTGGTTTCCACCTCCCACGCTGGAGGGTGAGGGTCCTTCGCGA
Organism: Chiroxiphia lanceolata; assembly: GCF_009829145.1. Classification (NCBI taxonomy): domain Eukaryota; kingdom Metazoa; phylum Chordata; class Aves; order Passeriformes; family Pipridae; genus Chiroxiphia; species Chiroxiphia lanceolata. Next base: position 10,314,150 of record NC_045670.1, on the reverse strand, counting down.
TGATAAAGCAGCTTCTGCTTATCCGAGCTGTTTTCGGTGCTGTTGGGCGAGTATCGGGGCTGGCCCGGCCTTGTGGAGGGCCGCTGCTAACAGGTTATTGGGAGTGGTGAAGAAACCTTCTGCGTCGTCTCCTCCACGGCTCCTCCCTTTTGCGATTCTGAGAGCCGGCCCGGGAGGTGGACGTAGCTCGTTTCGTAATTCTGAGTTGCCCTGCTGAGCTGACTCGGTCTGGCAATAGGAATTATAACTAAATTATAACTAAATTCATTTAAGATGTAAATTCATAATATATCTAACTTTTAACAGCATGATTTCAAATGTGAATCCCAATAGGAATATCAGGTTTTTCTAATAGATGGTTGTCTTAAAAACTGAAATAGTTATACAAGCTAACAAACCGATATTTTTTTACTGAAAAAACTAATAAAATTTAAGTGATTAATAGAACATATTGCTTTAAAATATCTTCATTGTCTATAGATATCTTAAACTTTAAATATTATCTTGGTGTCCCTTTGAGCTGATATTAACAGATTAAATATGCAGTTGAATTTTCCTCTGAAGTAAGACTGCTGCTGCCCCTGTGGGTCCACCATTTGCTTTGATTTCTGCACAAAGTTACAGCTAGCACAAAAAAATACGCAAGACTATAGTGTGACTAGTATTTGCTGTATTTCTTAAACAGTCAAAATAAACTGTTGTTAATAATAAGCATTATGTTGCATAATAACAATATATTGGCATAATAACAATAGATGTGAGGTTTCTAGAGCCAGCCCTGAAAATAGATTAGCCTCAAATAAACAAATTGAGTATCTGTTCAAATGCATATGGGATCAGCAAGTGGGTTGTTCTGTTGGTATAGGCAAACTGACAATGTCTGCCCTGTTGGAGGGGAGGAAAGATCTGAATTCATACAACCTAATAGCTTTTAGTTTGCTGTGTGTTCCTGTAGCTAATAATATCACTTAGTGACTTGATTTTGTTTAGTCACTTCAGAATACAGCAACCCCCCCCCAAGTCTTTAAGATAAATATTTTGGGTTATCTAGCCTAAATTTAGGGCTACACAAAGTGTATTTTATGTTGCTCCATTGATGTAAGTCAGGTTTGCAACAGTTCAAATTTGAGGAAGATTTTCCTATGTTAGAAGACTTCAGTAACAAAGGGTTTGTTATTGCTGATCCTATGTTGTGTCTCTAAGAACAGGCAGTTATGTAGGTTAGAATGGAAAATAACCCTCAAGTACCAAACTGCTCTGGGAGGTCAGTTTAAGTGCCACCCATCTGTCTTTATTTTCCATGGAACTTATTTGATTATGTTGAGCACAGCTTGGTTCAGTATTAGGACAAGGACCAAATATTTGCTTTCTTGACTTGGTGTGATACTGAACTTGCAGGCCCATACACTGCTCTGTACAAAGACTTCTATTCGTGGTAGGTAAAGATGAATACCTATAAGTCTGCTGGTTTGAAATCCCAATATGCAGGAGACTAGCTCAGTTAGCTCTGCTTGTCTTCCATTTTTTTCCTTTGTTTTATTTTATGGGTTCTGTGGGCTTGACTTAACAGTGTGTTTTGGTAAAACTCATACACAGAGAGAGTGGGCAGTCATATTACAGACTACTCATGCACTGCTGTCTCCTCTTAGTGAATGACTAATTCGCTGAGTGATGATATGTTGGAACCGGTTCCATTAAAAGCAGTTTTACTTTCTTAATTTAGTTTGTTTACCCTGTAGGTATTCTTGGAATGCCAACATAGCAACATTGGCAAAGTTCAAAATGTTATTGTAATTGATTTAGTGTTACTATCCACCAGCACATATGCAGACTTTAAGGTATCAAAATGATTCATTTTGTGAACACTGTAACTTTTAGAGAATAACATTGATTGCTTTATATTTTTAATTATTAGGCTAACAGAGTTTGGATATAGCAAATGTATGCTATTAATTTTAAAAGCCTGCAGTTCTTGCAGAGAATTATTGTCAATCCTATGATTACCTGAAAATTTCAGGATAATGTCTGTTTTGAAATGTTAGTGAAATCAAATTTCATCCATATAACCATAGAAAACAGTTTAAATTATTTTTTCTCTATTTTTATTTAATGTCAACCTTTCTTCAGTGAATATAGTTTTCAGTAGTAATAAATTATTATCAACATGTAGTATATTTTTAAACTAATTATATACCTGAAAATTGTGCTTTCTGTACTGCACTGAATTATAAATAAACTCATCTACTGAACTATATGTGTAAATGTATACATTGCGTTGGGACTCTCTTCATTGACAAGATCTGGTTAGAGTTCTATTCTCTGTTTAAAATTTGAATAAATATTATTGTCGAAACTCTAAATCCAGAAGTCCAGGGTTTCAGATTTGTGCCTGGTTTTTACAATCACAAGTTGGCCATGTTTGGCATATAAAGTTCATGTGTACATGTTAAGGAGAACATTGGGTGATTTGATAGTAGAACATCTTTCCTAACTTCTGTATGCTTTTGATATTTCTTATAATGCTTTATTTCATAAGGACAACTTAATTTCAGTTCTTTTAATATAACCAGTTCTGTCTTGCCTGTAGTACAGAGTGTATTGAATGGTATGACCAAAAGAGGTTGGAAATCACGTAGTCCAACCTATTGTTCTTTTTCAATATTATGATCTATCTAGTTCAACTGTCAACCTTGTACCACTATAATCACCCCTAAACTATATCTCTGTGTACCACATCCCAATGCCTCTTGAACATTTCCAGAGACAGTGACTCCACCACCTCCCTGGGCAACTTATTCCAATGCCTGACCACTCTTTCAGTGAAAATTTTTTTTCTAATATCTAATCTGAACCTCCCCTGGCGCAACTTAAGGCCATTTCCTCTCGTTCTTTCACCTGAGACATTTCTTTGAAATAAAGAAATCCTGTGCGATTAACTATTCAGGACTTGGAGAAACATATTTTAAGTCAACTTTATAATGGTAATATTTAGACTTGCAAGCATTCTAGAAAGCCATTTAATCTGTTCCTGCCTGAAGTAGATTACTTACCTGAATTATTCAGACATTGCAGTGTGTTTACCTTGGCTAGCCGCCAGGTGCCCAACAAGCTACTCTATCACTCACCTTTCTCAACTGGACAGGGGAAGAGAGAAAATACGATGAAAGGCTTCTGGGTCAAGATAAAGACAGGGAGAGATCACTCACCAATTACCGTCACAGGCAAAAAAGGAAAGGACCCATGCTGAAGCAGTTTGTGAAGAACTGCAGCCTGTGGGAAGGATCCACATTAGAGAAGTTTGTGAAGGACTGTGTCGTGTGGGTGGGACCTCAATGCTGGAGCAGGGGAAGAGTGTGAGGAGGAAGGAGCGGCAGAGACAGTGTGTGATGAACTGACTGCAACCCCCATTTCCTGTCCCCTTCTGCTGCTTGGGGGGAAAAGGTAGAGAAGTCTGGAGTGAAGCTGAGCTTGGGAAGAAGGGAGGGGTGGGGGGGAAGATGGTTTTTAGATTTGTTCTTTCTCATTATCCTACTCTGACTTTGATTGGTAATAAATTATATTAATTAGCCCAAGTCAAGTCTTTTTCTCTCCCTGTCTTTATCTTGACCCAGAAGCCTTTCATCGTATTTTCTCTCTTCCCCTGTCCAGTTGAGAAAGGCGAGTGATAGAGTGGCTTCTTGGGCACCTGGCAGCTAACCAAGTGTTTTGGTTCTGGCCAGATGTAGTGGGTTGACCCTGGCTGGATGCCAGATACCCACTAAAACCACTCTCTCAATGCCCTCTGCAACTGGACAGAGGAGAGAGAAAAAACAGCAAAGAATTCATGAGTTGAGATAACAGCTGGGAGAGGTCACTTACTAATTACCTTCATGGGCAAAACAGACTCAAAGTAGGGATAGTACTTAAATTTATTACTAACAGGATCAGAACAAAAGAGTGAGAAGTAAAATAATCTTAAAAAACACCTTTCCCCCACCCCTCATTCCTTCTAAGTTCTCCCTGCTCCCCCCCAGCAGTGCAGGGAGACAGGGAATGGGGGTTGCAGTCAGCTGTTGTTTCTGCCGCTGCTCAGAGAGAGGAGTCCTTCCCCTGCTCCCATGGGGTCTCTCCCACGGGAAGACAGTCCTTCACAATCCTTGCTGGCATGAGTCCATCCCTCGGGCAGCAGTTCTTCCCAAACTGCTGTCCCGTGGGTCACTCCTCCATGGGGTGCAGTCCTTCATGAATGAGCTGTACTGACGTGGGTCCCCCACAGGGGCCACAAGTCCTACCCGGGAAAAACCTGCTCCAGCGTGGGCTTCCCTCTCCACAGGCTGCAGGTCTCCAGCAGGACCCTGCTCCATCTTGGGCCTCCCACAGGGTCACAGCCTCCTTCAGATATCCACCTGCTCCAGCGTGGGCTCCTCCATGGGCTGCAGGTGGGTCTCTGCACCCCAATGGTCCTCCATGGGCTGCAGGGGCACAGCTGCTCCACCATGGTCTGCACCATGGGCTGCAGGGACCTCAGTTCCAGCACCTGGAGCATCTCCTCCCCCTCCTTCTGCACTGACCGTGGTGTCTACCTTGTTGTTCCCTTGTTCCCACTCCGTCCTTCCCTGGCTGGAATTCCTTCTGCGCAACAACCTTCTTTTCTTAAATATGTTATCACTGTTACTCCTAATTTTCTTGGCCTTGGCTAGTGGCAGGAAGTCCGTCCTGGAGCTGGCTGGCATTGGCTCCACAGGACAGGGGAAGCTTCCACGGGCTGCAGGGGCCTCAGCTCCAGCACCTGGAGAACCTCCTCCCCCTCCTTCTGCACTGACCTTGGTGTCTATGTTGTTGTTCCCATGTTCTCACTCCACTCTTCCCTGGCTGCAGTTTTCATCTGTGCAATAACTTTCTGTTCTTAAATATGTTATCATGGAGGCGTTACTATCATTCCTAATTGGCTGTCCTGGAGCCGGCTGGCATTGGCTCCACTAGACAGGGGAAGCTTCTAGCAGCTTCTAACAGAAGCCATCCCTGTAGCCCCCCCACTACCAAACCCAGCCACAGAAACCCACTACACCAGGACAGGGTTAATTTTTGCAGTAGCCAGGAGGGGGCATGGCCAGGACCCAGAGGTTATTCTATACCCCCTTAACAGAGGTTGAGAGGGGATCACGGCTCCCTCACTCGTAACCTTTCCATGCCGGGGCTGGGTTGTGCAAGCCCCGTGCTGGTGGCAGAAACCACACTGTGCATTGAAGTCCGGTGGTGAAAAAGCAATTTATTCAAAGCAGCAGGGGGTTTTTATCCCCTCTGTGGGAGGGATTAGGAAGGGGGCTGTGATTGGGTACAGGCGGGGGGGGGGAAGGGGGGAAATGGTTTGGAGAGTTGGCTAGCCAACGGGGAAACAGGGGGATTGAACTCCAATAGAAAACCAGGGATTGGGGAGAGACAGGTGAGAAGACCAATGGGGTTACAACAGGGGCGGGGGCTGGCTCAGTGAGGAAGACAGCATGGCACTGTACAGGGAGACCGCATGGGTGAGGGAAACAACAGAGCTTTAAGGGAAACTCATACAATAAAAATGCAAATAGACTGTGTTTTCAGTTTGCCGAATTCCAGAGCTGCTGCCGTGGTGGCTCCTTTTCTAAAGGCGTTCTTTCCATGATTCATATTTCGCGTGTTCTCCCACACCCCCTCACGTCATTGCCGGTGGTGGGGAGAAGGGAATCTCTTCCAGGGAGAAAGGGTCTCTTCCAGTCGGGGTAGTGTGGCTGCGGTCAGGCTGGGCCAGGCTCCTCCGCAGTGAACATTTTGCATGTTTTTTAATATTGTTGCTGTTACTGTTTGTTTTCTTATCTCATTGCTGTTTCCAGTAAATTGTTCTTATCTCAATCCACAATCTTTACCTTTTGTGCCTCCAATTTTCCTCTCCAGCCACCTGCAGGGGGAAGGGGGAGGGAGCAAGTGGCAGGGTGGTTTGGAGAGTCTCAGTGGGAACACTAAATTGGGGAGTACTATTGCTAGACCATGACACCAAGGTAAACCCACTGCAATGTCTGAATAATTTAAGTAATCTACTTCAGGCAGGAACAGATTAAATGGTTTTCTAGGATGCTTGCAAGTCTAAATGTTACCAGTTGTCATGGTATAGAGATGGTATTCCCCAATTTAGTACTCCCACTAAAAAGACTGCGTCCCGCTCCCCTCCCCTCCTCTCTGATGGGAGGTACAAAAGGCAAAGATCACGAGTTCAGATAAGAACAATTTACTGGAAACAGAAATAAGAAAATGAACAGTGACAGCAACAATATTAATAACAAAAGTATAGAAAAGAGAGGGTGATTCACATGCAGAAATGCTCACCGCAGCCCTCAGGCAAAAATGAACAAATAGTGGACAGCTTTCTCCCTCCTGCCACACTTTCTCCACCAGAAGCCCTGACCTTCTTCTTGGAAGCCAGAGTCCCTTACCCCCACCCCTGGCAATGACTTGAGGTGGTATAGAATAACCTCCTAGCCATGCTCATGGCTCCAGGCTCCGCCCCTTCACGGCTACTGCAAAAAATTAACTCTGTCCTGGCTGGAACCAGGACACCAGTATAGACTTAAAAGATGTTTCTCTAAGAACTGGAACCAACTCTGTGTGAGCAGACTGCTAACTGAACAAATGCTACCTTGCTACCCAGGCACAGAGATTTCCTACCTCTGTTGTATCTCGGGTTCATTTTCTGGGGTTCTGTTTTGTCTCTTACTTTACTATAAACCTTTTCAATTAGGGACTTGCCTTCAGAGTAATAATACAGTGGGGGTTTCCATTTTGGTTTTTTTTTAACCTTACCTCTTATATAATTATTTAATAATAAGTCATTGCAAGATAAATGTTTGGAGTTCCCGTATGAGAGTTCACTAGGATGTTTGGAATACGATTCTTTTAAAAATCAAGTTGACTGTACTACTTGAAAAATGTTAAATATTGTTAACTTCTGGAGGACTTTCCAAATGCCTAAGATCCGTTCAGAAACATTTAGTCTACTGACTAGTCATGTTGAACAAATTTATTTGATTTTCTTATATTTGCCTTTTTATATTTTGTTTTTTCTGTGAGAGTACTTTTATGTAGAATAATGAATCTCAGAAGTCAGTCAAAGCATAACATGGTTGTTATTGGTTAAGAAGGCAGGAAGAAATACAATTGCTTTTCCAGGTTCGATTGTTTTAATCAAGGTATGATTTCATGATCAGCTGAACTATGTGTCTGTTCACTATGCCCTGGGCTGGAAGCACATTTTATGTAGCTGTCATGAGTTGGATGAGAGAGCAGAGTGACCCAAGAAATAGTTTTTGACTGTGTGTAAAGGATTGCTAGTTTTGATGTGTGAAAGGTAGCAGTAATATGTCCAAGAAGAAAGGATACTGCTCCTTTCAGTATCTGCACAAATTTGGACTGAATTAACATAATGTTTTGTTGCATTCCCAGCATGTCAGCAATGGATTGTTTCAATAGCATGTTTCTAGGTTGTATAAAGCAAAACATATTGTGGAAGTAGATTAATATAATAAATGTGAGCAAAATAGTTCTTCCTCAAATTATTAAAAAAATAATAGTTCAGTATTCAATTACATAATTATATTATATTAACTTTTGTTTAGTTCAAGGAAGAAATCTCTAAGCATTTCAAGTCCCACACTGATCAACTTGTTTTGATATTTGCTGGAAAAATTTTAAAAGATCAAGATACTTTGATTCAGCATGGGATTCACGATGGACTCACTGTTCACCTGGTCATCAAAATGCAAAACAGGTAACCTGACTGATGATGAACAATCTTATTTTTACCTCAAAGTAGTAAAAATATTCTTAATTTCTAATGTGATAACTTTCTGATGGGCAAACCTAGGTTTGACTAAAAAGTTTTCAAAAGCAGTGCAAATACTCTTGCACAAGAGAAGCAACCCCAAAATGTGTGCGGTCGTGTCCCTAAATATTATGCATACACTTTTTGAAAGTTAATGTTATCTTCTAAACTGAACCATTACTATTAAATCACTTGAATTGGCTTCTTAGTTGTAGTTGGTGCAGAATAGCAGTCTGAATACAATCTGAACAGTCCTTGATCTGTTTCACTGTGTGATAGCATCCATGCTTATGCCCCTACAGTAGACAGGTGTGGTGAGCATACAAATTGGGCAAGCAGCCTCTAGTGCTTGTGCTAATTTATGATGGCATTAACTTTGTGTAACTACATTGTTACCATGCTCTTACAGTATTAAAGAATATTGGATTTCTGATATTATTCTAGTGATGAAATAAGACTTTAACTTAATTTGATGTTCAGTGGGGTGACCTACTAATGGTATGGTATGGAATAGATCCTGTATTATAGATCTTGGTAGCCTTCTCTCCTTTAAGGATAGTATAAAAAGATGGTAACAGTTGCAGTGATGCTCATCCATTTTCTTAGTGTTAGAAATTACTGTTCTGAAGAAGTGATGAGATTATAGATATCTGAGAATCACAGCATGATAGAGGTTGAAAGGGATTCTCAAGGTTATCTGGTCCAACACCCCTGCTCAAGCAGGGCCACCTGGAGCCATTTGCCCTGGAACATGTCCAGGTGGCTTTTGAACATCTCCAAGGAGGGGGACTCCTCAAGCTCCCTGGGCAACCTATTCCAGTGCTCAGTCGCCCTCACAATAGAAAAAAAAAGTCTTTCATTCTGATCAGAAAAGAACCTCCTATGTTTCAATTTGTGCCAGTTGCCTCTGGTCCTGTCACTGGGCACCACTGACAAGAGCCTGGCTCCATCTCTTTGCACCCTCTCTTCAGGTATTTACATACATTGATGAGATCTCCCCTGAGCCTTCTCCTCTCCAGTCTAAACAGTCCCAGCTCTCTCAGCCTTTTCTTGTAGAAGGGATGTTCCAGTCCTTTCGTCATTTTTGTGGCTCCTTGTTGGACTCCCTTCAGTATGTCCATGTCTTGCTTGTACTGGGTAGCCAAGAACTAGTCACAGGACTCCAGGTGTGGCCTCACCAGTGCTGAGCAGAGGGGAAGGATCACCTCCCTCTACCTGCTGACAACACTCCTATAATGCAACCCAGGATACCATTTGCCTTCTTTGCAGCCTTGGTGGGTTGACCTTGGCTGGACGCCAGGTGCCCACCCAGTCCTCTATCACTCCCCTTCCCAGCCATAAAGGGGAGAGAGAATAAGCTGGAAAACAATTCGTGGGTTGGGATAAGGCAGTTTACTAGAGCAAAAGCAAAACAAAAGCTTGCATGCGCAAAAGCGAAGGAAAAAATAACAGGATTAATATTCTACTTCCCATCAGCAGCGATGTCTGGCCACTTCCCGAGAAGAAGGGCTTCAGCACATGTACTGGTTTTTTAGCAGGCAGCCATTGGAAACAACAAATAGCCCCCTTCCTGCTCCTTTCCTTAGCTTTTATACCTGAGCTGATGTTATATGGTATGGAATATCCGTTTAGTTAGTTGGAGTCAGCTGGCCTGGTTGTGTCCCCTCCCAGAATCTTGACCTTGATTGAGGAAGGAATGTTACAGTACTGGTGCTGTGCTCAGCAGTAACCAAAACACTGGTGTATTATCAACACCCATCTAGCTATCAATGCACAGCACAGCACTGTGAGGGCTGCTATGAGGAAATGAACTCCATCTCAGCCAGATCCAATACAATCTCCACCCCTTATTCCATACCATTTGCGTCATACTCAGATCCCACATAATCTATATATCTTCTGATTATCTCCCATGGTTTCACAGATAGATATTATTTTTTCCCATTTTATGACCTTCTTTCACCCCTCCAGATCTTGGGCTCCATTCCATCAGGAGGGGTACTCAGGACGGGAGAAGCAACACAATTGGTCGTTGGGCACTGACACCAACCCAGCTCGGGTCATTGTTGCACTCTCCTTCCTCCTCGCAAAATTTGTTCTTCGCTGTCCTGCTACTTTACTTCCTGCAACATATGACTTAAAACACAGATTATTTTTCCCACAAGGTTAAATCTCCTTGAGGCACACACCAGGTCTCCCCATCCTCCCGCATTACCCATCAGGTACACCCTGGCCCCTGAGCAAAGACAATCCCACGGATGGGTTTGCCTTTTCTCATGGGAGGAGAAACCCACACCAACTTCCCCAACTACTTCCTTACGTGTAGTACAGGAACCTTATCCCCTCCCACAGTGTATAGGGGTTTTGTTTGGGCAGGACCAGGGTGGTTGGCAGATCCCCTAGTGTTGACCAACCAAGTGACTTCAGCTAAATTTGCCTCCCAATGCTTCCATGTCCCATTACCTAATGCTCTTAACATAGTCTTCAACAGTCCATTATACCTCTCAATCTTCCCAGAGGCTTGTGGGTGATAAGGGATATGATAGATCCACTTGATGCTGTGTTTCTTTGCCCAAGAACTTATAAGATTATTCTGAAAGTGAGTCCCATTATCTGATTCAATTCTCTCTGGGGTCCCATGTTGCCACAGAATGTACCTCGAGGCCTAAGATGGTGTTTCAAGCAGTGACCTGGTTTACAGGATATGTTTCCAGCCAACCAGTTGTTGCCATCGCCATGGTGAGCATGTAGCTCTTGCCCTGGCGTGCTCTTGGCAGTGGTCCAATGTAGTCAATATGCCAGGCCTCACCATATTGGAAACCCAGACACTGCCCTCTATTTCAGGGAGATTTTACTCACATGGCTCGCTTGATTGCCCCAGTGTTTCACATTCCTGAATAACCTGTGTGATGGCCTCCATGGTCAGGTCCAGCCCTCTCGATCACGAGCCCATCTGTACGTCGCATGTCTTCCTAGATGTCCTGATGTTTCATGGGCCCATGTAGTGGTTTGGATTTTGTTTTCCCCCAGAGGCTAAGAAAGTGGTAGCCCCCAAGGGGTGGAAACCCCTGGAAGTTTTGAAATTCTGCCCAATAGGCGCTCCTGCAAAAATGTAAACATATCACAACCAGACCGGAAGAGAAGAGTTGTAGTTTTGGTTGTTGGAAGAGGTAGCTATGTTGTAGAGCCACGTGGAAGGGGCTCTGAGCCCCTCGGGGCCTCTGGGCCCCCCCCCCAACCCCGGTTGGGGGCTACAGGGACGTGGAACAGTGTTAAGCTGGACTATGTATCTGTAGCTATGAACTGGGGAATGATTCCTCAATGTGAGCAGAGACAGCAGCAGCAGACGCAGCGTCCGGAGACTCTGGCTAAGAGCCAGGACAGATAAGAACTGAACCGGAGAAGCAGCAGAAACCAGCAGCTGAGTTCTACAGAGTTCTTGGGGGTAAGAACTGATACCAGACCCCCCAAAACTCCTTTGAGACCTCCGAGAAGGAGGAATAGATGGACTCCTATTTGAGAGGAGCCTTGAAGTACATGCAGCAGCGGAGAGAGAGAGGAGCTGAGAAGTTCGGTCGTCCTGAGAGCTGAACCAGGACGGTGTGGGAGGTTGGCCTTGGGGGCCCTCCCTTGCTGCAAGCTACAAAGAAGCTCGCAGCCTGAGACAGGGCACAGAGGCCCTGCAAGGAGTTTGAATCTCCTGGAGATACCAGACCGTCACGAAGACCCCCTGCGTCTTCGTGATATGATGTGGTGAAACGACCTTGTCTGGGGTTACGAAGCCCACGGAAGACCCCTTTGCCTGCGTCAAGGGGCCGAGGGAGCTTGGATACCTCCCTCGTGAGTGCTGGCAGAGATCCAGCTATCAGCTGCATGCATGAGATGAGGAGAACCTGCTGCCTTAGAAGATGCTGCTGCTTAGTGACTGGAGGGGATCTGTCCTTCTTTCCCTCTTGGACTTTTATTTGGAGGGGAGAAGAGATCTGATCCATTGTAAATACTATATGTCATGGTAGAGATAGTTGTGATCGTGTGTATAATGTGTTATAGTATTTATTTGTACAGTCATTGTAATATATTCCCTTTCCCCCATTCTGAGTCTGGTTGTGTTTTGTCTGGAAAAACCCATCTCACATTGGGTTGAGATGTGGGAGGGGGATGGAGCTAGGGAATTGGATTTTGGGGCTATCTCAAACCATGACAGCCCATTGGGCTATAAATAACTCACTCTTCTGCTCACAGTCTATCTGAGCTATTCCAATCTTGGCAGCCTTATCCACCTGCTCATTGTTCTGATGTTCTTCAGTGGCACGACCTTTGGGCATGTGAGCATCAATGTGACGCACTTTCAGAGTCATGTTTTCCACCCATGCAACGATGTCCTTCCACAATGCAACAGCCCAGATGGGTTTACCCCTGCATTGCCAATTGGTCTTCTTCTATTGCTGTAACCACCCCCACAGGGCATTAACCACCATCCGCGAGTCAGTGTAGAGATACAGTACAGACCACCTTTCTCATTCAGCAATCTTTAGGGCTAGCTGGATGGCTTTCAATTCTGCTAATTGGCTTGACTCACCCTCTTCTTCAGCAGCCTCAACGACCCATTATGTAGGACTCCACACAGCAGCTTTCCACCTCAGATGGTTTCCTACCACACGGCAAGATCCATCAGTAAACAGAGCATAGTTTCTTTCATTTTCTGGTAACTAGTTATATGATGGTGCTTCTTGGGCATGAGTCGCCTCTTCAGACCACGCTCCAAAATCTCTGCTTTCTGGCCAGTCCATAATCTCTTCCAGGATTCCCAGGAAATTGGGTTTTCCCATTCAGGCTCATTGTGTAATCAAAGCTACCCACTTACTCCATGTAGCACTGGTTGCGTGATGTGTCAAGGGGATGTTTCCTTTGAACATCCAGTGCAGCACAGGCAATTGCGGTGCCAAGAGGAGACATGCTTCTGTCTCAACAACTTCTGAGGCGGCTCAAACCCCCTCATAGGCTGCTAATATCTCCTTTTCAGTTGGCATGCAGTGGGCTTCCGATCCTCGATGACCCCGACCCTAAAACCCTAATGGCTGACCTTGGGTTTCGCCTGATGTTCTCTGCCAGAGGTGGAGACATAGTTGCTATTTTGTTCACCACATCCATGGGCACATGATGACATCCATCCTGCCATTTTATTCCCAAGAACTAGATCTCCCATGCAGGTCCCTTTACCTTACTTTGTTTTATGGTAAAACCAGTTTTCAGAAGAATTTGGATTATTTTCCTCCCTTTCTCAAAAACTTCTGCTGTCTTGCCACACACAATGATATTATCAATATAGTACAGGTGTTCTGGAGCTTCCCCCTGTTCCAGTGCAGTCTGGATCAGTCCATGGCAGATGGTTGGGCTGTGCTTCCACCCCTGGGACAGTCGATTCCAGGTATACTGGACACCCCTCCAAGTGAAGGCAAACTGTAACCTGCACTCTGTTGCTAGAGGAATGGAGAAAAACACATTAATGATGTCAATTGTGGCACCACTTGGCTGCTTTTGAGTCCAACTCAAATTGAAGTTCCAACATGTCCAGCACAGCAGCACTCAGAGGTGGCATGACTTCATTCAGGCCACAGTAGTCCACTGTCAGCCTTCATTCTCCATTAGACTTTTGCACTGGCCATATGGGGCTGTTAAAGGGTGAGCGGGTCCTGCTCCTTGCCTCTCCAGTCAATGAATTAGCTCATGGATGGGAGTTTATGGAGTCTTGGTGCAATATTGCTGTCGGTGTACTGTTCTGGTGGCAATTGGCACTCGTTGGTCTTCAACTTGCATCAATTCCACAATGAAGGGATCTTCTGAGAGGCCAGGCAGGGTAGATAACTGATCTTCTCTGTAGCCACAGTAGCTACACCAAAAGCCCATCGATACCCCTTTGGATCTTTGAAGTCTCCCCTCCTGAGGTAATCAATGCCAAGGATACAAGGGGCCTCTCGACCAGTCACAATGGGGTGCTTTTCCCACTTGGCCCCTGTTAAACTTCAACCACTAATAAAGACAACTCCTGGCATCCCCCTGTCACTCCAGAGATCCAGATGGGTTCCGCACTTCTGTACCTTTATGGCATCAGTGTACACTGAGCACCAGTATCCACCAAAGTTCTATACCTCTGTGGATCTGATGTGCCAGACCATCGAATCCACACAGTCTAGTATGCCTGGTCATCCCTTTCTTTCTCTTGGTCAAAGGCAGGGACTCTCTATTCCTGTTCCTGGTCAGAGTATTCACTGTCTGACCTTTGTGATGCCAGACCAGAGGTCCCCTCACCAGGATCAAAGGAGTTGATTTCAGTCCTTTTACGTCTGAGAGGTCACTGATTGCTTTCCTGGGTTTCTGCAGCAACTACATGGACAGCTTTCCTGGGTGACCCCTTCTTAACAGTTCTCTTCCCTCTTAATTCACATACTTGTACTTCCAACTTAGAGGTGGGTTCAGCATCCCACTTCTTCATGTCTTCCCCCTGGTCATGCAGAAAGAACCAGAGTTCACCACGTGGCCTGCACTTGGGGGTTCCTTTCCCCCTGACTGGGGCGGGAGACGACCGATCTCTTGGGCTGTTCCTGAGAGCTGAGGTGCTGGCCCGTGGGAAAGAGGAAGTGTCTAGAGTTTCTTCTAAGTTTTGGAACCAGGAGGATGTCACCTCTACAGTTGGTGCATCCATCTTTGGGTAATATAATGCTACCAGGCTATTGGAATATGATGCAGGGGCACTTTGAACCACCTTCCTCCACATGACCATCGTGCAAGGAACATACTCTGGATCTTTAGGGGTGTTATCACTTCTTAGGTTACTATAGATGATTTCCAGCACTGCTAATTCTCTCAAGTACTGGATAACTTCATCTGCAGTGGCCCACTTTCCTGGGGAGTTCATTAGATCTTCCTTGAACAGATACCTTGCCCTCATGCCTGAGAGGAGCTGTCTCCAAAGACTGCAAATTGTTCTTTCTTTTCCAATTCCTCTCTCTAGCAAGGGATCCAAGCTGTTGGGCTTCATGACCTTCTAGTTGCTGACTATCAGATCTGTTATCCCAGCATTGAAGCAACCAGGTAGGACTCCGTTCACCGGCCTGGCAGCTGTAATCTTTCCGCATGTATTGAAGTTCTGATGAGGTCAAGGACTGGCTAACTTTGGTTTCCTGTTAGATTTGTCTCACTCCTTTTGATTTCTTTGTTGATGGACCAGCTTCTTGATCTGCTCACTCCCCTCGTTTTTCTCCTTCTCCTTATAATCAATATGCACCTGTAACTTGCCTTATCCATTTTTTCCTTTTCACTACTGGGGCAAATACTATATTTGTTGTGGTTTGAGTCCCTATCTCAGCCATAGTGTCCTCCAGAGCAGTTTGGGTCCTTCCCTCCACTACAATCCTCTGAGAGTACTGAACTGTGGCTCAATAGGCACAGGCCAGGCCCCAGTACAGGACGAGAAGTTGCTGGTTTTGATCAGGGCACAGTGCTGGCTCATGTTCACCCTGGTGTTCACCGAGACCTAGGGCCTTTTCTACCAAGGTGCTTTCCAGCTGGGTGGTCCTCATCCTATATTGGTGCCTAGGGGTTGTTCCTTTCCAGGTGCAGGACTTTGCACCAGTTCCACTTGTTCAATTTCATGAGGTTCCTGTCAGCCCATTTCTGCAGCCTATCAAGTTCTCTCCAGATGGCAACATGACCCTATGGCATATCAGCTACTTCTCCCAGTTCTGAGTCATCTACAAGCTTGTTGAGGGTATACTCTGCCCCATCATCCAGATAATTAATGAAGATCTTAAACAGGACCACTGGGGTCCGCTGCTAGTCACTGACCTTCAACTAGACTTTGTTCCACTGATCACCACCCTCTGGATCTGGTCACTCAGCCAGTTTTCCATTCTTCTCATCCTGCTCCTATTTCTTCAGCTTCTCTATGAGGATGCTAAGGGAGACACTGTTGAAAGTCTTCATGAAGTCCAACTAGAAGTCCACTGCTTTCCCCTCATCTACAGGGCCAGTCATTTCATTACAGAAGGTTATCAAGTTGGTCAAGCGTGACTTCCCTTTGGTGAATTCATGCTGACTACTCCTGATGGCTTTCTTGGCCTTCATTTGTCTGGAAATGGTTTCCAGAATTAGCTGCTTCATCACCTTCCTGGACATCGAGGTGAGGCTGGCTGACCAGTAGTTTTCTGGGTCCTCCTCCTTGCCCTTCTTGAAGATAGGAGTGGTATTTGCTTTCGTCCAGTCTTCGGACACTTCTCCCAGTAACCATAATCGATCAACGATTATCAAGAGTGGCCTCACAATGACATCTGAATCTGAAAAATCGGTCCGAGAAACTGCTCAGAGACTTTTTTATCTTTAAGCAAGGTATTTGTTTATTCAACGTTGGGAGCAAGCCAGCTCGCGCTGGACAAACTTGCTCGAAGGCTTCACACAAAATCAGCATTTTTATACAATCTTCAGATGTGATTAAATGCATATTCAAGTGATTACAACATCTATCTATGCATATTAATAATAGGCGGAGTATAGGTGGAGCTCAGGCGGGGCTTGGGGCAGTGCTTCTCTTGGCCCTCAATCCTGAGGGTACTTCCACTCTTTCTCCATGGGTCTGGGGGCTTAAACTCATCTTCCTCAGCTTGACCTTCCTTTTCCATTGTTCTTGACCCGCTCACTGAAGCTTGGAAAAAGCCCTGGCTCCTGGCCTATTTCTTCTATTCAAATGTCTACCTTATCCTACTGCATTTCTAATTTATTACCTCTAGACCTATTACATGTTCTTGTACTATTCTCTTAAGCTTTGGTCCAGCAAGTAGAACAGAACAAGCACAGATCATTTTGGATGTTAGTAACTTGTTAGCAGGCCCAAATTTCTTAGTTAACTCTTTTGGGCCTAGCCTCCTGTTTCATTCCCCCCTTTTACTTATAACTTATGAATTCCTTCGTCAAGTTCCAATGGGTTTTGATAGGTATTCATCACAGCCCACATTATCTGCATCCTTCTGACCATGGTACTTGATTTGTACCATAGTCAAACAATTAAGACCAATAGTAGAATCATGCCAACTCCTAAAACCAATATTGGATGTATTAAATAGTGAAACACTTGCGATGCTGTAGGGGAGTATCCTGTAAAGATGTCCCACCAGTGGTGCTCTCCCACTTTTTCCACTTTGGTTAAAACAGTTGTTATATTTTCAGTGTCATGTTCTACTTGCCAGAGCATTTGTTTAGTCGTTCTGTTTACTTCCTGGACCAGTTTTTCTATATCAGGATGTTTAAGCATTGCTTTAGAAGATTAATGTTCATTCCTATCTGCAATTTCGGCACGTCATGATACATGGTATAATCAGCTTCAATCAGTTGTCTAGTAGTCACTAGAATGATATAATCAAAGTCACAACCTATTATTTTAGTAAAACAAAAAAATTAGTACAACTCACTACTTCATGACAAGTATCTATGGTAAAATTAACACAAAAGATTCTAACACATGCATATCCATTTCCTACGTAGTAGACTTGTGATTGGGTTTTAGCATGGGGAAGCATTTCAAATGTACACACACTATCTTCAGTATCTAAGCATAAATCTTCATTTTCTACTACAGCATTTTCACAGATATATCCTAATTGTCCTTTAGGAATAGATGCCTCAGGACTGACTGACTGACTGTCACTTTTTCTTAGTGTGATCGTAACTTGCCCAAACATTATGGTCTATGGGTCTGACAATTATGTTTTGGTGTATGGCTCCTAATGTCAGGATGGGAAAGGTGGTCTTTTCTTTAGCTGCACTGATAGTGAGTACATAAACTTCAGTTTGTTCATATTGAGGATTGTGAGTCAAATTCACTAACTGCCACCACGCTTGGTAATTTCCCTCAAATTGTGTAGTAGAACTGTTTCTAGTTATTATTTCTCTTACTTCTTGTGGTAATATTCCTGAGGTTCCTTCCCTTAATATTCCTGCAGCTACAGATTGTACCCACTGTTGAGTTTGGAGACATTGTATTGCAAGTGCAAATCTTTTATGGATGACACCAGCATAGTCAATAATCTTGGTGAAATCCTTTGCAGTGTGGTTAGCTACTAATGTTAACAATTTAACTGCCAATGATTGTGTTTCTGCCAAAGTGAGCAAAGATGATCTTAAAGGGATTTTGAGTTTTCCTAGATCAGATGTGACAGCACTTAGTTTATTCACTAATACTTCTTGATCTATGGTGTTTAATACACCTAATCCTGTGCCAAACCATCCAGTTACATCTCTTTGAATTCTGGTACGAGGGGATCTGGCCATCATCCATGCATGCCAGCCTTTAAGGCTTTGCTGAATATAGGGCTGACAATCTTTTTGTATGCTTGATAAGTTTACTTGAAGGTTTATTCAAACCCTCTTCAGTGAATACGTGGGATCTAACAACAGCTTCTCTTCATTTGAGTGTCTAATTATGTAAGGTCCAGCAAAAGTCAAATTGTGGACATTACCACTGGTCGGAGAAGGAGTTGTGAGGTGGTGGTGGTAGGAGGTTTAGTAGTCAGAAATCTCCTGGTTATATTTCCTTTCCTAAATGTCCACTGACACATCACAGAAACTGATTTATCTAGAGTGAAGGTGTGCCAACATTGATCAGCCACTAATTACTTTTCACAGTAACGTCAGTTTTGGGTGGTCATCTAATCTGTGCCTATTAAAACACTTGCATTGTATGGGGTACCAGGATTTTACCAATTATTCAGTACCCTTGTTCCTTGGAGGACTATGACAGATGGATTGTATTGGTTCAGTTCAGATGAATTCAGAATATCTGTATTTATAGCAAATCGTAGACCAGAACTCCCATTATAGGCCTGAGACCATAATGATTTTTGGGCAAGAGTTTGATTTAACACCAATGTACTTATCAGTCCAAAGATCAGCATTGAGAAGGCTTGAGAGCAGATGATTCCTCTCCCGAGGTCCATGCTTCCCCTGGAACTCTCTTGACTCGAGAGTAGTGGATCCACATGGGTTTCTCTTTCACCCAGATCGCTGTGAAGGTGGTCATCAACACCTGGTAGGGTCCATCCCACTTCTCCCGTAGTGGATCTCCTGAAAGATTCTTAACATATACCCAATCACCAGGGTTGAATGGATGTAACTTACAATCAGGCTGCTTGAGTTGGTGTTCTAACACCACTGTAGCATTTTTCTGCAATTGTTTTCCTACAACCATAACATGATCATACACATACTGATTACTGATTTGATCTACAGCTTCACTATTCACAGTTTGAATCATGTAGGGTCTGCGAATAGAATTTCAAATGGACTCAGTTTCTCTTTTGATCTTGGCTTGACTCAGCCTGATTAAAGCAATAGGTAAAGCTCGATACCAATGAAAATTTGTTTCTTGACATATTTTAGCAATTTGTTGTTTAATGATTCATTTTTTTTCTACTTGCCCACTTACTTGGAGTCTGTAGGGCATATACAGTTGCCAATTGATTTTTAGTGCTTTACTTATTGCTTGTACAATTCGTGCACAAAAGTGTGAACCTCTATCTAAAGAGATGCTCTTAGGCATTCCAAACTGTGGTATAATCTCGTTCAACAAGACTTTAACCACTCCTTTTGATTCATTTTTCTACATGGGAAAACTTCAGACCATCCAGAAAATGTGTCAGTCAAAATTAAGAGATAACAGAACTCCCCCCTCTTTTCTTGGGAGCTCAGAGAAATTAATTTGCCAAATTTCACCTGGGAAATGCCCCTTGGTGTATTTTTTGTTCCAGTATTTCAGACAAAGTTCACATTGGGATGTGACTTGCTCTATTGTGGTAATAAATTTGGTCCTGCTACTCTGGCCCTTAAATGTTAATACAATGAGTCTAAGCCCCAATAGTTTTATCATGTTTTACTTTTACAAATTGCCACACTAATTTTTCTAATAGTATTAACTGACCTGTTTTTAGTTAACCTCACCCATTGTCTAACACCTTACCTTCATTTTCATATATCCACTTATAATCTGTTTCTTGATATTCTACCTGTTGATCTGTGTCTAGTTCTTCTAGCACTAAAGCTGCTACTGGTATCTCTTTACTTCTTGCAGCAGCTAATTCAGCTTCTGCATCAACTTTTCTGTTTCTTATTTCCAGGATAGTGTTACCTTTCAGGTGTCCTTGGCAGTGCATAATTGCCACCTGAGAGGAGAGTTGTACAGCTTCTAGTAATTGTAGAGTTTCTTCAGCATATTTCACAACTTTTCCTTGAAGAGTTAAAAGTCCCCTTTCTTTCCAAATTGCTCCGTGAGCGTGAACTATGCCAAAGGCATATTTGGAGTCAGTCCAGGTGTTAATTTGTTTTCCTTCTGCCAATCCTAAAGCTCGAATGAGAGCCATCAGTTCTGCTTTCTGGACTGAGGTTCCTGCAGGCAAAGGATTTGATTTGATTACCTCAGTAGTGGTGGTCGCAGCATACCCAACCATCTTCACACCTTGTCTTATGAAACTGCTGCCATCAGTAAACCAGTCTTCTGCATCCAGGGGTGGTTCTTCTTTAAGGTCCAGGCAGCTGGAGTGCACTGCTTCAATGGTTTCCAGGCAGTCATGCACAACAGGTGCAGCCGAGATTCTTCCTTCTAGGAATGAAGCTGGGTTAACAATGTTAGTCACCTGAATGGTTATGTCATCTGATTCAGCCAGGATTACCCGATATTTCAGAAACTGGGAGGGTGACAACCAATGATTTCCTTTCTGTTCCAGTACTGTAGATACTGTGTGGGACACTAACACAGTCATTTTCTGTCCCATTGTACATTTCCTGGCTTCTTCTATATTTATGATCATTGTTGCTACTGCCCTTAGGCAGGTGGGCCATCCTTTGCTTACTTCATCCAATTGCTTGGAGAAGTAGACTACTGTTCTTTTGTATGGCCCTTGTTGCTGAGCCAGGACCCCCAGAGCCATTCCTTGCCGTTCATGCGAGAACAAACAAAAGGACTCCGTTACGTCAGGCAATCCCAACGCCGGAGTCCTCATGAGTTCTCATCTCAGTTGCTTGAAGGCTCCATTTGCTTCGGGGGTCCAGATAAGGTTGCCCTTAGTTATTTTCAGCAGGTCATATAAAGGCTTTGCAATTAGTCCATACTGATATATCTATAAACAACACCGACCTGTCATTCCTAGAAAGGTTTGGAGGTTTCTCACCATCTGTGGTTTCGGTGTCTGACAGATGGTTTCCTTTCTTGTTGTCCCCAGTGATCATTGTCCTTCAGATACTTCATAATCCAGGTACACCACTTGTTTCTGCACCGGCTGTGCTTTCTGTTGAGAGACTTGATACCCATTTAAGTCCAAAAAGTTTAAGGTTTATTGTCCATTGGACACATTCTTCTTGTTTTTCAGTAACAATCAATAGATCATTCACATATTATAAAAGTACACCCTTTCCCGGTGGTGACTGCCATTGTTCCAATTCTTTAGCTAATTAATTCCCAAAATTGTGGGAATATTTTCGGACCCTTAAGGTAACACTGTCCAAATGAGCGGAGTTTTCCTTCCTATGGTGGGATTTTCCCACTTGAAGGTAAATATCCTTTGACTTTCCTGTGTTAAGGGAAGGCAGAAAAAGGTATCTCTTAAGTCTAATACTGTGAACCAAATTACACTTTCTTTTAATATTGTTAATAGGGTATATAGGTTTGCAACAGCTGCATGTATGTTTTAGCTGTTTTATTTACTGCTCTTAAATCCTGAACCAACCTATGTGTTTCATTTAGCTTTTTGACTGGTAAAATTGGGGTGTTGAAATCTGATTCACACTCTACGAAAGCCCTAATTTCAAAAAGTTATCTATTATTGACTCAATTCCTCTTCTATCTTCCAGCCTCAGTGCATATTGCTTCCTAATTACTGGGTTTGCTCCTGACCGTAATTCTATTTCAATGGGAGCTGCCCTTTTCGACTTTCCTGGTGTTTCAATAACCCAAACTCCTGGATATACCTGATCTAAAATTTGATTGACATTTGAATTACCCTGACTTGGCTCCACATAGCTCATTGCTAAACTCAGAGCTGCTATTAATTGTTCTTCCTTTACCTTAAGTTCAATTTTACCTTGTTTGCATTCTATTACAGCTCCCAGATTTTCTAGTAGGTCTCTGCCCAATAAGAGTTTGGATAAATTTGGTAAATACCAAAACTGATGCACTCCCATTTGTTTTCCAATTTTGAACTTTAGGGGTTTCAAAGAAAGCTTTTCTGATTGGCCAGTGGCACCCACGACTTAAACATATTTATCACTTTTAGATATTAATTCAAAACAGAAAATGTAGCCCCAGTATCAATTAGAAAATCTAATTCTTCTTTTTCTTCCCCTAGCTTAATTTTTACCAGCAGGTCCCCTAGGCACTGGCCTGCCGGCTCCCCCCTTCACTCAGTATTCTGTAAGCAACAACAGCCCCTCCTGTGCCTGTATTTCCACCTGTTAATTCAGGGCATTCTTGCTTCCAGTGTCCCTCTTTTCTGCAATATGCACACTGGTTCTGACCCAACTTTGTCTGTTGGGGAGGCAAACCTTACATCTGTTACACAAGACTCATACATATAACTAACAGTTGCAAAACTGGCAAATCTTAATTCTAGGTCTTATCCAAAGTGATGTGCTTATAGTTAACTCTTCAGCACTACCTCTCATATAGTAACTCTTAGCATGATAATACCTTTAACTATGTGCTCCAGGATGTTTCAAGGTAAGCAAGATATATCAGGTACACAATAACAATATTTGACCAAATACAAACAAAACCAGACCAGACCAGAGGGGATATTCCCCTGGGAGAACATCCTCTCCCATATCCCTGCGAGAGACGGTGTCCCACCTTCGACTTACGGGTATCCAGAACCAGAATAACCAGAACCAGAATAAACAAAACCAGAAACCAGACACAAATACCTTTTATCAACAGGCAGTGTTCTTGTCCAGTCCCCGCAAGAAGCCACCGAAGAAGGGAGCCCCTTTGGGTAAAAAGACTTACCCGAGGACGCCCAAGGGGGTCCCGTCCTCCGAGGGATTCTGCAGCCAGGTGGAGAAGGTGTACTGCTGCAGGTCGCCAAATGAATCCGAAAAATCGGTCCGAGAAACTGCTCAGAGACTTTTTTATCTTTAAGCAGCAAGGTATTTGTTTATTCAACGTTGGGAACAAGCCAACTCGCGCTGGACAAACTTGCTCGAAGGCTTCACACAAAATCAGCATTTTTATACAATCTTCAGATGTGATTAAATGCATATTCAAGTGATTACAACATCTATCTATGCATATTAATAATAGGCGGAGTATAGGTGGAGCTCAGGCGGGGCTTGGGGCAGTGCTTCTCTTGGCCCTCAATCCTGAGGGTACTTCCACTCTTTCTCCATGGGTCTGGGGGCTTAAACTCATCTTCCTCAACTTGACCTTCCTTCTCTTCCATTGTTCTTGACCCGCTCACTGAAGCTTGGAAAAAGCCCTGACTCCTGGTCTAT
The DNA here is from genome assembly GCF_009829145.1 of Chiroxiphia lanceolata. Taxonomy (NCBI): domain Eukaryota; kingdom Metazoa; phylum Chordata; class Aves; order Passeriformes; family Pipridae; genus Chiroxiphia; species Chiroxiphia lanceolata. The sequence goes on along the minus strand of NC_045670.1, from coordinate 10,290,800 downwards.
TTCTTCTATTCAAATGTCTACCTTATCCTACTGCATTTCTAATTTATTACCTCTAGACCTATTACATGTTCTTGTACTATTCTCTTAAGCTTTGGTCCAGCAAGTAGAACAGAACAAGCACAGATCATTTTGGATGTTAGTAACTTGTTAGCAGGCCCAAATTTCTTAGTTAACTCTTTTGGGCCTAGCCTCCTGTTTCACATCTGCTGGCTCTTTTGACCCTCATGGGTCCATCAGGGCCCATGGACTTTATGTATGTCCAGTTTGCTTAAGTATTCTCTGATCTGTTCCTCTTCCACCAAAGGTACATTTTCCTTGCTCCAGCCTTTTTCCCTGGTCTCAGGGGCCTGGTTTTCCTGAAAGCCAGTCTTGCTAGTAAAGACTGAGGCAAAGGCAGCATTCAGTACCTCAGCCTTTTCTGTCCTGGTGTTCTATGTAACCAGGTCCCATGTCTCATTAAGCAGCGGTTGCATGTTTTCCCTAGTCTTCTTTTTGTTACCTATGTACTTATAGAAGCCCTTCTTGTTGTCTTTGACATCCCTTGCCAAATTCAATTCCATTTGGGCTTTGTCTTTCATAACTCGATATAAGAGACTGACAATATCTTTGTATTCCTCCCAGATTGCCCATCCTTGCTTCCACCTCTGTATACTTTCTGTTTGAGTTTGGTCAGGAAGTCATCTAGAGTTTATGGGGGTTCTAGAAATAATAAAAAATGTAAATTAGGATTTTCAAGTATGATACTGTTCCTGTATTAAATGTCATTATTATATTAAATGCCAGACCTTGTGTACTGGATCTGGTTCAGATGGAGTTTTACTTTCTTCATAGCAGCCTGTATAGTGAGGTGTTTTGGATTCTTGACCTAACAGCATTGATAACACACTGATGTTTTAACTATTGCTGAACAGTGCTCGTACAGCATCATGGCCAGTGAGTAGGCTAGTGTTGGGAAGGGGACACAGCTAGGACAGTTGAATCAAGCTGACCAAAGATATTGCATACCAGATAATGTCATGCTTAGCAATAAAACTGAGGGGAAACTTTTCCGAAGTAGCTGTTGCTCAGAGACTGGTGGTGAGTTATTGTCTTCGCATCACTTTTCTCATTTTATTGGTTGGGGGTTTTTTCTTTGCTTATTAGACTGTTTTTATCTCAACCCATGAGTTTTTCTCAGTTTTACCATTCTGATTCTCTCCCCCATCCTGCCTGGGGTGAGGGGAAAATAATGTTGTAACTGAGTGGGGATTTAACTGGTTGGGGTCAACTTACTGCACCTTGTTCAAATTGTAATTTTTTAATCTTGCTTTTTATAGATCACAAGACCATCCAGATCAACAAACACACACTACTGGCAGTATTGCTACCACATCAATATCGAGCAGTAATACCTCAACACCAACTTCAACAAATATCAATTCTTTTGCCTTGGGTAAGAATATTTGTTAGATAACATGGTGGCTATCTTAGGTATCTTGGTTTCAGTTAAGGATCTCTGGAGCTTTATTCTAATGTAAACTGGACTTAAAAATATTATAAAATTACTGATTGCAAAAATCTGTGGTGTTGGTTGGGATAAGTTTTTGATCAGTAAGTTATCAGAGGTAAATTGTTTCCTTAATTTTTATGTACAGAACTTTGGGCTTGTGCTGTTTCATCTTCAGTAATAAGGTGCCACTGATCTTGTATTCTGGCACTATAGGTAATTAAACTCCTTCCAGTCTCCTTCTCCTTAACAGTGCATTTGAATTGGCCTGAAGAGAGTACTGAAGTTGGACCCATAACATCATGACTTGGAGCAGAAGTAACAAAGTTACTCATATCTTACAAACCAGTATTTCTCAGGTTCTGAGTCTGATTGAATTATTGGTCTTCTTTATAAGGAATAGAGACAGAAGTCTATTGATTTAAAAATATATTTTTTCAGAGTTGCTACATTTTGTTCTTCATCCTCTTTCTTTGCTTTCTTTTTAAAAACAAAAAATGAAACAACAGAAAACTGTGGTAAGCAATTGGCTTTTTTTAGTTGTAAACAGTTCTCCAGACTGACTAGTACCTTCTAAAAATGTGAAACTTTTGTTTACTGAACTCTGCAAAGGAGAATTTAAAGCATTATTAGTTCTTGTTGCATCAGCAAAAAGAAGAGTTCTACTTTTTGTTTAGAATAGAGTATGCATCATGTTAAGAGATTCCTCATGGTGGTGGTCTCTATAAATGATTATTACAAATGTATTGGAAAGTGTTGGGAATTAACCTGAGGCCTTAAAACTCAAACATCCCTTGTACCTCAGCTACAGTAAAGTAGAAGAAAAGCTGTTAGAATCATAACAAGTTATATTTCAGATGCAATTTGGATTTCTAGATGTCTCATTATGTACAGAAACAAACTCCTAGTGAATGACTCCTTAACAACCTTGCAAAGATAGAATTTCCATTGAATTTCATTATTTTGAAGTGTGGGTTATATTTATGTATTTTGTACTTAAAAAGAACCTGGATGTGTTTAGAAATATATTAGAAACTGAAAGTTTAATTTTTTTTCCTTTCATCTTAAAGGTGACCTTGGAGGTTTGACAGGCCTGAGTAGCCTGGGTTTAAATGCATCAAACTTTTCAGAGTTGCAAAGTCAGATGCAACGACAACTTATGTCCAACCCAGAAATGATGGTTCAGATAATGGAAAATCCATTTGTTCAGAGCATGCTTTCAAATCCTGACTTGATGAGACAGTTAATTATGGCTAACCCTCAAATGCAGCAACTGGTACAGAGAAATCCAGAAATCGGTCACATGCTGAATAATCCAGATATAATGAGACAGGTATGTAGAAAGAACTCTAAGGTCATGACTTTGATTATATTGTAACTGGGAATAAAAGAGCAAGAATTGGACATGCTTATATGAGTGCTGAAATACTGTTGAGGAATTTAGGCTTGTTAGACAATCTGTAAAAGGTCACTATAGGAAATAGATGGGGTGTTTTTCTAGCTGCTGGTGTCTGAAATAAGCTGATAATTTACAAAAAAACCTAGCATAGTTTTAAAAGATGCCGAAGACTGTATAATCATATATTCTGAGTTAACAGTCGAATGCCACTTGAAATCTTCTGTTGTCTAGTCAACAGTGAGTTTACTATAAAGTAATAATTCTCCAAAGTACTGCTTATTTCCAGTTTATGTAACTGTGGGTACTTCTGATTGCTTCTAAAGTTATGTAAGATATGCCTTATGTGACAGAGGGCATCAAGAAACAAGTGGAGGCTTTGGAAACTGTAGGTATTTATTTTTCAAGATGCATGCTGGACTGAGGTTAGAAATGGGAGAAACATATTGTGTTGAGATGAGACAAGAAAGAACAGGATGGTACATTCAAGAGCTTTTTCTTCTGTTTAGTCAATGCATTGTGATTCAACTAGCATACTGACAGTTGTGGCAGAATGTTGTCTAAATACAAAATTCTATTGAGTCTCCTCTCACTAAACTGACGTCTTGATTTGGCTTTAATCTTAATTTCAAATGGAGTTAGACATTAGTAACTGAGGTACTGCTAAATGCTGATGTTTTCACTTTAGAATGGATTTTTTTATGAATACAAATTACGTTCTATTTCATTAGACACTAGAACTTGCTAGAAACCCTGCAATGATGCAGGAAATGATGCGAAACCAAGACCGAGCCTTGAGCAACCTTGAAAGCATACCAGGTGGCTACAATGCCTTACAACGTATGTACACAGATATTCAGGAGCCAATGTTGAATGCAGCTCAGGAACAGGTGAGAAATGATTGTAGGGGCCACTGAAAGTAAGTGGGTTTTAGTTGGTTGTTGGGGTTTTGTTTGTTTTTTGTGTGGTTTTGTGGGTTGTTTTTTGGGTTATTTTCATATATGAAAGAAGATAAATAATGTAACTTTTCAAATGTGTACTTGTCAAAACTTAATTTCTTGAAGCTTGAAGTCAATGTGTGGTTTGTTCCTATGCTCTTTTAAACTTGAAGGGATAAAGATTGTTATGTGAGTTTGATAAGCTATTTTAATGTTAATAATTTTTTCTTATATATATTCTAAATTTATGTTTAATTCTTGGACTTATAAAGTTACTGAGGTTCAGGAAAAATTGAGTGTATAACTTGGAACCTAAGGTGGGAAGAAAAGAGGCTTTGAAATTTTTCTAAGTTGAAAACCACTATGCAAGATATAATCTTACTGTGATCAAAGTACTAGTGTTGTAGCATATGCTGCATTTAAAACAAGGTGTAATTAACTTATCTTTTTTTTTCTTGTTGACGATAATATTTACAATGACTTATTTTAGGATGGTGATTATAATTGATTACCGTAACTTGCCATTCATTTCTAGCAGACTTAAAAATAGTCGACTAATAGATAATATGTGTTTGTTTCTCCTTCTGTAGTTTGGAGGTAACCCATTTGCTTCCTTAGTAAACAATGCATCATCAGGAGGAGACAGTCAACCATCTCGTACAGAAAATAGAGATCCTTTACCAAATCCCTGGGCTCCTCAGTCCAGCTCTCAGAATTCCACAAGTACCAGCACCAGTGGTGAGAACAGTGGCAGTAGTAATGTTGGAAATAGCACCTCTGCTAGTATGGGACAGAGTGCAACTATACCAAATTTGGGATCTGGACTAGGAGGTGTGTCTGTTATTGCACTTGTATATATTTGCAAATATTCAGGAGTTAAGTGAAAATATTTTGTTATTATTGATGTTTTGATTAAAAGTTTGTGTTGCTGTTAATTTCCATTGAATATTTAACTAGTATCAAAGTCCTCTGTGGGAAAACAAACATGAAAAGTAAACCAAGAGCGCTAACAATACTTGTGTACTGTCTTAAAATAAAAGTAGGGAATCTGTACATGAATGATAATATTTTTTTCTGTTTGGAGACAAACAGGAAAACAGTTAATAATGTAGATACTTAACCTGACTGTTTGTTGGATATGACTTCTGGCTTATTTTGTTTCTAGGGCAGATGCATCTGTGTAAGCAGAACCACACTGAGATGTATTTAAGGGGCTAAAGCTTATTAAAAAAACCCAAAACAAAACCACACAGTTGTATCCCAGTTCTAGGCAGTCTAATTAATTTGATTATAGTCAAGGTTTTTACTAAAGTGACCTTTTACTTTTTTTTTTTTAAGTTGGTATGTTCAACACACCAGGAATGCAGAGCTTGTTCCAGCAGATAACAGAAAATCCACAACTTATGCAAAATATGTTGTCTGCACCCTATATGAGAAGCATGATGCAGTCATTGAGCCAGAATCCTGATCTTGCAATACAGGTAAATGCTTTTTGTGTAGGAATGAGTTGTGTACAGTGAAGTGAAAAAAGGAGTTGAATTTATCATACAGTTATATTTTCAATACAGAATAACCGTGCTAACTTCTCAACAATAATCTGTTTGTTGCAAATGGTCCAGTTTTTAAATTATGTTAATGTCTGACTTACTGAAATTATTACCTAGTTACCTTTAACAATCTGTTGCAGTAAGTTTCTTCAATTTGTCGTTGGACATCATGTCAGGCATTTTCTTGTAACAACTTGTGTTTGTGTATGTTTCATACAGCCCTATAATTTTGTGACTTAGCATAAGAACCAGTTAAACAAAACAAATGCTTTGATCATAAATTAAGGTAGATCTACTTGTAAATACATATCCATCTTAGCTTGGGAGGACAGAAGTGGAGGGGAAGGATTTGGTGCCATATCTAGCTGTTATTCTGGTTTTCCTTTCTCACCTGTGATCCTTGCGTGCAATAAAAGTGTTGATACTGCTGTTTTATGAATGGTATTGTAGAAGTGCTTTCCAATTTTACTTACAGCAATAATATCCAAAATCAAATCTTGACCTGAGATAATATTATTTTGTATACTAAACAGTTAATTGGAAATATCCCAAGTTTTTTGCAAACAATATTTACAGGGAAACCATCACATCAGTAGTGGAGGTTGATTAGAAAAGGCATTTCTTGTTGCATAACTGAGGTTGCTTTGGTGAGGATCTGGCAAGGATTCACTTCAGAAGTTTAATGCCACCACTTCCCCATCCCCCCAAAAAACACAACAAAAACTACACCCAAAAATAAATAAAAAAGACACAAAAAACCCAAACAAAGAAAAAACCGAACAACAAAAAAACAACAGCCACACCACCAATTATTTCAGGCAATTCTCAGGGTGGTGGTTCATTCTTTCAGAACAAGTTTTGGCCAAAGGAGATAATTACTCTGAGGTTATCACAGGCTATTATCTTGTTATCTTGTTATCTGATTTGTATATGGTGAATAGTTGTCTTAAAATCCACTCTAGTATTTACTTTTTGATCTACTGCTTGATCCATGATGTTAAATATTTTTGGCCCATAGATGATGTTGAATAATCCTTTATTTGCTGGAAATTCTCAACTTCAGGAGCAAATGAGACGACAGCTTCCTACTTTCTTTCAACGAGTAAGATGAGATACTAAGTCTTGTTAATTAATGTCTGAAATTCAGTGAGCAATTTTTGCAACAAACTACTACCTTTCCTTGATTTCACTTAAAACTGCATTCTGTGTTCTCATTAGCTTTAGACACTGAGTTGCATTATCCCTTGTAAGAATTGATACACACACAAGTTAACCCAGATGACCAAACCACAGCTAGAATATTAAGGAAAAGTTTATTCTGAAGTTGGAAACCCTAAATACACTGCTCAATCATGCAGTGGGCAAAAAAAAAGAAACAACGGGAGGCCCATTATGGTGCTTTTATAACATCACCTTTTGCATGCACATAACTTCAAGTCTGTGTTCTCCTCTATGCTTTTTATGGTCTCCCTCTCACTCAGCAGGACCCTGAAGCATGTCTGTGAGAACTTTTATCTCTTCTTGCAACAGGGGAGTTAACTTCTCAAAGCAAGCAGGCAGAAAAATAGGTAGCACTATTCATGGGAAAGAATTTTCTCCCACACTGGGTTTTTCCTAGACCTAGTTTTTCCAGTAGCAAAAATCTTGAGCAAAATTCTTTTTCCTCCTCGAATATATCTATATCTTCCACGTTTAAACTTTCTGTCCCTACATCCCTTGATAATTAAATGCTTGATTTATCTCTCCATCCCTTTCAAAAGTTAAATCTGGCTTTTAGTGGATGTTTTTGTCTGTGACTAGCACAACTGCTTTGATTTGCTCTTGTGCCTTTGCTTAGAAGTAATTACTTGTTCTTACTGCCCACCAGCCAGAGAGAACCTGTTTCCTACATGATTTCTTTTGCAAAATAAAGAAAAAATATTATTCCTTTTCCCACTACTAAGATAAGCTTTAACGGTACTTTTCTCATACTTCCTCCACCCTGCCCTGATTATCTGGGGTAAAGAGACCTTACAGCATGCCTTGAAAGATGCAAGTCATAAGCTAATTCAAAAGAAGTGAAGTGGATTCTGAAGATGTTTGCCTCTAAAGATTGCCTTACCACCAACTTTCCCTCTTACACTGTTGTGGTTACAGCCCCAGTATTTGCTTTATCTTAGCTGTCACAGTGTATACAAGGATTGTGTCCTTTAAATAGGACTAAGCAAAATTTTTCGGAATTAAAAATTGAATCCAGTGTATGAGTTCTATCATTAGGCACTCTTTACAATTCAAAGTAAATGTGTACTGCTGGGATCTCATTCCAGTGTTATGAGTAAAATAAATAACATGAATTTCATGCCATTGATGATTGTCTGATGCTCCAATCTATCTAGATCCCTCTGCAAGGTCTCTTGTCCCTCACAAGAGTCACAAGCACCTCACAGTTTAGTATCACCAGCACACTTTCTAATGGTGCATTCAATTCCTGCATCCAGATTGTTGATAAATATATTGAACAGAGCTGGCCCTAGAATTGAGCCCTGAAGAACACCGCTGGTGACTGGTAGCCAGCCATATGTAGTCCCATTCACTACAACCTCTTGAGCCCTGCTGTTCAGTGAGTTCTTCACCCAGCACCATGAACCTGCTCATCCAACAGCTGGACAACTTATCCAGAAAGGTGCTGTGAGGGACAGTATCAAAAGCCTTCCTGAAATCCAGAAAAACTGCATCCACTGTCTTCTTTTCATCTACTAGGCACGTGTCCTGATAATCAAAGAATGAGGGTTCATGAATATTATGTTTGCTAGTATGTTTTGCAGAGTAGATGTTGATGGCACTACAGATAGGAACACGTGCACAAATTATCAAATAACTGTAGTCTGAATTTAGCTAGAAAAAGATGTTTTATAGCTTTCTGTATTAGATACCTTCTTAGGTTTCACTGTATTCAGCCCTGTTGTTTACCAGTATTATGATATAGGAGACTAATTTAGAATTATGTTTAACTAATAAACTCCTATGACTTTGGAAGATGATAAAGTCTACTAGAAGAAATAATGATAAATACTTTTCCTTATGTTCTCCTTATTTAAAAGGAGTCTAGAGAACTCATTCATCTCCTGTGAAAGTTTTCTCAAAAAAAACCCAATCTGAAGGATTTAATGTAAATATTCAAATACAAAGTTGAAAAACAGCAAGTTCTGAAAGGATATCAGAGTCTATAAAACATCTAGTGATAAAGATCAACTTTGAATATCTGTATATTATGAGTTTCCTGTTTTTAGATGCAGAATCCTGACACGTTATCAGCTATGTCAAACCCTAGAGCAATGCAGGCTTTGCTACAGATTCAGCAGGGCTTGCAGACATTAGCAACGGAAGCACCAGGACTTATACCAGGGTAAGAACTGGTCATACAAATTTATACAAGAACTTTTCTCTTGTGTTTGGGTTTTTGTCAGCTTTTGTCTTTCTTTTTAACATATAGAGGTTTATCCAGTTTTTACAGATCGTTCCTCTTGCATTTTTTAGTTTCACTCAACTTATTTTAGAATCTGTCACACTGTGGTGGTTTAAAAAAACAGCTGGGAATTAAACTCTAAATAAACCGCTCCCCTTCCCCTGGTGAGAGAGGGACAAAGACAGAGACTATGGGTTGAGATAACAATTTACTGAAAACAGACAGTAGCGAAATAAGAAACACAGAGTAGCAGCAACAATATTAATAACGCAAGTATGCAAAAGAGAAGGTTCTTTACACACAAAAAAGGTGTTCACCACCTTGACTCAGTTCCACATGGCCGCTGAGACAAAGATGAGATGACGGACATTCCCGTGACTAGTGTTACATAGCGTCCCAGGACAAAGACATGATGATGGATGTTCCCACAACTAGCATTTCCCACCCCTGAGCCTGAGACAAGAAGAAACAATCCTGGACAAACTCCCAAAAAGCTGGATTGTCTGCATTGCACCACTCACTTCCAGACTGCTCCAATCTGCTAGTTCAATCCCACACCGCACCGCCGCTTCAGACCACTCTGCTCCACTGTGCTCGGACTCGGCTCCTCTCATCTTGGTTTGCCACTGCTTCGTTCCCCGCGGCTGCTTCCAGCATTGGCGCACGCATGGACTCCACTGGGTTTAACTGTGTTTGACGCTTGGAGTTGCTTTCTTCCCAAGGGGACGGGAAGGGATGGGTGGCAGTGGCAGAAGGACACGGTCCACAAGGCTGGTCTCAGCAACTTCCCCAAAGCAAAGATTGAACAAAATGGCGCTGCTTCCAGAGTGTGTTCATATTTTCTTACCCCAAAACCACACCCCCCAGCAACGAAGTGGGTGGTGTCAAATAGCAACCTAGCCATGCCCACAGAGTTCTAGGCTCTTCCCTGTTCTCGGCACCTGCAAGCAAAACTAGGACATACACTTTTGTTTGCAACACACTTTTAAACAACGGACTATGGTCTTGTTTTAGTGCTTAAGTTGTCATCCATTTTTTATTTGACAGAATTTTTACTTAGTAATTACATCTCATGGGAAGACATTACAACTAAGCCATTTTTTTACTTTAGTGATGTATTTCTCTGTCATTTGTGCAGATTCAATCCTGGTTTAGGTGAATTGGGAAGCACTGGAGCTCCTACAGGGTCCACTGTACCTAGTTCAATTCCCAGTGAAAATACAAGTCCAACATCAGGGGCCACTGATCCTGGTCACCAGCAGTTTGTCCAACAAATGTTACAGGCACTTGCTGGTGCAAATGCTCAGGTAAAGTAGATCACTGTATTCTAGCGTGTGTCTGTTGTGTGTGTGTGGTTGGTGGGGTTTTTGTTTGTTTGAGTTTTTTTAAATATCCAGTGAGACAGACACACAGATACCCACACACACACCCCTTCCCCCCCATCCCACACACACACCCTTCCCCACTGTAAACAAACAGAATGCTTCTGGTCAAAGGAGAGCAGAGGACGATTAAAAGTGATGTTCTAGTTGTGCAAATAAATGCTGGGAAAACATCACATTTGAGTAAAAGTGTCCTCTGAATGGTTGATTGATAGGTACACCTATCTTCATACCCTTGAGTTTCTGAAATGCCTGGAAAGAAGGGAGATTAAGGTGTTAAAGGGAGGACTGGTTCCCTGGCAACTGAAATGTGGGCTCAGACAAGAAAAGAACTTAAGTGTACTGAACATCATTATCTCTGTACTTTGTGTTGATGGTTGTAGCTCAGGTTATTTGGGGCCTGAATTTGTAGCATGCTTCCCTGACATCCTGCAGATTCAGATTGCACAATGTACATTGTGTTAACATACCAAGTGGGATTTAGGCTTTCTGGAGAGCTCCAGAAGTCAAACAAAGGTGACAGCTTTGTGAAACAGAACCAATACACTGTGGTACATATCCAGTGTAATGGCAGACTGTTGATAAACCTGCTGTTCTTATCTCCTCTGTTGCCACAGAATAAGTCAGTTCAGCTTGCTGATTTGGCAGAAAAATGTTACTTTATGTAATTATGAGAAAACGGTGGTAAGAATAGCTATAGGAAGCCATGTTCTCATAGATATTTTTATCATTCTAGATCTTACGCTACCAATTCAGTATTCTTTTTTGTATTTTTGAGTGGGGGGGAATGTTTACATTTCAACCAGTATGTTTGCATTTTATTAGTTTGGAAGTATATGCAGTTTTTAAATACTGGTAGGAATTTCTCAATTGGATGAAACTTTAAGTAGAACAAAAGGAAAATTAGCAGTAGGTGCAAAAATCTTGTGTTGATATGTAAACTGTCTCACTCATTTCAAAAACTAGCTTTTCAGAATTACTCTGACCTTATATACCTAAAGTATATTTTCATATAATTGTTCTGTTTCACAAATGCCTCTAAGATGAAGATGATACAACTGAGATTATTCATAATTTTATCTTTAGTTTATGAGCAATTTATTTGAGCAAGATCAACTCATAAAGCACAGCTGTCACTTTGCCTTAGGCTGAACTTTTTAACTAGAATTTTGGTAAATTTAGTCAACAATGCTCCAAGTATTTGTTGACTAAATTTACCAACTGACTTTTATGTCAAGGAAGAAAAAAAACCTACCACATTCACTGTTGCCAGCAGTGAAATTCTCAAAAATTTTCTATTCCACACTACTAGATTAGATTAATTCATAAAAAAAAAAGTCTGCATGTGCATCATTAACAAACTGTTCTTGTGACACATTTATCAGATGTAAGTGTTCCTTTTTTATCAAACAAGCAACTGTGCTTGTAGTTCAAAAATGTCACATACGTGAAGGTACTCTTAAAATTTGAGGCTAATCTGACTTCTTTCATCAACAATTCAGTTGTGAATGAAATTTGGGGAATTTGGAAAAGATGCATTCAGAAATTACTAAAGACAAGAAGTGGTTCTGAAACAACTATGTTTGAATCCTGTACTTTGCCAAATATGTATTATGCTTTTATAGCTTGAGATTTTTTTTCTTAGCAGTTACAAAATCCAGAAGTTAGATTTCAGCAACAACTGGAGCAGCTGAGTGCAATGGGCTTTTTGAACCATGAAGCAAACTTACAAGCTCTGATAGCAACAGGAGGAGATATCAGTGCAGCTATTGAAAGGCTGCTTGGTGCTCAGCTTTCATAGCACTGTTTCTTTAACTTGAAAAAATGTAATTTATTTTTGATAACAGCTCTTAAATCTTTAAAACAGTTGCTTTATTTCATTCTGACTCTTGTGTTTTCCTTGTTATAACTAAGTCATGCATTTTAAGGTCAAGTGCAGTAGTTTTCTTCAAATAGGGAATTGATGCATTTTCACTCAGTTGTTGTATGCATCACTTTTGTTCTTCATTATTTCTTAATTTTTTGGAACAATATCAGCTTTCACAGTTGATTGAGTAGGTTTTGTCTGACTTGCAACTGTCCAATTTATTTACTACTAAACCATTAGCCTTCAGTAGTAATTTATGTAGGATACAAATTCAAAAGGAAACAATTGAAAGCTATAACATGTAGGTACCAGTGCTGCTTATGATTATTTCGGCATGTATTTTTTCTGCTAGAAAAATACTGTAAAATTTATACCACTTTGAGTAACCTACCATTTTTGCTTTTATTTGGATGAAGTATAAACACGACATATACAATGGAGACATCTCATTTCTATAAATTTATACATTGCAATAGAATGAAATTATAAGTAACCAAAAAAGACCAGGGGAAAAAAAAGTAGTAAAACATGGGGTTTAGTGTAGAATCTTCCAGCATATTAGGTAAACATCTCAGAAAAAATACTTAGGCAAGTTCGCTTAAAATATATTAGAATTGCTGTTCTAGTTATATCTTCACATCTAGCCATAAAGAAACTTGCACTGTAACATTGTCTCATTGCAACATTGTTACAGATTAACTGTAAATTACCTTTGTGTAAATTAAAGGAGCACTGCCTTGTGCTCTGAAAAGGTTTCTAAGGCATTTTGGCTTGTTCCATTGAGATTCTAACAAGCATTATGATTTTTAATTGGAAACATTACTTTCAGCCATTGTCATGTGATATTCTAATTATTTTAACCACCATGTAAAAAAATACTGTATATCTCTTGATTTTTTATTGGTAGTTACCTCTTGTGCACAGGTAATAAACTAATTTAAAAGTATTTAAGCATCTTGTTTCAGTGTGTTTGCAATGGGTGATTATCCAGCATTCAAGATGACTCAAGATGATTGAAGTGTCAGCTCTGGGGCTATTTACAGACTTTGGGCTAAGATTAACAAACAATACTTGGAGTATAAAGTGGAGGACAGAGAGGAAGGCTCATATGATACTGAAGACTGTTTAGATAAAGTGAAAGTAGTGAAATAAAGCATTCTGCTGTGTGTTACAGAATAGCACTTACTTTTTATTGGTCTTTGGTGTCAGTGTAATTGTGAACATTCTGATTTAATTCTTGTATTTCATTAGACGCTTCATCTGAACAATCTTTTGGTACATATATAAAGCTAGTTTGTTCTAAAAAAACATTGCTTGCAAATGGTTTAAAGTTACTGTCCTTGACTCAAAATTGTTAATAAGTTAAATGAAACAAATTTATAATGGGATATAAAGGAGGGCGTTGAGCACACTTTCTTTTACATACAATGAAATTAATAAAACTTGGCAAAGCCAAGCATGCAGATTTTACAGGGAGTAACTGTGTTGTATTCTTCTCTCAGAAGTTTTTACTGTCCAGTAATCTTGGCTCTTACTTCAGCAGTAAGTAAATAGATCAAATACTACTGATGCACAGTGCTGCGTAAAGTTCAAGAAAATATATTGGTTGACAGATCTCTGCCTCTAGATCAAAATCTCATAGGTAAGCAATGTAGAATATTAAACAAATAAAACAATTAAAATAGAATCTCATGGTGATTTGAGTTTTATATGATCAAAGTTTTTAAAAATACTTAAAGTTTGGGTAGGAAATTATTATTACTTTTATTTCTTAGTCAATGATAGTAAACCTGCAAGGCACTAGACCTTCGTAGTGCCTTCTGTTTGGGTATCTTTCACTGCGTTGAGTTTGAGGCTCTTAGGGAAGTGATAGCAAGTAGTTTCTGTAGAATAATCACTACTTTTTAACAATTAATTTTAGGATCTTCAAAGTAACTAATTCAACTTGACCTTATAGTATGCCCTGTAGGAAGTTTGCTTTAAAAAAGTGAGATATCTAGTAATTCAGAAGGTATATCCTTCTAAGAATACAATCCATAACTTGCAAAAAGGTCACTGTCAAATGGAAAGGGAAAAGCTGAAGTAGGGAGGGGAGAGACTTTTGCCAAGCTTTGCTAATGTTGCCGTGGGATTTAGGTGCTGAAAAAATCTCCAGAGCAATTAATTAGGGGTGAGATAAGAAAGGGTTTATTTGCCAAGGCTAAGATGTTACAAGACGCGCGCCGGTCGTGCCTGAGAGGTTACATTTTATAATACCATCCATCCAATCCCAGATGTGTCCACCCTGTGGCCTTTACTCTTGCCCACCCCTTAAAATGGGTCTGGGGTGTATTTCGGGACCCCCCATTCATCCCATCTTCACCATCGTCAGAGCACAAAGGGTACATAGTTACCTAATTCTTGACCGTATTCTGTGGTTTAGGCCTTGATATGCTGTTCTGCCAACAATCTAGGCCTTGCCTTGACAAAAGACTAAACATTTCTACTGGTTTCAGGAGTAGGATTGATATAGGGAACATAGAATGGGGTAAGAGGGTTAAGGAATGTGTAAACAAGGGTACTAGAGGGAAAAGGATAAGGGACAAGGGACAAAGGAGGGAGGGTTGCTGCTTTTAGAATCTACTTATAAAACTTATAAGGCTTACCAATATTAGAAAAATAAAAAACCATTAGGGGCTTAAGGCATCACTAAGGTACTGAATCTTAACTCCATTGAATATTCTTTTGAGACAAGATCCAGTTCACCTATGTAAGTAAAACAGAGATGCGATATTTTAAGTCAAATTCAATTAGAATTTAAGAAAAAGTAGAATTTGACCTAAACTGTACAATGAACCATTGAACTAAGTTGAGATACAATTAATAATTAATTTAACTATGTAACTACTGTCAACTAGTTATAACAATTAGTAACTGAGTAGTGGTAAAACACTGAGACATATTTAGTGTAGGAGAACTTTTGGTTTTGTAGGAGAAGACCTTAATTGTTAAAAGTGGCAGTAGATGAAACAAGGTTTGTAATAGGGGTAAAAATGTATTGTGTTCATTAATAAAAGATACATCACACTTGGTTTAATGGCATAATAGAATGTTTGTTTGCACACTCTCGCCACTGTCTCTCTAGTCTTTTAGGCACTCACTTTTGAAGATGTCCAATTTCTTGTTGGTTATAAAGGTTTGAAACATAACATTACTGCTTGGTAAATATGTCATGCAGCTGCTTTCCTATCACTGTAGTTTCCTGAATTATTTAGTTATATTGTGTCTAAAAAAAGTAAGCATAAATTTGCATTTAATAGTGAGTATATTCAAAAAGTTCTTTGCTTGTAAAATGGTATACTAGGAAAATAGGAAGACTTCATTAAAAGCAAAGGTACCACAAGAGGTTGCCTTTGCTTTAATTTTCATAGTGACTAAATTTGCATGGCAAAGTTAAAAATGATAATCTATGCTAACTGTATATGGCAATGATTCTGTTCAGGTCTGACTTGTAGAATCTTACATAAACTATCTACAGAGTTTTCATGAAGTTAAGCTAAAGAGGCATCTCTTATTTAACAAGGACTTAAAAAACCCTTTTGTCAATTCAAAAGAGGATTTTAGCCTTAAATTTTGTGAGTTATGTAACTGACTATATTTAGAAGTTTCTGATCACAAAAAAAGTTGAAATATGTTTTTGAAGTTGCTTGATCTTAGGTTTTAAAGCAGTTGTATGAAAACCTATCCATAAGTGTATATTGGACTGGGTATAGGCTGAGATGGAAGCGTGAAGTAAGATAACACACAGGTACCCCCAAAATGCCAGGCAGTGGAAGGATTGCAGGAAAATATTTCTGAAGTCAAGAACACTAGACTTAGAAGCAAATTCCTAATGGCGCTTCAAACACACCAGACCTGAGAAAAGACACTTGCTGATGTCAAAGTCCCTCTCAATGTAGCTGGATCGGCAGTTATGTGGAAGCAGCACATGCCATCAGGCTCAAACAGCGCTCATAGCAGTCAAACAGAAGGCAGCATAGCAGCAATTGGACTGGGTAAGTTCTCAGGTGCAAACACACTGCAGGTACTCTATATCTACTGCATGGAGAACATTAATAAGATCTCCTCTTGATCTTCTCCAGGCTAAACAGGCCCAGTTCCATCAGCCTTTCCTTGTAAGTGAGATGCTCCAGTCCCCTAATCATCTTTGTAGTCCTCCACTGGACTTGCTCCAAGATCTCCATGTCCCTCTTGTACTTAGGAGCCCAGAACTGAACACAGTACTCCAGATGTGGCCTCACCAGGGCTGAGTAGAGGGGCAGGATCACACAATTTCAGTGTGCACAAATGGAAGTCAACCAACCCTGTTGATGCCTTAGAATTTTTAAGATTTGTAGCAAATACGGATTTTTAGTATGGCTGCAAAGTTTCTCACACTTTAGAATAGCAGTTGACAGTTCCCAAACCCTGTTCTCACGCTTCATATTGAATTTTCTAAATTCTTTAGGTTTGTTTAATGTTCTTCTCAAGGAAAAAGACACTAGCAAACACATCTTGTTTAGGACATATGCACCTGGACCGGGAAAATAAGATATCATTGTAGCCAAAGCAACCTTGAAGGTCCAGAAACCTTGGAGAAGCTCCAAAGACAATGAGGAGGAGGAGGAGAAGGAAAAAAGGGATCTTGAGACCTCCAACTCAATTCTGGGGAGGCCTGCTGGGGGGGGGCAGATCTGGGTAAGATCTGAGGGCAGATAGTTCTCGGATCGGATGGATTAATACTATAAAATTGTAGAATCCCTGGACACAGGGGTTGCGCCTATGTATTGTGTGCACCTGAAGGCCTTCATTAAAGGACTGCTCTCTATCTTATCTATACTAATATTGTTTGGAGAATTTTTCTTCCATTTTAGGCATCACTGTGATTGGCTGATTTTTTCCTTTGGACCAGGAAGTGCTCAGATATAAACTATATACATTTCAATAACATATATACATATATAGAAATATATATAAAAGAGTGTATATATATTTTATTTATTTATACATTGGTACATTTTTATATATATACTTCTATATGTGTGTATATTTATATGTATACACATTTATAAAACTATAGAATATATATATCTCCAGGTAAAAACATACATGCAAAATGGATTAAACATTTTTTACTAGGAGCTGGTGGGATGAATAAATAAAGTTTAAATGTGAATAGAAAGGAATTCAACAGAAGTAAAAGGCCCCTACTTTACCAGGCTGCAGGACAAGCCCTGATATGTATGGGGTGTGGGAGAACTTCAAGAGGGTAGAGGGGTGACCAAAGAGTGGGGGAGCATGGACAAGATGGAGCATGCCTATGGAAAGACCTCCTAGAAGACCCACTAAGAAGCCACCTGCACAAACCCTTTCATATGCAAAGAGGTCAATTGTTTGACATGGACTGAGAGACCCTTGCATCTGGCCCCAACACAATAGGATGACCATGCAGGATTACTGGAGCAGACTTTGGGCTTTGCACAGTGCTGCAAGACACAGGTAACGCTGGCTGTGAAAATTAAAAGCCAGAGCAAAATGCCAACTTGAAAAGAACATGTGAGTGGGGGCAACAAGGAAAAGACCCGAAGGGATTCCCAAAAAGGACCATGCAAACCAGAACAACTGACCAATGAGTCCATGATCTGTAAACTGAATTTTGAGATGAACCACACAGAGAGGGTTGGTGGTAGGAGGCAGCTACCTCTGTCAATCATTGCATCAGATCTTACAGCTACCTGTAAGACCATTCTGGGATACAGGCTGGTGCTATATGTGTTTCCTTATAGTTAGAATAGCCAATAGAATGTTTCATAAAACTCCATCCGACTGACTGAAAAGTCTGGAGCATGTTGTGACTGGTCTGCCTTCCTGTTTGGGCCTGCATCAACCAAAGAAAGTGAGCATAGAAGTGACAAATGCGTTCAAGGAAAAAAAAAGGAAAAAACCTGGAGAAGTCTGACTGGCAACTAACTCCCCACTTACCCTGTTAATAAAGTTTCTCTGTTTTTGAGTTAAATTGATTGTCCAGTGTTTAATTTTGTGCATGTGTGAAGTAGCAGCATGTCAGTAGACATGTGTACACTGCTGCTTCTGTAAAAAGAGATTTACTATGTTCCTGGGGAGATGGGAAGCTTTGGGGGTATAAATCACCTTTTTGAAGCTGCTAAAAAGAAAATTGCCAATCTGAAAAGAAGGCAAGCAACCACCTGGCTTGCAAGCCAGGATGCTTGCAGCTTACACAAGCCTACAAGAAAGCACTTTAAAAGAAGCAAGGTGATTGTGGCAGAGGTGGATGCACAGTGCAAGTAGACTTGGTGGATGTGCAAACTTTTCCAAACACAACAATGCTGTTAAGTACATCTGAATGGTGATAGACATAGTATCCAAGAATGCTCAGGGTCATTAGTCTAAACAAGTAAAACAGGTTCTGAAATAGCTAGGGTTTTTAATACAATTTTTAGCAGGGGGTACAAGACTCAGAAATTACAGACTGACCAAGGAAAAGAATTTTTAAACCAGCCTTTAAACAAGCTGTTAAAGCAGTGTAATGTTCACCCATTACTAATGATGAAGTAAAAGCCTCAGTCATAGAACATTTCAACAGGATGCTCAAAAGAAAGACGTGGAGATATTTTTACAGCATTCAACATTTTTGCTACATTGACGTGTTGTCAGAGTTTATAAAGAGATAAAACTATAGCTTCCACTGAACTATCGAGCCAGGCCTGTGGATGTGAACACTTCAAAACTCCACAAGGGTATGGAAAACCGTATGTGGTGGTGTGTTTAAAATGAAATAATCTGCACCTGTGCTCAAAAAGGGGGGACACAAAACATATTTGAGAAAGGTTGTGAGCAGACATTCTCAGACGAAATTTTCATGGTAGCTGAAATTGTGAGAAAGGGGACAGATACCTGTGTACCACTTATTAGACTATGATAAAGCAATTGAGGGGACATATTGCCCTAAAGAACTTTATTGAATTCTGAGGACAGAATCTACAAAATTGGGAGGAGCATTGATGCAAAAGGGAAAAAAGGAAAGAAACATGTGCTCATGAAGTGGCATGGCTGGACCCCAAAATTTAACAAATACAAGCTTCTCAATTCCAGGACATCTAGTGACTAGCAGTGGAGCAACAGGGGAAAAAGAAGGATGGCAGATAGGGTTTTCTACACCACACTACCCACCACGGCCCACAAAACACCAGTTTGATGTTTGCTGTACAGCTGGTGAGGCCCCTGGAGATGTCGGAGAAGTGAGAGATAGGGTTGGGAGAAATATGGTACTGGCACACCTGAAGTAACGTCAGTGAAGATGCCATCTTTGAAATAGGGCTACAGGGCAAGACATGGCAGTATACTTTGCAGAAAAGCTATCAACCATCCCTCTCCATGTTAATGGAACATGTGAACCATCTTATTAACCTCCCCACAACAAAGCTTCAGTTGTCAACTCTCCAGCAGTGGGCCTGGTCTATGACCCCATGATAAAGAAAACAGAGATCAAAATATATGAAAAACTTTACACTTCCTCTACAACTGGGGAACTGGCACATATTTTGGGGGCTTCTCCAAGGGTTGCTGCTAAGAAATTTCCCTTTGTGGCAGACATCAATGGATGGTTTAACTTGTTCTACCTCTACATGGACCTTGTAGAGTAACAGCTTTTCATGGAATTTGGGGTTCCTTTATTGCACTGTATTCCAACCAGTGATAATAACAAGATCATTACAGTGACATATGAAAAGCTGACCTATATGCCTGTAAACTGCCACCACATTGACACAATCTGCACTGAGATACAGACTCAACATAAACTCACTCAAAAGAGAGATTATAAGTCAGAATAACAATTTAATAAAATAATACAATAAATACAATTATACAAACAAGCAATTGGTTTTAACCCATTAAACCCAAATGTATAACCCAGCACCCTGGGGCATGAACAGAGTGGTGTTTGTTGGACCCCCTGAGTCCAAAGTAAAAGGAGAGGGAAAACCTGTTGGTGAGAGTGCTGTTGCAGTCTGGTCGAGAGTGGTGATTGCAGTCCGGTTGAAAAGTGGTGGTTACAGTCCAGTCGAGTGGTGGTTGCAGTCTGGTTGAGAGTGGTGGTCTCAGTCTGGTTGAGAGTGGTGGTCACAGTCCTTCTCTGGATCCCACAAGTGGTAAAAAAGTCCCAAGAGTCCAAGATTATATATATCCTCAGGTTCAGGCAGGAATGCCCAGTACGTCCCTCAGGGTGGGTAGTTCCACAATGGGTGTGAGGACAGGAGCATCCTCCTATCTCACAGGCCTCTTAACACCCAGTTTATAACCTGAGGAGTCAGGCGTGCTCTGGGCAGGTGGTGTAAATGGTCTATTTATAACAGTTTCTGGGAAATGGCATGGAGGCTGTAGAATACACAGTTTTGGGTTACACTCACACAGTGATGAACTGGTCCCAGTTGTTCTAACTAGGACATTATCCACCCCTTATTTTATGCCCTTATTCTATATCCCTTTAAAAACTATATACATATATATATATATATACAATGAAACATTACAGACCATTCTCACTCAAAATTAGGTCCCCTCGTGGTACACAACGCGTCTCCCCATCTTTTTGCATTACCCACCAAGTGAAAACAGGTCCTTGAGCAAAAACAATCCCTCGGATGGGTTTGCCTTTGCTTGAGGTGGGACTAATCCAAACTGTCTTCCCTAACATACCTCTCATATGCACCACGGGGACTACATCTACAGTATGCAAGGGTTCTGATTGGGCAAGGCCAGTTCGATAGATGGAGCCTCCGGTGTTGACCAATCAGGTGGCCTTTGCTAAATGCAGCTCTCAGTGTTTGAAAATCCCTCCACCCAGTGCCTTCAAGGTGGTTTTCAGCAGTCTGTTGCACTGCTCAACTTTTCCAGCAGCTGGTGCATGGTAGGGGATATGATACACCCACTCAATGACATGCTCTCTGGTCCAGGTGTCTACGAGGCCATTCTTGAAATGGGTCCCATTATCAGACTCGATTCTCTCCGGGGTGCCGTGTCGCCACAGGACTTGTTTTTCAAGGCCCAGGATGGTATTCCAGGTAGTGATGTGAGGCACGGAGTATGTCTCCAGCCATCCAGTGGTTGCTTCTACCATGGTCAACATGTAGCGCTTGCCTTGGCAGGTTTGGGGGAGCGTGATGTAGTCAACTTGCCAGGCTTCCCCATACCTGTATTTCGACCACCGTCCACCATACCATAGAGGCTTCACTCGCTTGGCCTGCTTGATGGCAGTACATGTCTCACAGTCATGGATGACCTGTGAAACTGTCGCAATGAGGGAAGTGAGGGACGCTCAATATAAGAATCAGCAAACTTCGTTCATTGATCACTCTTAACAGCTTAATATATGCTTTATAATTAGCTCATGCATATTGCAAAAGCTGAGCTCATTATTGGCTCTGGCTTAAATGTTGATTCCGCCTCTTACTCCCTTCTTTTGTTGACACAGGTGGCTCTTAGTTGCTTTTGTCTTGCTAATCACAACGTCCTGTTTACCAACTAACTAGCAGGCACAAAAACACTGTAGCCTTGGCATGGCCTTGCTATCTCAGATCTTCTCATGGGCCTAGACAGGCCGTGTTCTATACTCTAACAGTTCGTCCATAGCTTTAGCCATATCCATATGTCCTTGTCCTGCTAGCCGATCCTCTACAATACCCCCGTTTTTATTTGAGGCCAACAATACTTTCTCTGTCATAGCACTTACACGTTTAACAATACAAGAAAAAGCAACACGAACTATTACTAAAATTACAACAATTGTCAATAACCATCGTAGGCCTTCATTAACAAAACTTAAAACCCATTCAGACATAGAACCAAAAATAGATTGAAACCACGAGTCTATAGGACTAGTTGCTACTGTGTCACCATAAATAAGAAACACACCTGGTGGAAAAGAGCGTGCAGTGTTGTTAACCCAAATGCCCGGAGAGGAAGGCCTTAGTTCAGCTCCATATGCTCCAAGGCCTTGGTTGTCACTATTATTAGTACCACAATAGTCTCTTGTATTCTTGTAATTAAACCCTGGGGTATGTGAAGTGACATTAGTCCAGCTGGACAAGTCGTGGCTTTGATAAACACTTAACCTAGATTGAAATAATCCCAACATAAAGCAGGTTTGAGTCCCATTATCACTTGTGTTACGTACAGACAGTGATCCCATTAAATCTAACTCTTGGGGATCCCAGGGCAAAGAGGTGTTGAGAGCCTTTATAAGGCAGGCAGATGCATTAGAAATAACTGTTTCACTCTCACACCACGATGAAACCCAACTAGTAAACACTAAGTTCAACTTGTATACTGAACTAAAAGCATGCCAAATAAACAAGTGCGAAAAGGATCTGAGGCAGATGCTAAAGACAAAGAAAAGGATTATTGACCTGATTGATTTGCCCAAGTAACCCACATGTTTTTCTGAGGATCAATGGTGTGAAGAGTTTTAACACTAGCAATCATGCCCATGAAAAGAAGAAAACTTATTACACAGCCGTTCCCAATTTTGCGGGAACACAATCCCATGATGGGGAATCTTAACATCTTTGCCACACTAATATGCAAAAACAGTTAATCAAGACTGGGCAAGTATCCTCATGCTGTTATACAGCACCTCCCACCGTTCTGATGCAATTTAATGCTGTTCTTACTGTTTCACCCAGGCTCTACAGTTCTTTTGTGTACAGGTTAGGCAGTTTGTGCTAGCTGGGCCTTTCCAAGTGCCCACTCTGCCTTTACCTCACAGGCCCCACCGGGAAGCTGAAGCCCAACTTCCATCTCCGCAACATAGTGGAGAACCTTTTGGATGCTTCTGTTCATCAAGGGAAGGAAAAGCAGAAAATGCAATGCAAACAGAAGGAGGAAAGTTTGGGGCAGCAAGCAGAGGTGATCCTGTCAGGAGCCCCATCCGACCGTGAAGACTTGCCTGACCTGCAAGGCCTCCCTGTGCCAAGCCCACCTGAGCAAGCACAGCACAAAGAACACTCAGAAAAACGATGTCCTGGTGGAGCTCTGTGGTGCCCAGGTTTTGGTTGAGAGGAAATGCCCCCAGCACGGCAAATTGCTGGAATGCTACTGCAAGAAGGACAAGGCCTGCATTTGCATGCTATGCTCTGTCCTCAGCTCCCACAGGGACAAGACCATCAGTTTAGAGGAGGCCTCTGGCCAAGCACAGCGTGCCTTTCTCGAGACTCTAAAAGAGGTGAAAAACTATGAAGTTGCACTGGATCGAAGCATAGGAAACCTGCCAGAACAATCCTCTGTAAAGGAGTTCTTTAGAGTACAAACAACGCTTGACTAACCATGACTACAGAAGTTTGTTTGTTTGGACAATTAACAGCAAGCTTTGAGCATCACAAAGAGTACAGGTTGCCTTCGTACAACCCTAAACATTCACTAGTCAAATTATGCAAGCAATACGTCTGTTATGAAACAAGTAGTAGTCACAATTAGTGAGGCTATTTTGCTGAGAACACAGCTGCAATGGGTAGGGCATGTTTTAAGGAGGAGAGACTAGCCGTTTTACAATGAATATTGCTACCAGCTGTTGCACGGGAGGGGTTTTGAAGACAATATATAAGGACTCTTTAAAACAACACTTCAGCTCTGGTCACACTGATCAACGTAACTGGTCTGCTCTGGCCTCCAGCCAGGAGGCCTGAAGACACACTATCCACAACGCTGCAGATGTTTTTGAGAAGGCATGCAGGATGGCCTTGACAGTCTGCAAGGACCCCCCTGCAACGAGCTGAACAAGCAAGGCAACAACATCGACAACTCCTGATTTAAATCCTGGAAAACACAGAAAAGCTCAAAACGACCCTCACTACTGCCATAGCAGATGCAAATGCAATTATTTGATGGTCTAAGGACCCCACCCCAACACAAACCTGCATTATCTCTAGCTAGTTATGTAACTAGCAGCTTCTGTAACTGTCACAAAACTTGTTTTTCTACAGTGTCTTGCAGCTTTTCCACAAATTGTAAGAATGGTTCCCGGGCACCTGGATGCATAGTGGTACACCTTGCTCCAGGCTCTGCTAACCCTGCAGTCCGCACTAATGTTTGCTGGCTTATGGTTTTTACTCGCTCTAAAACTAGTGGTCTCCCACTCAGCTCGCACAGCTAAGGAACAACAGCAGTGGAAAAACTCCACCTGAGACTTAACTTGCATAAATTTCATACAAGGCTGTAATAGAATACCAAATTTTTGTAAGAATCTCTTATTTAACTTCAGTCTTAATACCTTGTTAAAATCTCAACACCGACGGAAAGTATTTTTAAGTTTACACAGTTACACATTCATGTAGCTTTTCTCTTTCACACAATCTTTTTCCATACACTCTTAGGTGGTCACCTCAGTCATCCATCATTCACACACACATTTTCAAGGAGTCATTGGCTGTGCGCTTCTTATCAGTTTCATAATTCAAAGGAAATTCATGGCATAGTCGCCAACAGGAATCTGCAAATCCTGCATAACTCTCCATGTAAAAGACAAATACAGCAAGAAAGAACAGAATATTATCTTGGAAATTTTCAACCCTTCTTATAGAGCAATGATCTTCTGTCATAAAGGCAATAAAACTACTTCTGCAGGGGGCAGAACTATATCCCCTTTTGTGCTCCGTCTGCAAACCTTCTACCTGCACCCTGCTCCCGGGGGAAACAGCCAAATTTCATGTAAGAGAAGCAAAATGGCAAACTATAGGAAATTCCTAACAACTTTCTGCAATATATAAAAAGCTAAGCACGGATGTTGAGTTATTTCTAATCTTACTTCAAGGGATTTTTCGTCAGTCTCCCTTTCTGTCTTTGGAGAAAACGTTTGAGAATGCTATGAACATGCTGCATGCGTAACACCTATTGCTGTAAAAAGAGTGCAATCTTATTTGATTTATAAGTTGGGGTATTGTTAATTTTAAGTTGTTTTTTCCCTTTTCCCTTTTTTCCGTGTTTTACCGTCTTTGTCCCCCCACGCCCCTCATTGCCGAAGGACGAAGGAGGGGCCGGGCTCACCCAGAGAAAATCAGCAGAAGGAACTTAACTTAATCACAGGGTCTGCTTAAGAAAAGACAAAACATAGGAGAGGGAGAAAACAGCTGCAAACAGGCACGTTTCAGAGAGGGGGTGATTGGCATAACGAGGAAAAAAGAGAAACAGTTTCCCCTCCTCCCCCAACTGCACCTCTGAAGCCTTTGCTACCATTATCAACTCGCCGCTCTAGGAAGAGGAGCGGCACTAGGGAAAAAACATTCGCTGTAAAGAAGGAGAGGGGAACCTACACCTCTTGGGACCATGGCTGTCAGCAGTGCGGGGGAAACAGAGCCCCCCCACCGCCCGCCACTCCCGGGGCCGCCGGCGTGCATGCACGCGGGCGCACTGCTCCGAACCAGGGCCGCGCACGGCACCGCGACCACCGCCACTGCTCCGCCGCCCGGCACCGCCCCGTAGGCACCCGCCACAGGCGGACAGACCTGGCGCCGCCCCGGGTTCACTCAGCATGGCGGCGCAGGCACCCAGCGCCGTGAACACAGCCACAAATGCGCGGCGCAGTCCCGCAGCATAGTTCAGATGAAAAGCTGGAAATGTCTTAAGGTGGAACTCAGTCATAGTGTTCGTAAAGTTCATCCCTGGTCCATCAGCAGTACTTTCACGCCGCAGCCGTCGTCCCCGATCGTCCTGGATATGCACTGCCGAGACGCTAGCACCGCGTTCATTTTACCGGGGCCGCTCGGTTGTCCCCGGCCCCCCTCCGTGTTGCATCTCTCCCCTGGTGACCAGAGGCGTCATGGGCCCATCGTGCCAGAAATAATTCTCCCTTGTGTTGCCAATCCAGATCTACCTGAAAGACTTTAATCCTGGCAGCTCGGTCCACCTG
Organism: Chiroxiphia lanceolata; assembly: GCF_009829145.1. Taxonomy (NCBI): domain Eukaryota; kingdom Metazoa; phylum Chordata; class Aves; order Passeriformes; family Pipridae; genus Chiroxiphia; species Chiroxiphia lanceolata. The sequence goes on along the minus strand of NC_045670.1, from coordinate 10,264,800 downwards.
CTCGTTGTTACGATGCTCTTCATTAACCCTACTCTTGGATACATGAGCATCTACGTGACAGACCTTCACACTCAGCTTCTCTACCCGGACAGCGATGTCCTGCCACATCTCAACCATCCAGATGGGTTTCCCTTTGTGCTGCCAGTTGACCTTTCTTCATCACTCTAGCCATCCCCACAGAGCATTGGCCACCATCCATGAGTCAGTGTAGAGATAGAGTCTTGGTCACTTCTCTCATTCAGTGACATCCAAAACCAGCTGAACGGTTTTAAGCTCTGCAAACTGACTTGACCCACTTTGTCCTTTGGTCGCTTCTGGAACTCACCGTGTGGGACTCCATACAGCTACCTTCCATTTTTGGTTTGTCCCTACAATGCGACAGGAGCCATCCGTGAAGAGCGCATATCGCTTTTCATTTTCTGGTAGCTGGTTATATGGTGGGGCCTCCTCGGCCCGTGTCACCTGTTCCTCTTCTTCTTCAGAGGATAGTCCGAAATTCTCACCTTTGGACCAGCTGGTGATAATTTCCAGAATCCCAGGGCGATTAAGATTCCCTATCTGGGTTCGCTGTGTGATCAGAGTGATCCACTTACTCCATGTGGCATCGGTGGCGTGATGTGTAGAAGGAGCTCTTCCCTTGAACATCCAACCCAGCACTGGTAGTCGGGGTGCCAGGAGGAGCTGCTCTTTGGTGCCAATCACTTCTGACGCAACTTGAACTCCTTCATAAACAGCCAGGATCTCTTTCTCAGTTGGTGTATAGCTGACTTCAGATCCTTTGTATCCCTGACTCCAGAATCCCAGCGGTCGTCCTTGGGTCTCCCCAGGCACTTTCTGCCAGAGGCTCCAGGAAGGGCCATTCTCCCCAGCTGCAGTGTAGAGCACGTTCTTCACGTCCTGTCCTGTCCTTACTGGTCCAAGGGCTACCGCATGGGCAATCTCCTGTTTAATTTGTTCAAAGGCTTGTTGTTGTTCAGGGTCCCACTGGAAATCATTTTTCTTCCATGTCACAAGGTAGAGAGGGCTTACAATCTGACTGTACTCTGGAATATGCATCCTCCAAAAGTCCACAGTGCCTAAGAAAGTCTGTGTTTCCTTCTTTCTGGTTGGTGGGGACATGGTTGCCATTTTGTTAATCACCTCCATTGGAATCTGGCGGCATCCATCTTGCCACTTCACTCCTAGGAACTGAATTTCCTGAGTAGGTCCCTTGACCTTCCTTCGTTTGATGGCAAAACCAGCTCTTAGGAGAATCTGGATTATCTTCCCTCCTTTCTCGAAGACTTCGCCCGCTGTGTTCCCCCATACAATGATGTCATCAATGTACTGTAGATGTTCTGGAGCCTCGCCCTTTTCCAGTGCAGTCTGGATCAGTCCATAGCAAATGGTGGGACTGTGTTTCCACCCCTGAGGCAGTCAATTCCAGGTGTACTGCACACCCCTCCAAGTGAAAGCAAATTGTGACCTGCACTCCGCTGCCAAAGGAATGGAGAAAAAGGCATTGGCAATGTCAATGGTGGCATACCACTTGGCTGCCTTGGACTTCAGCTCATACTGGAGCTCCAGCATGTCAGGCACAGCAGCACTCGGGGGTGGTGTGACTTCATTGAGTCCACGGTAATCCACCGTCAGCCTCCACTCTCCGCTGGACTTACACACTGGCCCATATAGGGCTATTAAAGGGTGAGCGAGTCTTACTGACCACCCCCTGGGTCTCCAGTTCTTGGATCATCTTATGTATAGGAGCCACAGAGTTTCGGTCAGTGCAGTATTGCCGACGGTGCACTGTTGCTGTGGCCATCGGTACCAATTGTTCTTCAACCTTCAGCAGTCCCACAGCAGAGGGGTCCTCTGAGAGACCAGGCAAGGTATTCAACTGTCTAATTTCCTCTGTCTCCGCAGTAGCTATGCCAAAAGCCCAACAAAGTCCTTTTGGGTCTTTGAAATACCCACTCCTCAGGTAATCTATGCCAAGGATGCACGGGGCCTCTGGGTCAGTCAGGATGGGGTGTCTGTGCCATTCCTTCCCAGTCAGGCTCACTTCAACTTCCAGTACAGGCAGCTGCTGGGATGCCCCTGTTACCCCAGAAATGGAGATGGATTCTGCCCCTACGTATTTTGATAGCATCAAAGTACATTGTGCGCCTGTGTCAACTAAGGCCTTATATCTTTGTGGCTCTGATGTGCCAGGCCACCGAATCCACACCGTCCAATATATTGTCCCTCTCCTCTACCTGGCTAGAGGCAGGGCACCCTTAGTCCTGGACATGGTACTCACTGCACTCTTCTTGTAAGTATGACCTGGAGGTCCCTTCAAGAGGATCAGACATATCATCATTCCTGTACCATCTGGAGTCTTGCCCACGAGAGATCAGAGCAGCATTTATCCTCAAAGAGTTCCTTGTGGTACTTGTTCCTCTTTTCAATTCACATACCCGGGCTGCTAAGGAAGAGGTGGGTTTCCCATCCCACTTCCTCATATCTTCTCCGTGCTCATGGAGGTAAAACCATAGATTGCCATGTGGAGTGTACCCTCTCTCCTTAGCTGGGGGACGCCTGCTCCTGATAGCAGAGACTCTTGTTTGTCCTGGCAAGATATGGAAGATCCCTTCCTTAATTTCCTCTCTTAGCTTCTGGTGACCCTCTTCAGTCTTCTCTTCCAGGCTTCGGACATGTTCAGCCAGTTTGGTTTCCACAGATGAGACGTAGGCTCGTAATGGGACGGTGACAGCGTCTTCATAAATCCTGAGTTTACTAACCAACGCACCTACCTTGTCCTCTCCCTCCCTCCATTGCAACATTGCTAAGTAGTGGGAATACGTTTCTGGCCCGAGCCATGCAAACTTTACCCACATCTGGCATGTGCACTGTACACCATCTGGACTTTTAGGGAATCTTTTGTCCTCTGAAAAGATTATCTCCAGTACAACTAATTCCCTTAAGCACCGGATACCTTGTTCCATCGTGTTCCACTGTCCTTGCTGTACGTGGAGGTCCTCACAAAGGTATCTCTCCCTCACACTGGACAACAGTCACCGCCAGAGGCTGAGAGTTTCCTGCCTCCTTCCAATCCCCTGATCAATGACTATATCTCAAGACGGGGATCCCAGTTGGCTTGCTACACTCCCATCTAGACACTGCGGCCTCCCAGATTCGGAGCAGCCAGGTCAGAATGGACTCATTTGCCTGTCACGTGAACTCTCTCCGGAGCTCACGTAGCTCACCCAGGGATAGAGACCGAGTGATCATTTCTGACTCTGTGTTCTCCAATGGATGTGAAGGTCCTGCCTCTTTGTCATCATTCACTATACGAACTGATTTAGTCTTTGATTTCCTTTTCTGGACGGGGCGACTGCTACTGGTTTCGGTTGTCCTTCTGACTCCTCAACGGTTTGTGTGGACACGGTGCTGGTTGATTTATTTCTTTTTCCCTCTGACTCAGCTGTGGTTTGGGTGGACATGGTGCCGGTGGATTTGCTCCATCTCTCCTCCCCCTGACACTGCTGTACCATGTCAAGTAGTGTCCGGTAGGCAGTGGCCAGGGCCCAGCAGGTTGCTGTGAGCTGGCCATCTCTGGAGCTGCCAGATCATTTTTCCTTCACCAGTCTTATCATGCTAACAGGACCCTGCAGTTGTTCAGGGGTGAATTTCCAGGTCATTGGAGAAGAAAACTTCTCCAAATACTGGCCGATGTCCTCCCACTTCCCGTGCCACTCAGCATTATCCACTCCCAGGACAGGCCTCCAGACAACCTCCCTAGAAGGCCCTGTTCTGACCCTAAGCATGGTGTAGACAGTACAGAGCAGACAAAGCAACACTAACAACAACATTACGATGTCTTTAACATCAAAAGGGAACTAAATATTTTCAAAGACTGTTGTAGCAGGTCTGAAGGGGAAGAAGGAGGTGAGAGACTGGAAACAACCATTCCCTCCTGTTCCCCCAAAAGACTGGGTGCGATTTTTAATGAGGCCCCAGAGGTAGCAACCCAAACCAGGACAGGCAAATAAGACTGAATACACATACACAATGAAACTCACTGCTTCTGATGTTATGATGACATAAATATAGTATATTAATAAAGCAATTTTGATCCCTCTCCCTGGTCTTAAAGAGAGCATCAAAATAGGCAAATAATTCCCCATCTGTGGAAATATGAACAGGTTCAAATACAACATCCATGTGAATACATCAAACAACATGGTGATCAGGGAGTTTCTGTATCCAAATAGACAAATACTTAAAATGAAATTGTGATTCTGACTTCTCTCTCTGCCCCACGTTGGGTGCCAAAAATGTGCTGGTTTAAAGGTAAACTGGCAGGGGAAATGAACCCAACTCAAAAGAGAGATTATAAGTCAGAATAACAATTTAATAAAATAATACGATAAATGCAATTATACAGACAAACAATTGGTTTTAACCCATTAAACCCAAATGTATAACCCAGCACCCTGGGGCATGAACAGAGTGGTGTTTGTTGGACCCCCTGAGTCCAAAGTAAAAGGAGAGGGAAAACCTGTTGGTGAGAGTGCTGTTGCAGTCTGGTCGAGAGTGGTGGTTGCAGTCTGGTTGAGAGTGGTGGTCACAGTCCTTCTCTGGATCCCACGAGTGGTAAAAAAGTCCCAAGACTCCAAGATTCCACAATGGGTGTGAGGACAGGAGCATCCTCCTATCTCACAGGCCTCTTAACATCCAACTTATAGCTTGAGGAGTCAGGCGTGCTCTGGGCAGCTGGTGTAAATGGTCTATTGATAACAGTTTCTGGGAAATGGCATGGAAAGCTATAGAATACACAGTTTCGAGTTACACCCACACAGTGATGAACTGGTCCCAGCTGTTCTAACTAGGACAGAGGTATTTTGCATAGCCTGTTTAGAAAGGCTGTCCTGCTTTTGAAAAGGGGCTTGGAAATTGTTAAGGCACACATGAAAAGCACTGCTCAAAATCTTGCACAAAACGTTTGGACATGTTTCCAAGGTTGTCATGGACAAGATGGAATTGTCGTTGTCAAATCAGGACTCAGACCCTGTGTATATTGAAAGAAAAAGCCTTGAAAGAGAGCCATGTCATACCCCTAAAAGGAAGCCCCATCCCCAATCCATTTAAAAGAAAAAGGAAGGAGGGCATCAGACAACAGTCTGACCAGGACAAGAAGAAGAACAACAGCAAGCCAGGTCAAACAGTGCAAAAGAAAGAGAAAACCCAGGGAAAGAGGTCCTATTCTACCACTAGAAAAGGAAATATATTTTAAAAGTCATGGCTTTTACTCATGACTGCGCAGAAGAATGTACCAAATATGACCTGGATTTAAGTATCCCTGACACAAACCAGCATTGAGAAAAGCCTGTTTGTTGAGGTGCTTCCATTTCCTGTGATTTCAGAGTCTACAACTCTGGACTTTTGAAGCTGGGAATAGGAAAAAATGCATAGATCTGAACTGTAGCCTGCTGCACCTTTTCTGCAAGATTGTAAAAGCTGATGAGTCCAACCTCAGTTGTTGAGGCAGTAGACCTCATGAATTACCCACTGGACTCTATTTTCAGACAACTGAATGTTATGCTAGGACACTGACTGATAAGCCAGAACAACAATGCCTAACCCTATTAGACTTTCAAAGAGTTCCTTCTCAATTACAGCCATGACACACGGTCCATGCACTTCTCCACTAGGTAGTTCTACTGCAGTTTGGAATCATTCCCATGGATCCTGTCACTGGATATCAGGAAGCAATGAGGTCGACCCTCTGCCTCCTTTTCTCCAAACTAGACAAACCCAGTGTCCTTAGCTGTTCCTCATAGGACATGTCTTCAGATGTTTCACCAGCCTTGTTGCCCTCCTCTGGGGGCATTCACGTACCTTCATGTTCTTTTTAACTTGAGTTATAGGTTTGAAAAGAGATGTTGGAATTTTTTCCCAATATCAATTCCCCTCACTCGAATCTGTTTTTTCCGGGGTGAGGGGAGGCAGGAAAGGGGAAAGAAGCAGGGCCACATGCAAAGCAGCATGGGAGTGGGGGGAGGTTTCTCTTTTAAACCAACCAGCGCCATGCCTTGGACACCCTTTTGTCTGTTGGACTTGCTGTCCACCAACTGACCGAGTGGCAACCACCCTTGGTTTTGACCACCCCCTGACCCTGTCTCCTGAGAAGTGCTTTTTCCCCCACCTTCCCTGTTGGACACTGCCGTGAGAAACAACTGTCTTGGAGCGAGATATTCTGCCCCTGTGGAACTGCATTATCAGAGTGTCTTCCCATGGCGCTGCCTGACCCAAGGACCCCACCGTAGCCCGGGGACCAGCAGGAAAAAGCCCTTTCATTGTTGGCCACGGAGCCACCATTCGCTCATGTGGCTGTGAGCAGTTGTTCAGCTGCCAGGGACAGCCCGCCCTCAACCCCCTATTTGCCAAACCCCTCCCCCCTGGGGAATTAGGACTTCGTTTTGGGGATTTTTTTGAAAGTTTTGGTTGCACTATTGTTGTTTATTCGGGTTTGTTAATAAAGAGCTGTTATTTTCCTTTTCCAGACCTTTCACCTGAAACCTCTTAATTTCAAAATTGTAATAATGTGGAGAGAGGAGATTGACCCTTCTTTTCTGGCCCCCAGCCCCTCTTTAAAGGACATTTGTGCCTTGATAAACTAAGACACTTGTGGGGCCCAGAACTGCACACAGTACTCAAGGTGAGGCTACACCAACACTGAATACGAACAGGATAATCACCCCTCTTGACCAGCTGGTTGTACTGTGTTTGATGCACCCCAGGATGTGGTTTGCCCTCTTGGCTACCAGGGTACACTGTTGACTCTGATTGAACCTGCTGTCAACCAGAACCCCCTTGATCCCCTTCTGCAAGGCTACTCTGCAGCCTCTCCTTTCCCAATCTATACTTGTGCCCAATGTTACTCTATCCGAGGTGCAAAACCTGGCATTTGTTCTTGTTAAATTTCATGCCACTGATGATTGCCCAATGTTCCAGTCTGTCTACATCCGCCTGCAAGGCCTCTTGTCCCTCATGAGAGTCACCAGCACTTCCCAGTTTAGTATCACCAGCAAACTTTCTAATGGTGCATTCAACTCCTGCATCCAGATACTCAATAAATATACTGAACAGAACTGGGCCCAGAATTGAGCCCTGAGGAACACCATTAGTGACTGACCACCAGCCAGATGTAGCCTCATTCACTACAATCCTTTGAACCTCGATGTTCAGTCAGCTCTTCACCCAGCGCACCGTGAACCTGTTCGTCCAACAGTTGGGCAACTTGACCAGAAGGGTGTTATGAGGGACAGTATCAGAAACCTTCCTAAAATCCAGAGACACTGCATCCACTTCCTTCTTTTCATCTACTAGGTGCATGTCCTTATCATTGAAGGATATAAAATTAGTTAGACAGGACTTTACCTTTGTGAACCATGTTGACTGTGCCTGGTGATTGTATTGTCCTTTAAATGTCTTTAAATAGAACCCAGTAGGATCTTCTCCATAATTTTTCCAGGTACTGGGGTTAACCTAACAGGTCTATAGTTTTCTGGGTCTTCCCTCATGTCTTTCATGTAAATTGGAATAACACTGTCTAGCTTCTAGTCAACTGGGACCTCCCCAGACTCCCAAGACCTTTGGTTGGGGTGCTGTTGATTGAGAGGGGTCCTACTGTAACATCCACTAACTCCTTCAGTATTCTAGGATGGATCCTATCTGACCCCATGGATTTATGAACATTCACTTGATACAACTGGTCCCTTACAATTTCAGTGTGCACAAATGCTGGCAGGAAGTAGAGAATAAATCTCTTTGTTTGTTTTTCTTTGGTTTTACAGGCAACCTTTGATTTTCTTTATTAAACTACCTTTATCTTGACCCGTGAGGGTTTTTTTGTATTTTCTCTCCCCCACATCCCACTGAAGAAGTGGGAGTGATACAGTGGCTTTGTGGGCACCTGGCAGCCAGCCAAGGTTAACCCACCACAGATGTACAAGATGAAAAGTGTCAAATGCCATACCCCCAGCTTCTGGTAGAAGTCCTACCTCCTCCCAGAAACCTCAGGGGTCATTTGCCCCAGAAGTTCCCTCTTCTGGTCACATACTCTGTTGTGATTGGCTGGCAGAAACAGCATCCCCCACTTCTGGTTTACTCTGAGGTACATCAGACCAGGAAGACCCTTCCCCTACATACACAGTAGGGTGCCATTTTGTTCTGGTCACTATTTTATGACAGAGCATCATTTTGTTTTGGTCACCATTTTATGACAGAGCTCAGGTCATATCATGGCAGGAAGCTGCCATTTTGGTAAATGCCATACCTGCTCCATGATTTGCTGATGGCATTTGAGTGCACCGTCAGTAAGTTTACTGACAACACCAAGTTGTGTGGTGCGGTCAACACATTGGAGGGAAGGGATGCCATCCAGAGGGACCTGGGCAGGGTTGAGAGGCAGGCCTGTACAAACCTCTTGGAGTTCAACAAGGTCAAGTGCAAGGTCCTGCACATGGGATGAGGCAATCCCAAGCACAAATAGAGGCAATGTATCGAGACTAGCCCTGGGGAGAAAGACTTGGGCTCTTTGTAGATAAAAAATTCAACATGACTCAGCAATGTACACTTGCAGCCCAGAAAGCCAACTGCATTGTGGGTTGCATCAAAAGATGTCAGCAGGTCGAGGGAGGTGATTTTTCCCCTCTACTCTGCTCTTGTGAGACCCCACCTGGAGTACTGTGTCCAGCTCTGTGGTCCCTAACACAAGAAGGACATGGACCAAGTCCAGAGGAGGGCAACTAAGGGAACTGGGTCACCGAAGGTCTATCAATATTATTAAAGATTGAAGAAAAAAATAGCATTGAATGTCTCTGATTTTTCTTCATCCCTATTTGTCAGGTGACCATCTTCAACAACTATCGGTCCAATGTTTTCCTTGGACCTCCTCTTGCTATTAACATACTGTGGCAGAGTAGTAGAGAGAAGTATAACACTGATTATGTGGATGATTATGATTAGATATGTTGCCTTAAGAGACCGCAGGAAAAGAGACTCCGGGTCAAATTAGTGTAGGAGATAAGATAAAGAGAGTAGGTCCTTTAATTTCAGGTCTGAGGCCCACAGGAATACATATGACCACATATGTGGTGGGGGGAAACAGTTTTCCCCCTGAAGTTATAAAATGGTAAAACCCCAGGGGGTGGTGACCCTTGAGGTTTTGAGCCAATGAGTGTTTTTGCAAAATATAAACATATCACAAGCAGAATGGAAGAGAAGGTAGTTGTAGTTGTTGTTGAAGAGGTGACCATGTTGTAGAGCCACGAGGAAGGGGTTTGGAGCCCCTTGGGGCCTCTGGGCCCCCCCCAGCCCCCAGCAGGGGGGCTACAGGGACTTGGAACAGTGTTAAACTGGGCTAAGTGTCTGTAGCTAGAAAGCTGAAGGAATTTCTCTACTGTAAGAAGCAACAGGAGCAGCGGCAGGAGCAGCATCCAGAGAGCAGTGGCAGAGAGCCAGAAGAGATAAGACCAAACAGCAACAAAGGCATGCAGCAACACAGAGAGAACTCCTGGAAGGAGAAAGAGAGTCGAGAGAGAGAGCCAGTAGCAGAGAGAGAACTAGGTTCTACACAGAGAGAAAGTTGGGGTAAGAACTGAACAAAACAAACCCCAAACTCCTTGGAGACCCCTCCTAGAGAGAGGAGGATGATGGACTCTTACTTGAAAGAGTCTTAAAGTGCTACAGCACTGCAGAAAGGATCTGAAAAGCTCCGAGAAGGAATGCGGAGGGGGTGACCTTGGCCCCCCTGCTGCTTGAGACAGAGTACAGAGCTCTGCAAAGGGACTTGAATCCCCTGAAGATACAGACCATCACGAAGACCCCTGTGCTTCGTGGTATGACCGTGGTGAAGTGACCGTTGTCTGGGTGAAGGCAACCCACGGATGAGAAGACCCTCGTTTGGAGACGAGTGGTCGAGAGGGCTTGGATACCCCCCTCGTGTGTACTGGCAGAGATCCAGCTACAGTTGCTGCATGAGAAGAAGAGAGTCTGCTGCCTTAGAGACACTGCTGCTCTGAAAGTAGAAAAGATCTTTTCCTTCTTCCCTCCTGGACTTTTATTTGGAGGGGAGAAGAGATTTGATCCATTGTAAATACTTTTATGTCATGGTAGAGATAACTAAGATTGTATATAATGTATTGTAGTATTTATTTGTACAGTCATTGTAATATATTCCCTTTCCCCCATTTTGAGTCTCGTGTGGTGTCTGGAAAACCCATCTCACATTGGGTTGAGATGTGGGAGGGAGCTTGGACTAGGGAATTGGATTTTGGGGTTCTCAAACCATGACAAGGCCTGAGACCCACAGGAATACATATGACGCATCTGCCCATGTCCAGGGGTTCCACAATTTAAGGTATTATCTCAACCAATCCCAGATTTGTCTGCCCCCCAGATCCTCCCCCTGACACGCCCCTCTGGAAATTGAGGCAGGGGGCTCTGGGACCCCCTCTTCCTCATCTTCCTCTTCATCACAGTACCTCCAGTCCTTGGAGTTCCTCCAAAGTTTTGGGTTTGAAGGTCGCTTTGTCTGTGGGGTATCTTGTTGTTCAAGCCAGGGTGCAAATGTTCTTAAACAGAATGAAGGCCTACGTTGAAAAGAAGATTAAATATGCTAACGGAATTTAGAGGAATTTATATGGAATGGGGAAACAGGGTTGGGTAAATGTATAAACTACTGTGCTAAAGGGTGAGGGATATAATACAGCTACTTCTAAAATCTACAAAAAGCTAAAAATCCAAAAATCCATAGGCATCAACCCAAAGGGGTTCCCCTCTTTGGTGGCTTCCTGCGGGGGCTGGACAAGAACTCTGCCTATTGATAAAAGGTATTTATATTTGGTTTTGCCTATTTTGGTTTTGGAGTTCCCATAAGACGAAGACGGGATACCGTCTTGCTGGACGTAATGGAAAAGGATGCTTTTCCTGGGATGATAGCCCTTGAGAGCTGGTATGTTCCAGATTTGTTTGGTTTTGGCCAAATATTGTTCATTTGGAGGGAAACAAGGTATCTAAGTTTCCTTTTGGTTGTTCTTTTGTTTATGGTATTGGTTCCCTTAAGTTCATAACCACCGTATGAACTGGGAATTGGGGCACCGCTATTGTGTTATGTACTCCTGGAGTGTAGCAGTCGTCATAGTATTTTGTTTGTTATATGTTACTTTGGTAATTTTGTGTTGTCTTGTTTTGTGTTGGAAACAAAATCGAACTTCTGAAGTTTTTGTTTGTTCCGAACCAGTCATAGAAACATCTTGTTAAGGGTTTTTATGGGAGGGGGATCTGAAAAATTGACTGTGAATACACCACACAACCTAAGACCTAGAATTAGAATTTGTCTGTTCTGTAATTGTTCATTATACGTACGTGTTTCATGTAATATTTGTTTGAAATATATTCTTGGACCCCAGTCTATCCAAGAAATAAGGTTAGATCGGACTCTAAACTTATATTGTATTAGATGTGGAGCTAATCAAAGTTTGGAGGAAACTCGGTGGGTTAGGTTCTATTGTTGCACAACTCATAGATACGTGTATCTCTTGAAACATTCAGATGTTATAGAGTGTGTATTTTGTGGTCAACAGCGGATTTGTGTGGATATACAGGCTTATTGTGAAGACCAGGTACATTTGTAGTCTACGAGCGACATCTTGTGGATTTGTGCAATAATACAGATTGGTTGTGAGTTTCGTGGATTTAGGAGGTTTCAATCGGTTTAAATTTGAAGAGTAGATATTATTTAGGCAATATAATAGTTGTGATCATTAGTATTTGATAGTTCATTTTAATAATGAGGGTCAAAATGAATAAAGAAATAAATGTCAAAACTCCTGTGGGGTGTATATTAAAACACTGGAGAAATCTGGGAGGAATTCCTGGGGGAACCTGAGCAAAAAGACTTTTTTAAAATATTGTCAAAATTGGTGGTCGCTGTATACATTAGATGATGATGAGAAATGGCCACTGCAAGGAAGCCTTAATTACAGTACAATTTTACAGCTTATGTTGTTCCTCCACAGGGCGCAGAAGCGGGATGAAGTGATGTATGCAGCTATGTTTTTCACTTTAAGAAATAAACCAGAATGACAGAAAAGTTGGAATTAATATAACCACCCAAGATCCCCTTGTTTTGGCATTAGAGAAGAGTCAGAAAAATAGTAAGCTGAAAAAACACTGTTGTGATGTATGCAGTATAGGTCAAAGATGTCTTAAGCTAGGAAAGAGAGATAGTGACAAGGAAAGTATCATAGACCCTCAGGAACTGCAGACGACTCATTTTAGAGGACAAGAGCCAGTTAGGCAGGGACCTGGTGTTATTGTTTACCTTGGTTGAATGCCCAACCTCCCTCCAGAGGGAAAGGGGAGGAGGGAAAGTGAAGAAGAAGGGAAAAAACCTACAAAAAATCTAAACTACCAAGAAAAGCAGCTTTATATGTACACAGAGAGGGAAAAAAAATAATAAACACTATACACACAGAGAAAAACTAACAACGAAGACTGCTTCCCACAACGAACCCTCTTCTCCCCCGAAGAAGTGGCCCATCCGCCACCACGCAGCTACCCAGAAGAGAAGAAAGACCTTACTTCCTGAGTTGACGTAACATAGTATGGAATATCTTATTGGCAAAATATACATCAGGTGATCTATCCTATTCCGTTTCCCTCTCAGAGAGGGTTTACAATCTCCACCCCTTATTCCATACCATTTTACATCACACTCATATCCTATATTCCCTGTATCCCACGCTTATACAGGTCTTGTCTTCTACAGTTGTCTCATCGTTGAGCACCAGCATCTGGTTAGTTTGGGTCTTCCTCGTTTAGTGACTTTTCCTGCAACATACAACTCAGAATATGAATTAGTTTTTCCCCAAGGTTAAATTTCCTTGAGGCACACACTGGGTTTCCCCATCTTCTCTCATTATCCACCAAGTATATCCTGGTCCTTGAGAAAAAACAATGCCACAAATGGGTTTGCCTTTGCTTGAGGGAGGGTTAACACAAACTGCTTTTCCTAACATACCTCTCAAGTGAATTACTGGGACTTTGTCTCCATCCACAGTGTGAAGGGACTCTGATTGGGCAGGGCCCGTCCACTACTGCGCAACTACCCGGAAGAGAAGAAGGACCTTACTTCCTTCTCGTCTTTTATATCTGAGCTGACGTAACATAGTATGGAATATCTTATTGGTAAAATATACATCAGGTGATCTATCCTAGTTCTGTTTCCCTCTCAGAGAGGGTAACAAACCCATTACACCTGGCAGCCCACAGGAGTTGGGACTAGGTGCAACAGAAGATTCTGAAAGCATAACAGAAAGCGTAGAGGACCCAGAAAAGGGAGTGAGCAGCACATATCGTGGTCGAACTGCGGGACAGAAAGCCAAGAGTAAGACGGGGTAGAACAAAAGCTAGAACTGAGATTAGCCACACAGTCGCTCCTTTGTGGCAGGTAGTAACACCTACAGGTAATCAGACAAGAGTAAAAGCACCTTTTTCAGTGAGTGATTTGAATAACTGGAGGGAGAAAGCTAAATTTTTTAGGGAAAATCTTGAGAAGGTGGCTAAGAGACTTGAACTAATTGTGAAAAATCAGGACATTGATTGGTCAGGCATAGATATGATACTATCAGAACTGACAGAAACAGAAAAGGACCTTGTAATAAAAACAGCAAGAAATCATGTGGAGGGACAGATTGCCACGAATGTTTTAAGAGGGAATATAGATGTAATTTTTCCATTACAAAATCCTAACTGGGATCCAAATAACCCTGATCGGTATAAATTATTGGAGCAGTATAGGAAATTGGTCCAGACAGGATTGCGAAGCGCTATACCTAAAGCAGTGAATTGGGCTGCCTTGTACCATGTAAGGCAAAGACGGGACAAGTCTCCTACTGCATTCTTAGACAGGCTTAGAGCTGCCATGAGAAAATACATTACCTTGGATCCATCATCAGATGCAGGCAAACAACAGCTGGTGCGGTTGCTAATGGGACACAGTGACCCTGATATTAGAAAAAGGTTACAGAAAATAGATCACTCTGCTAATAAAGATTTAGAGGTGTTAATGAATGAAGCTTGTATGGTGGTTTGAAACTCCCAAGAATCTAATTTCTAAGTTCAAGCCCCCCTCCCACAGTTTGCCCCTGTGAGAGGGTTTAGTGATGGTATGGACTTGATATCTTTTTCACCTCATGTGGAGAGTTTTCAGACAAAACACAACCATTCGTTATTGGGGGAAGGGGAAAATATTTACAAAGGTTTATTTACACCCACATATATATTTACATTAAATTAAATTTCTCCTTTTCTTCAATAAAAGTCCAAGAAGAAAAGAGAAAAGTCTTTCTGTCACTCCTCAGGCCACAGTTCCTTAATTTCAGTTTTTTTGTGGCACTGGTTAGTGTCCTTCATTTTCCTGAGGCAGTAGATTTAAGTATGGCAGTCAGGATTTTGGTTCTTACTTTGTGGAAATTCCAACCCCGAGCCCGAGCCTTGGGGGAATTTGCTTGTAGATCTTCACTCCTCTTGGGTTAGAACATTGAAGGCAGCTTTCAGTTCAGTCTTACCAAAGCTCTTTTGCTCTGTCTCAGTTTGGTAGCACGATATAAGCAGCAGCAGCAGAGGGCACGGTCACCTCCTCCGCATTCCATCCTGGCTCAGCTCTCAGGACAAACTCTGGGTTTTCAGCTCCTTTCTCTCTCTCTCTAACTACTGCTACATTTAGGGACTCCCTAAGGGTTTGGAAGTCCACCCCTCCTCTTCAGAAAGTCTCTGGTTTTTGGGAAAGTAATACAGTCTTACCCCAAACCAACTCTGTTGAGTTTTCCTCTGTTTCGTTGTCAGCTCTCCCTCGGGCAGGAACATCTCTGCATCTTTCAACCGGTTTCACGTTATCTCGTTGCTACTGGCTATCTTTTGGCTTTTAGCCACCGTTGTCTCTGTTCAGGACTGCTCTGCTGCCACTTTCAGTGTCTTCTGCTGCTGCTGACAGTAAGGAAACTCTTCTAACTCTTAATTACAGGACCCGGTCCAACTTTGACACTACCGGGTCTCCTGTAGCCTCAGCTGGGGGCTGGGGGTCCTTGGCCCCCAGAGGGGCTCACTGGCCCCCTGCCTCCTCGTGGTTCAGATCATGGCTACCCACCTTCTAAACTATCTTCCCTACCTTCTCTTCCGTTTCTGTGGGTATGTAATTTCCATAAGGGCGCATGTGGACTATTGATTGGTCCAGTATTATCAGTGGGGCAAACCATTACTACCTCAGAGAAAAGGGAAGGGTAGTGGTCACTGCTCTAACTCAGAATCCAAAGATACCAGGACATAATATTAGGGGGCGTGGCCGAGGACAGGCAATACAAGGGAGAGGAGGCTTGCCTTTCCAGCAAACAAAAGTAGAACAAAATCAATGTGCCTATTGCATGCAGGAGGGACATTGGAAGAGAGATTGCCCTAAATTGGCAAATAGAAACTCAGAAGGGGCTGTCATAGCCCACCAGGATACTGAATGAAGGGGACCAGCTGGTTTATCCCTAGCAGACCCATTGGTTAAAATTGAGCTAGGGGAAGAAAAGGAAAAATTGGACTTTTTAATCAACATGAGCTTTGTTTTCTGTTTTAAATCAAGAACTGATACCTAAAAGTGATAAATATGTTCAAGTCATGGGAACCACTGGCCAATTAGAAAAGGCTTTCTTTTTGAAACCCCTAAAATTCAAAACTGGGAAACAAATGGGAGTGCATCAGTTTTTGTATTTACCAAATTCACCCAAACCCCTATTGGGCAGAGACCTACTAGAAAATCTGGGAGCTGCAATAGAATTCAAGCAAGGCAAAATTGAATTCAAAGTAAAGGAAGAACAATTGTTAGCAACTCTGAGTTTGACTGTGAGCTGTATAGAACCAGAACAAAACGCTCAAGATATTGACCAAATTATAAATCAAGTGTACCCCCTGGTGTGGGCCACTAACATACCAGGTAAGTCAAAATGGGCAACTCCTATTCAAATAGAACTACAACCAGGAGCTAGGCCAGTAACTAAGAAACAATATCCACTGAGGTTAGAAGATAGAAAAGGGATTGAACCAATAATTGAAAACTTTTTGAAATTAGGACTTTTGATAGAGTGTGAATCAGACTTTACCACCCCAATTCTCCCAGTCAAGAAACCAAATGGAACTTATAGGCTAGTTCAAGATTTAAGGTCAGTAAATGAAATAGCTAAAACTATACACCCTGTGGTAGCAAATCCTTATACACTTTAAACAAAATTAAGGGATAATTTGATTTGGTTCACAGTGTTAGATTTAAAAGATGCCTTTTTCTGTCTACCCCTAGCACAGGAAAGTCAAAAGATTTTTGCTTTCGAATGAGAGTCTGTCAACAGTGGGAGAAAAATGCAAATCACATGGACAGTGTTGCCCCAAGGATTTAAGAATAGTCCCCCCCTTTTTGGTAACCAGCTAGCCAAGGAGCTAGAGCTATGGCAACAACCACCGGGTGATGGCGTTCTTCTACAATATGTGAATGATCTCCTAATAGCAACTGAAACAAAAGAGGACTGCATTCAGTGGACAATATTTCTCTTAAATTTCTTAGTGGTTATCGAATCTCTCAACAGAAAGCTCAACCGGTCCAGGAGAAAGTCATGTACCTGGGATATAAAGTGTCAGGAGGACAAGGATCCTCGGGCATATATCAGTATGGGCTAATTGAAAAGCCCTTGTATGACCTGCTGAAAATAACTAAGAATAACATAGTCTGGACCCCCTAGGTAAGCAAAGCCTTCAAACAACTGAAGTGAGAGCTCATGAGGGCTCTGGCATTGGGTTTGTCTGATGTGATAAAGCTCCACCTGAGTTCCACCTATACTCCACCTATCATTAATATGTATAGATAGATGTTGCAATCATATGAATATGTGTAAGAATCATATATGAAAATTGTATAAACCCCCTGAGTAAGTTTACTGTGGTGCAAACCACGCTTACTCCCAATGTTGTAATAAATACCTTTGCTGCTCAAAAGATTCAAAGTCTCTGAGCAGTTCATATCGGATTTTTCGACATCGGGATTTCATCCAAGAAGGTTGGGCCATCTGCAGAGGAACCTTTGAGGGAAGAGGTCACCCCCTTCCCCCCTCTGTTCTCGTGTTGGCAGCATCTTGTACCCATCGATGAGGGGGGGGAAATTTCAGCCAGAACCAACCACTGACAGCATGAGTCCATAGGAAGAACCCCTTTTTCCCCTTCCCCTTCTCAGAGGGGGGAGGAATCTCTATTTCGGCTTCTCCCGCGCATCAGGGCCCCCACGGGGTCACTGTCAAAGCCCAACAGCGCCCCCTGCCGACCACGAGGGAGAAACTGCAGGCTCTACTCCTCCAGAGATCCAACAGTGCCCCCTCCTGATTGTGGTTAGAATTGCGCCAAAAGGCAGAAAGTACTGAACTGTTTTTGGAGAGAACCTTGGGTGCAGGATTGTTGTTTAGTTTTTTTGTGTTCTTTTAATGTTCTGCCTATACACGTATATCCTTTAATAAAGGACTGTTATCTTTTCTTTCTCCATATTTCCTCAGTTGGAGCCTCCTAATTTTGGATTCACAATTGCTTAGAGGGAGGAGCTTGGTCTTCCTCATAACTCATCCTCCTTAGTAAACACTTCATTCTCATTAAACTGAGACAGTTGCCCAGAGAGGCGATGCCTCATCCCTGGAAACACTCAAGACAGGGCTCTGAGCAACCTCATGTAGTTGTGAATGTACCTGTTCATTGCAGAGGGTTGGACTAGATAAACTTTAAAGGTCCCTTCCTACCAAAACTCTTCCATCATTCTACTGGACCCAAGACTGACCCAGCTGAGCATCACCTCTGATGACCCATCTGGCAGCTCTGCTAAAAAGCTGCTGCAAATACCTCAAGACCTAAAGGAGTTTTTGTGCTGTGCTGAACTCTGATTGTGAGGGGGTGGGGTTTGGCTTTTGGCTGCCATGTGCCCACCAAAGCTCTCTCTCACTCCTCCTCCTTCTTCACTCACCTTGGTGCCTGCAGGGTTGTTTCTCTCACATTTCTCTCACATTTCTCTCACTCCTCTCTCGGTTACAGCACACTGGATTTTATCCTTTCTGCAAAGGATTATCACAGAGGTGCCTCTAGAATTGCTTATTGTCTCAGCTTTGGGCACTGACTGGTCCATTTTGGAGCCACCTGAAACTGGCTCTCTCTGACATGAAGTCAGATCTTGATCTCTTCTTACCTAAGTGAAACCTGCAGCCCCCTCACTACTACCAAAACTGATACACAGGGTCATGAAAGTCCCCAGTAATACATTGATCATTGATCCCATTAATTCCTCAGGTTGGTTAAACAAGACTTTGTCCTCTTCCTCTCCCTGACTACATGTTCCTTATATCAGAGCAGAGATGTGCTGGACCTCAGCCGTGCTTTGCTTCAGAGCCTGCTGGGGTGGGGGCAGATGGCAATGGAAGAAGGACTGAGGTGCCCCTAAGGAGAGCAAACTCTGCTGTCCCCAGGGCCAGAGAGACACAGAACTGGGCTGGGCAACCTGGCAGGACAGGGCTTTGCTGCCTGTGGTGTCTCTGCCACCATGGAGGGCCTGGAGGGTTCAGGTGACTCTGATCTGCAGGAAGGACAAGATGCTGAGGAAAATGTCCTTGGCTTTGGACATCCTGTGATCCAGGAACACTGTGAAAATCACTGGTCTGTTCCTTGACTGCATCATCTGTTGACGGAGGGGTTCAGGGACAGACTGCACACGACCAATATGATCTGCAAAATGTCTGCTTTATTTACAAAAAGATACCCTTTATGTACTTTTTCTACACCCCGGAGCGTGATCCCTTTTACATTATTGGTTACATGAAAGTGTCCACGGTGTAAACATGCCCTATTGACCACTTCTAATTGGATTATTGCAGGTGTCCACGCGAGATGAGGACATTGTTTAACTCTTGGGACTGGCTATGTCAAGGCAAGGCCTACAAAAATGCAGGACAAATTGTTCACACAGTTCTGCTCTCTCTACAATCATCAAAGGGATGACTAAGAGTTATCAAGCATTGGAACACAATGTCCAGGGAAGTGGTTGAGTCACCATAGAATCATAGAATTGTTAAGGTTGGAAAAGACCTCTAAGATCATGGAGTCCAATCATTAGCATAACACTGACACCTTCACCAGTAAACTGTGTCCCTAAGTGCCACAGTTCAATGTTTTTTGAACACTTCCAGGTGACTGTAAGACCCCAGGTTTGAGCTACGAGCTCTTCGAAGGTGTTTTACTTTAAAAAATACACAAGGCGCCCAAAAGTATCTGCCCTCCAGATGTTTTAAAAGGGCCTTCAGTTCTTTTAGTACCTTGAGAGAGCACAAGGGATAAGATGCTACACACGTTTTCTCAGGAGGTCAAATAATACACTTTTACTGGCAAACTTTAGAAAATAAGGGAACTTGGGAAAAGTTTAAAGGGCAACATTCAACCAGAATAGAACATTTCACAAAACATTGACTTAGTGCATGCTAACCCACTTTTCTGGTGGTTGTTCCTGTTCTTCGGCCTCAGGAGGGTCATCTCTTCTGTTCTTCTTTGTCATGAACTTTTCAACTTTTCCTGACTATGTACTGGGAGCTTGCGAAAATCCCCCCCTGATTCAGTTCGTTTATCTCCCTGGATGTCCATTCTATCTAAATCATGACTACTAAGTTGACCTTTCTATTATCTTTTCATTAGTACAGAACATACGTAGGCAGAGCTCTCGGAACAGGGTACCACTTGTCTTTGCTACCCCTTACATTAATGTTGCAATCCTCAGAGTGAGGGTCTGTAATATCTCCTCAGAACAGAATTCCAGCATCTCAGAACCCTTACTCGGTTTCACCCTGTGTGAGAGAGGGAGGGGTGTGCCTGCCTATGTCAATGCAAAAGAGCCTTTTAATGCAAAAGAGAGTGATTATGCTGCATGCTGGGTGGGGTCTATAGGATTATTCCCAGTCTCTATAACAAACGGAGTTAATAAACACTAGAAGAAAAAGAAGGGTCTAATATGGGACCCTTTAGAAAACCTTCCAGAAAATCCTCCTTCCTATAATCCTGAGGAGAATGAAGGAAATGGGGCACAAAATCCAGATACAGTCCCTCCAAACCCTCCCCAGACACGGGAGAGGGTTAGGAAAGAACGGGAGTCAGAAGCACCTGAAACACCTGAAAAACTCTATCCCCTTAGAGAGGTTCCAATGCAGGGAATGCAAGGGGATGTGGGATATGTAAATGCCCCATTAACCGACTCTGAAAGAAATGAAAAAATTATTGGAGGACCCACTGGACTTGGCTGAACAATTTGATCAATTTTTAGGCCCAAATATGTACATATGGGATGAGATGCAATCTATAATGGGAACATCGTTTTCAGTAGAGGAAAGGAACATGATTAGAACCACAGGAATCCAGATTTGGGACTGGGAGTATCCCCAAGGGATAAAAGGACGGGGGGAGAACAAAAAATGCCAATTGCATGTCCAAACTGGGACCAAAATACGGACGGGGGAAGACAGAATATGATAGATTACAGAAATTGCATTATTAAAGGAATTAAAGAGGTAACCCCTCGAGGACACAATATGGCTAAGGTTTTTGTTGAAAAGCAAACCAAGGATGAGTCGCGGTCTGAATGGTTAGAAAGATTAAAGAAAAACATACAACAATATTCAGGGGTCCAGTTGGACTGTCCCAGCAGGGCAGCAGTTGTTGAAAGCCTTTTTTGTGACTCATTCGTGGCCAGATATTACGACGGATTAGTGGGAGGGGGAGACCTTCAGGCTCTGGGTGCCAGTCCATTACCTGGAAGGTGAATGCTCTTCCCCCCTGCCCCCGCCACGTAAGGAACTCACAGACCACCAGGGAGGGACGGACGAAAGAGGAAGTTTATTGTGGGGTAGGGGTTTATAAGGCTTTTAGGAGGGTCAAAAGGGGACCAATCACAAGTTCAGGGTCACATAGAAAAAACCAATCAGGTAAAAAGTCAACAACCAATAGGAAGTGGTTAACAAGGACCAATAAGAAACACCTCAGGACATCTTCCCAGGACACTCCTGTATGGGAGACAAGTCCCTCACAGGGGGTGTCGGGAAGAAGGGACAATGACTTTGCAAAAAGTAAAAGCCATTTTAAAACCTGTTTAAACCACATTAAAAACTTCTGTTTCTATAACATTTGAGCGGTTTTCTTTTTCTTCACTAGTCCATCTCTGACAGGACTTCTTCCATCCTACATATGGCAAATCCATTGCCACATCTCCTCCTTTTCTTTCTTCTAAAGTTGAATATGCTTTTAATGATTGAGAGGTTCTGGTACAACTGAGCAAGCATGGAAAGACACACATAAAGAGAAACACTACGGAAAGTCCTAGTACGATAACTACAATAATTTTCTTAATAGTGGAAGGGAGGGTTTTGAAGGGCAGCCAGTTGAAAAACTCATCAAAAGTCAGATGATCAACCTACTTGATTTC
This sequence comes from Chiroxiphia lanceolata, assembly GCF_009829145.1. Lineage (NCBI taxonomy): Eukaryota > Metazoa > Chordata > Aves > Passeriformes > Pipridae > Chiroxiphia > Chiroxiphia lanceolata. The sequence continues at coordinate 10,243,250 of NC_045670.1, read as the reverse complement.
ATGAACTAAGGACTTAAGCTGATTAATCTGGGAGTGGATAGATTGGGAGTGATCAGAGAAGTTGAGGCAGCAGAGGTCTTCAAACTCCTGACACCCATGGCCATTTACTAGAAGGAGAAAATCTATTGCAGCACGATTTTGTAACAAGGTTTTCTTATTGGTTTGGGTATCTTGTTATAGATCATCAAGGGCAACACTGGTGGCATTAGCTTCTTTTGCTAGCCAACATCCCATTCTGGTAAGGAGCATTAAGGTTTTTGTGGAGCTGACAACTGGAAGCATACCACTTAGAACGTTTATGGTGTCGGACCAAAAATGCATGTCGGAATTGCATTCTTCTGTGAATTCACTCAAGGACTGCAATTTTGCTAAAGGATGTTCTTCAACTGGAGGTGGGGGTGCTGCAGCCACAGGGACCTGTGCTGCTTTAGGTGGAGAAGGTGCTTTTGGTTGTGATGGATAGAAGTTAAGAGATGGGTATAAACCTTGGAATTGCCTGCGCACTCTACGATGTGGGAAGGGTGAGATTGTTTGGAGGTTAATGTTTCTTTTTTTGCATGATTTTTAGGAGGACTTACAGAAAAAGATTTCATAAGGGTAGCTGGACTGTACAGTGTTAATTTTCCAAATGTGCAGGGGCCTCCAGCAGTTAATCTAGGAATCATATTCCAGACTCTAAGTCCACAAATTAAAAAGACTCCTTTTGGAAGAAAAACTGAATCAGGGGTAGCATGTATCTGGTAAGGAACCTCTTCCTTGCACCAGAAATTGAAGTTGGAATAAGGTCCATAAGAGGTGACATTAATTAATTCAGAAGGGGCAACATATTTGTTGTGAACTAAGTAAAAACAGAGAGGAGATATAATACTCCCTAAGATTTCTAATTCCTCAGTTCTCTGCCACTGATAGTTAAATGTCTGTCTGTCATGTGAAGTTTTTGCTGGTCGTGTGAGTCTAAGAATGGATTTCTAAACTGATCATGGTCATCACACCAGGGGATATATTGATTTCTAAAATCACTCCATTCTCTTGGTGTCCAGGGGATTCCTACCAGACAGGCCTTAAAAGGGTGAGAGGGGTCTAAAGTAGATAGACAGATAGAGTCAGTGCCAGGTTTAGCCAAACATTTTGGCCAGAGAGCATTACCCAATTTGGAATTGTTGGAGGAGGTGTGGCAAGGGCTCCTGACGTTAAGTCTTTCTGATTTGCTGGTGTTATGCTGCACACAAGAAACAGGATTATCCCGAAAGTGATGCTGATAGGGGATCGCTTCCTGTAGTTGGTGCTGAATCTGTTGGTGCTGGATCTGCTGCTGGTTGAGTTGGGAGGGAAACTTCTTGGTGGATCCTTACTAGTCTGGACGGTATCCATCTTGGACCTGCTCCTGTGGAGACACAAGCATGCCCTCTTCCCCAAACAATTAGGGGGACAGGACCGAGCCATTCTCCTGTCAGGATATCCTTGTATTTTACCTTAGCTTCTCCCGTTTTTAATTTTCCAGCTCCAAAATGATGTCCAACAGGCGAAACATCCTCATGCAGCCTATTTAAAAAATTGAAGACATACAATGCCTTGTTTAAACATTCTGATGGAGAGAGACCAACAGTTTTTTCTTGTTTTTTCAGCATATCTTTTAAAGATTTGTGAGTTCTCTCTACTATCGCTTGGCCCTGTGGAGAGTGAGGAATGCCAGTGGTGTGAACTATTCCCCACATATTGAAAAATTCTTTAAGGGAAGCAGAAATGTATGCCAGGTCATTATCTGTCTTGATTTGTTTTGGAATGCCCATTATGGCAAATGTTGAGGAAAAGTGTCTCTTAACATCTTTAGCTTTTTCTCCTGTGTGTGCAGTGGCAACTATGAGTCCTGAGTAAGTGTCCACTGATACATGTACATATTTCAATCTGCCGAATTGTGGCACATGTGTCACATCTGACTGCCAGAGATCTAAGGGGCTAAGGTCTCTTGGATTAACTCCTTCAGATCTCACTGGAGTTACCAACTGACAATCTGGACATGCAGACACAATGGCTTTGGATTGAGAGGTAGATAACTGAAACATTTTTTTCAGTGATATAGAATTTTGGTGGAAAAAGTTATGAGAAATTTTTGCTTTTTCAAAATTGTTAGGTGTAGGTACTGTGTTAACTGGGAAAGCTGAATTTGCTGCTTTATCTGCCACAGCGTTCCCTTCTGTAAGTGGGTCTGGGAGGCATGTATGTGATCTGAGTGATATAGAAAGGATGTTTCCTCTGTTGGATTAATAGTAACAATGTTTTAAACAGGGTAAACAACTTTTGATTGTTCAAATCTTTTAAGTAACTATTTTCTATGCGACTCACAACTCCTACAACATAGGCAGAATCTGATACCAAATTCAGAGGCTGTGGAAAAAGTTGGAATGCTCTTACCACGGCTGAGAGTTCAGCAATCTGAGATGAACCTTCAACTTGATGAACATCTGTTTTCCATTCTCCTTTTTCAAACCAAGCTACTACTGCATTACTAGACTTCCCTGATGCGTCTGTGAACACTGTCACAGCTTTCTTCAAAGGGCTAGTAGAAAAGTTATTTCTCAGTCTGGGTTGAGAGATGGAAAGAAACTGTAGAAAAGGAATTGCTGATAAATGAGTTATCAGTTTGCCTGTAAAATCTGACATAACTGGTTGAAAATCAAACAGATGCAAATCATAATAACGCAATTGAGATTTGGACAATGGAACATAAAGAAAATCTGGGTCTTTCCCTGACAGTTCTAACAGAGTTTGCCTTTGTGACAGACTTTTGCAAGCATTTCAGGTAAAGTAACAATTGTCTTTGAAAACTGGTGACTGAGAAATACCCATTCCCACAAAAGAAATTTTTTGGTTTTTGAGTCTAATTGTCCTATTACAGTAAAAGGCTGTTTTGGTCCACGAAAGATTAGCAATGCAGTAGGTAATCTTCCTACTCTCTTGTTTACCTGTTGTTCTGAAATTTTCTGATTGATCACTTCAATAATATTTTCTGCTTCTGGTGTCAAATGACGAGGAGAAGTTAGTTCTGCTTCTCCTTTAAGGAGTTGAAACAAAGGAGCTAAGAAATCTGTTGAGAAACCAAAAAAGGATCGTATCCAATCGAGATTTCCCAAAAGAGACTGCAGATCATTTAGTGTTTTTATTTTGGTGGGTAAGGTTACTGCTTGAGGCCTAAATGTTCTCTCTTCTATTATCAGACCAAGATACTTCCACGGGGAAGTTTTTTGTTCTTTTTCTGGGGCTATTTCTAACCCATGATTACTCAGGGTTTTTTTCACAGATTTATATACCAATGTTAATTTGTCAGTATTAGAGGCACTAATTAATAAGTCATCCATGTAGTGGAAAATGATAGCTTCGGGAAACTGAGATCGAACTGGCTCAATTACATTGGACACTACAGATTGACATATAGTGGGCCTATTTTTCATCCCCTGTGGCAATGTGAGCCAACTTAGATGTTTGGAGGGTTCAACTGCATTAATACTTGGAACAGAAAATGCAAATTTGTGTGTATCATTACGATGGAGGTAGATATTAAAAAAACAGTCTTTAATGTCTAAAATAACAAGTGGTCATTCTGCTGGGAGCATGGCAGGGGAGGGTAGCCCAGTTTGGAGGGCTCCCATCGGCTCTATGATATTATTGGCTTCTTGTAAATCATGTAATAACCTCCATCTCCCAGATGATTTTTTGATTGTGAAAACAGGAAAATTCCATGGAGTGTTTGTGGAGACTAATCTCTTTTTGTCTAATTGTTCTTTTACCAAATTATGAATTTGCTGCAATTTCTCTCCTCTGAGGGGCCACTGGTTTATCCACACTGGTGTGTTTGATTTCCATGTGAGAGGTGGTGCTTGTGGTTCTCCAGTGGCCCTCATCACAAATTTGGAATGGATAAGATAATTCCCCACTGTGTTATTACATCTCTGCCCCACAAGGTTAGTGGAATGTCCAATATAAAAGGCTTAGATGAAGCTACCTTACCCTGTGGGCCTTGGACCAGAAGTGGTAAAATGCTCTGGAGAGGAATTTTGGACCCTCCTACTCCCTGGATGTCGACAGCTGGTCTTGTTGTACCCCAGGTGCTGGGCCAATCTTTGGCAGAGATTATGGAAATGTCAGCTCCCTTGTCCAGTAAGCCAGACACAGATTTCTGTTGGCCTGAATTAGGAGAGAGAAGAGTACATTCTATTATAGGTCTGTCAAGAGTAACCTTTTGAGCCCAATTAATGCAAATTCCCTGTTCATCCTGGGTTTCTTCCTCCATGGGTATGACCCGTGCTATTTGATCCTCTGGATTAATCACTGTGGGTACAAAGTTAGGTTTAATTACAACAGACACAACTTTAGGATCTTGGAGACTCATAACCATAGGTAACACAGTAATGCCTAATGCAGTTGTAGAATCTGTTCCTGTAATAACACATTTACCTTTAAAATTTGAAACCTGAGAAGAAGCAGAAGCTAATAGCACAGTGTGATACTCTGTTTTTTCTAAGGTTTGAGGTTTTGAAGTTGCTAGCTCCAATTTAAAGGCACCTGTTTGGGGTTTTTGTTGGGAACTGTTTGAGAGGGGTGGATTAGATTGCTGAAAAGAGCTTTTAATGTCTACGCGCTGCTCTAAGAGCTCGCTAAGCCGTTTCCCGAATTCTGTGTTCTGTGAATAGACCTAGGTGAGAGTGGGTTTCCATCTCTGTCAAATAGGGATCGACATTCTATAGCCCAATGTAGCCCTCTTTTACATCTGGTTTTTTGAGAATTGGGGTTTTTAAATTTTGGGCAATTAGTTTTTATATGACCTGGACATTTGCAATTATGGCATATTACTTTGGAGTGGTCTAGGGCTGCTGCTAAGGCTTGGGTCATTTTTTCTGCCATCTGCTGAGTTGCCTCTGCAATTTGGTTGCCTAATTGTGTATTAGCTTCAGCTAATTGGTTAGACATTGATACTTGAGCTTGGACCAGACTATTTGTTAATTTGTCATGAGGACTAATATCTTTACAAGCCTTTACCATATCCATGCGGGTAGGGCCACGAAGGCTTCTGAGTATCTGCTGACACTGTACATTTGAATTGGAGATAGCTAGCTTCAAGAATAGGGCATCTTGTGCTTCTTTCACATTTATTTGTTTTTCTATAGATTCTTTCAATCTCTCTGCAAAATCAATAAAAGATTCCTCAGGCTTTTGAATTACATTATGGAAAGGTGGAGTGGTTTGAGAGGCATCAGCTACTGATTGCAGTGCCTGTAATGCCATATTTCTGGTAGCAATTAAGTCTTGTTTTGGAATTTTGGCCTGATCTGTATTTGCAGCATAGGGACCCTCACCAAAAAGCATTTGTATTGTAGTTTCTATAGGTCTATGTGTAGTGGTACTAGTTTCATGAGCATATTTTCTAATTAAAGCTTTCCATTCATCTAAAAACAATGTTATTTGTACCTTATTTAGCAAAGATCTCATACAGGAGTGCCCTGCTTCCCCCCCCCGTCAATTAGAAGCCCCCCATGGCCTGCTCGATATCCCTCCCCTCTCTTCCCCACTCCCTTCCCCAGAACCCCCCCTCCCCCTTCCCCCCAGACCTGAAACGGCAAACCTCTGTGTGCTCCGAAGCTGCTCTATCCTCCTCCATAGGTGTGTAGCAACTGCTGGCAAGGCTCCCCCACTTTCTCTCTCCCCTCTCCTGCTGAGACTGCACCTTGAGACTAAACCGCGTACCGTGCCCTCCGACCCTGCGTGAGAGCCAGCCCCAGCCCCCAGCCCGGCCCCCCCCAACCCCTGTACCTTTCCGGCAACGTTCGCGAAGCCCAGCCATGATGATGATGATGATGAGCAAAGATCTCATTATATCTTTTAAATCATTTGGAGTTAGTACAAAGGTTGAGAATAAAGATGACAGAATTCCCATTGCATATGCTGAATTTAAACCATAAGTTGTTACTGCCTTTTTTGCATCCTTGAGAAGGGGTATGGTTAAGGGACCCCACACCGGGGGTGCACCTGGATTATAAAACACTGGATATGCCTGCAAGAAATTTAAACCGTTAACAGGTGTATCAATGTTATTTATATCATTACAATTATTGGTATGGTTGGTTCCTGTGGAAGAAAGAAAAGGGTTAAAAGGAGAAACAGAATTGTTAAAATTATTTGACATATTTGAAAATGGATTATTGGGAGAAAATTTGTTAAATGTTGTTAAGGATTGTGAATGATTTGTAGCTGGAAAACTGTTTGATAAGTCTGGTTCTGCTGAGTCAGTCACAGCTAGTTGCACACTGTGAGAGGTGGGGAGAGTAGTGTCCGTTAGGTGGGTGGGTCTGTGATGCTCGGTCGTGAAGGTGTTCTGAAGCTGTTGGTTTCCTTGCATGTCAGGGCACGATGTAGAAAGAAGCGGGGGAGAGCTGGAACTGCAAAGCAGAGGTTGGTCCGTCCCCGGTGCCGGGCATAGACAGGGAGGGGGTCCCGATGACGTCAGCCTATCCCGCTCGGAATCCGTAGGGAACGCAGCAGAAGTTCTCGCTGCCGGTCCGGTGTGGTTGGAAGCTGGGAGTTCCCCGCCTCCTTTGTTTGACCATGCGGTGATGGCGGCTGGGGGCTGCGGTTGTGAAACTGTCTGGGGAAACCGCAGTTGGTGATCTCCTGCTGAGAGCTGCCGGGCGGGAGGGGCTGGGGCCACACAAATGCCTGCTGGATTTTTCTCGGCACAGTTCTGCCCCGAAGAGTGCCTGTGGCAGCTATTTTGTGTGAGGGGCGGTGGAATAAAGTTTTGTGTCACTGTGGGTGTGCTTGGAGCGGTGTTGTTAGTCGGGTGAGGAGAGCGTGGACTCGGGAATGGCGGGATAGGATCGCCCGCCCTCGGAGGGAGAGGGGGTGGGAGGCGGGGAGGGGTCCCGCCGTAGCTGGCCGCGGGCGGCTCCTCCTCCCCTCGCTCCACCGGCAGTCGCGACGGAGGAGCCCGGGACGGGGCAGGGGTCGCCTCGGTGCTGCCCGGGATGGGGGATGCCGCCCCGGGTCCGACCCGTACAGGGGGCTGGGGCGGGCCAGTGCCAAAACCGCCAGCCGTATCAGGGACCGGGTGCGCGGCACCGCCATGCACCGACCACGGGGGGGGGGGGACACCGAAGGGGGACCCCTGCCCGCGGCTGCCGGACGGGATCTCCGTCTCCCTCCTCCCCCGTTTCCCGCGGCGACTTCGGTCGCCCCCCCTCTCCTAGACCCAGGAGGGAAGCTGCGGTGCTCTCCCTTAGGGGGCTTGGAAGTTTTCTGTTGCATTTCAAGTATTGCTAACACGTGGGTCCAAGCTATGTTGGCATGTACTGCTGCTTTATCATTGGAATTTGCAGCCATCCATATCTGTCTGCCTAATAAGTCCCAGTCTTTAGTCGTCAGACAGAAAGGAAGTTTAAAGTCATTTTTAACCATAACTTTGGAAAGGCATTTTAAAGCTGTTTTGTTAGTCGATTTTCCATTATAACTCAATAAATTTTTCAAACGCTTATAGTTCTCTTTTTCAGTCTTAGAGAGGGATGCACCCATTTTGCAATTTTAGGTTTTTGGGTACTTTTTTTGGTTTTTTTTTTTAAGGGAATTTGCTCCTACCTGATTGTCATCAGGAAGGTTGAGGTATTCAAAACAGACTGCTATTCCCAAAGGTTTGAGTCGTGGTGACGCTGAGTCTGCTAATACCTTGACGCTTAGACACCGGTCCGTCCTGGAACGCAAAATCTCCCCCTTTTGCGCCTTAGGACTGCTTATATCGTCACACTAGACCACATGGTGGTCTAGTGGTTAGGATGCGGCGCTTTCACCGCCGCGGCCCGGGTTCAAGTCCCGGTCAGAGGAGTCCCCCGGGCAGATGGAGCTCGTCAGCCCTGTAAGGCCATCCATCTAAGAGAAGGTCACTCTAAACAAACCTACGTCCTGAGGACCTCACTGCCACTGTCCAAGCTTGCTCGGCCCCGGCAGATGAACCTTAGGATTAAAGGGTGGGCTCAGCTCAGCGCACACTGTGTCTCACCTAAAAAATCCACTGCGCAGGCTCGAAGGGTGTAAGACCTTTCCCAAATCTTCGTTCGCGAAGACTGGCCATACATCGTCACAGAAGAGTTCAGACAGCCGTTGCCTCACCATTAGGGCACCATTTACGACGGATTAGTGGGAGGGGGAGACCTTCAGGCTCTGGGTGCCAGCCCATAACCTGGAAGGTTAATGCTCTTTCCCCCTGCCCCCGCCACGTGGCCCGATGACCCCGTAAGGGAGGGACGGACGAAAGAGGAAGTTTATTGTGGGGTAGGGGTTTATAAGGCTTTTAGGAGGGTCAAAAGGGGACCAATCACAAGTTCAGGGTCACACAGAAAAAACCAATCAGGTAAAAAGTCAACGACCAATAGGAAGGGGTTAACAAAGACCAATAAGAAACACCTCAGGACATCTTCCCAGGACACTCCTGTATGGGAGACAAGTCCCTCACAGGGGGTGTTGGGAAGAAGGGACAATGACTTTGCAAAAAGTAAAAGTCATTTTAAAACCTGTTTAAACCACATTAAAAACTTCTGCTTCTATAACATTTGAGCGGTTTTCTTTTTCTTCACTAGTCCATCTCTGACAGGACTTCTTCCATCCTACATATGGCAAATCCATTGCCACAAGATATTAGACAGAAATTAGAAAAGTTGGAGGACTGGAATAAGAAAGACATGAATGAGCTATTGAAGGAAGCTCAGAAAGTGTACGTTTGGAAGGACGAAAAGTGGGAAAAGCAGAAGATTCTGTTAATGATAGCTGTGGTTGAGGAAGTGAATAAGCAAGGGGGGAAATGAGCCCCAGGGCAGAGAAGAGCATGGGTACCACAAGGGAAATATGGAAATGGTCCAAATAAATATAAAGGACAGGGAACTCAATACCCTGGAGGACCTTCCAGAGCACTAACAAGACCGGAGATGCAAACAACCCCTCCCAACATACAAAAGAAAGGGAAGAACTTGTTTTTACTGTGGACAGGAAGGACATTTTAAAAGGGAGTGCCCTAGGTGCCAAAAAGACATCCAAGTCTTCCAGTTACAGGAGAACTCAGAATAGGGATGTCAGGGGCTCTACCTCCTGGGGTCAGAAACAGGAAAAGAGCCCTTGATAAATTTAAAACTGGGACCCCAGGAGGACAATACCATCTTTCTAGTAGACTCAGGGGCTCAGAGGATGTGTGTAACTCAACCCCCATCGGGAATAAGAATATCAAACCAAACAGTCACAGTACAGGGAACCAAAGGAGAACACTTTGAGGTACCGGTGGCCCCCATCAGTATTATTAAAAGAAAATGGGAAGGTGATTGAAGCAGATTTACTGATTACACCCCAGGCAGGGGTGAATCTATTAGGTAGAGATCTAATGGGAACCTTGGGAGTAGGGGTGATACCTCAAGGGGAGGGGGTTGAAGCTAAACTCTTCATCTTAAGTGAAGATTTGGGCATAAATCCAGAAGTATGGACCAAAGACAGGAACAGGGAAAGATTGAAAATAGAACCTTTTACAGTAGAATTGTATACAGAAATTCCGATTCGTGCTCACCAATACCCCATTCCCTTAGAAGGGAAAAGAGGTCTTTCACTGGTGATAGAGAGTTTAATACGTGACGAGTTATTAGAACCTTGCATGTCACCATACAATACCCTTATCTTGCCAGTAGGGAAAAGCGATGGGAGGTATCAATTGGTTCAAGACCTGCAGGAAATTAATAAGATAGTTTGTGTTCAACATCCTGTGGTACCAAATACCATACACCATAATGAGCAAAATACCTCCACAGTGCGAATGCTTTTCAGTGGTTGACTGGAAAGATGCATTTTGGAATTGTCCCCTGGACAAAAATTCTCGAGATATTTTTGCATTTGAATGGGAGGACATAGAAACAGGCAGGAAACAACAACTCAGATGGGCAGTCCTCCCGCAGGGGTTCTCAGAAGCGCCTAATTTGTTTGGACAGGCTTTGGAAAAAAGAATAAATGGATTTGAACCAAGAGAAGGAATTATTGTTCTACAATATGTAGACGATTTGTTGGTGACTGAGAAAACCTGAACAGAAGTAGAAAAAGGAACAGTGAGGTTGCTAAACTATTTAGAAGAACAGGGATTAAGAGTGTCAAAGAGCAAACTTCAGTTTGTAGAAAAGGAAGTAAAATATCTGGGATACATCATAAGCAATGGTGGACGGAAACTGGGTCCAGAAAGGATGAAGGGAGTCCTGGACCTTCCTCTACCAATGACTAAAAAGGAAGTGAGACAATTCTTGGGGTTGGTAGGATTTTGTAGGCTGCGGATTGCAGATTACAGTAGTAAAACAAAGTTCCTATATGAAAAACGAATGGATACTGCCTCAGGAAAAGTTTACAGGGCAGAATATTCCTCAGAAGAAATCGAAAAATTTGAGAAACTAAAAGAAACGTTGACCCAAGCTCCAGTGTTACCATTACCAGACCTAAAGAAACCTTTTGACCTTTATGTAAATGCCTCAGAAGGGACTGCGAAGGGAGTTGTTACCCAAGACTGGGGGGGAAGTAGGAAACCAGTAACTTTTCTGTCAAAAATGCTGGATCCAGTAATTAGGGCGTGGCAGTAACTGCTATGACCATCCTTGTGGAAGAAGCGAGAAAACTGACATTTGGAGCAAAAATTAGGGTTCATACACCACATGCAGTAAGAACAATTTTGAGCCAGAAATCCAGGAGATGGATGACAGGCTCCCGAATCTTAAAGCACGAAACCATATTAATAGAAAAAGATGATTTAAGTATAACAACCAATTCATGTGTAGATCCGTCACAGTTCTTATATGGTCATAACACCATAGAAAATGAGGAAGTTAAATACAGTTGTTTAGACATTATTGACTATCAGATGAAAATCCAAGAAGATTTGATGGATATCCCTATAGAAGGAGGGGTGCACCTGTTTATGGATGGGTCATCAAGAGTAGTAGAAGGAAAACGAAAAAGTGGTTATGCAGTGATTGATGGAGAAGATCTCACTGTAATAGAATCAGGCAGTCTCCCAAGCATGTGAGGTGTATGCAGTAATTGGTGCTCTATGCATAATTGACAGTGGAGTGGAAACCATATACACTGATTCTAAATATGCAGCTAATAGAGCTTACTGTTGTACTACAGATGTAGCTTTCGTCTCTTGTAGCTCTGTTGTCAAGTGCTCCAACTGTTTCTCTAAATCTTCTATTCGACCAATAGCGATTTTATAAGCAAACAGGAGTGCTCTTGCCATACAACCAATATGGACTAAACGCTGTGATTTTTGAGTGTAGGATGTTTCCATGAACTGCACCCAATACTTCATTAATTCTGTTGGGCTACTGATATTCCACGGTTCAGGACTGACTCCCATACAGGTCTCTAAGCGGCCCCAGAGAATACACCAGGGCTCCTGAGTCCAACCAGAACGCTCCATAAAAGGGGCACCTCCCAAATCCCCTTTTTGGGAGTTCAAAAGTTTTGCTAAACAACTCATGCTCTTTCGCCTTACCTGTAGTCCCCCAACTCACTCACAAACAAGGGTTTTGTTTTTCTTTTTTTTTTTTTTTTTTTGTTGGCTGGTCAGCAGCAGAGACTGCACGTGGCAACACTGCAGGGATCTGAGAAGAGAGGGTTGAGGGGAGGGAACACAGACATTACAGCTAGTATGAAAAAACAAGGAGTGGTGGTGTACTGGGATGAAGTTATGCTGATATTTTTGGTCTGTGTTTGACCCTAGCCACCTGCAGTAGTTTATAGTCCTCCCTGACAAGTTCACTGATAAAACAGTGAATTTGTCCTTGGAGGGAGAACTCCTGTATAAACTGTTTTAATTGGTGTCCTGTGATTGGTTAATTGTCCGTCAAGGGCATTTGCGGGAGAAAGTGACGATGAAGTGAGGAAGGCTCTCCCCTAGACTCAATTAAGAAAGACCCCCAAAACACACTGCGCATGCGTGAGGGGATTTCCGAAGTTCTCACTTATGCACAGAAGAGATGTACTTACATAACCAAGAGGGTGGGATTGGGAACCTCTGACGGGGCGGTACTGACCACACCTCCCCGGGCAGAGGTGCTCAATGAATTGTATAAAAGCAGACACGTTTTCCATGTTGGTGGCCGGCACTACACAAAGGTCCAAGTTGCTGTTAGCAGGGACGCCTGCTGAAGTGGGAGCTTGCCAACCCTTCGGAAAATGCAGCTGCTGCAGAGGGCTTTATAAGTAGAGTGGGTAAGACCATCTTATAAGTGACACCTGGGTGAGTAGGGCGTCGTGCCTTCCTCTTTGGTTTTGTTCTTTTTCCCCCCTTCCTTTTCCCCTTCTCTCGAGTGTCCGTTTTCATTATTTGCTTTGTTGAGTAGCAACGGTGTCTAGTTTTTCACGTTCCAGTATATCTTGGATTCCCCCCCTCGTGGGTCCAGTCACTCTCAGCAGGAGGCAGCAAACTCCTCAGGCTATGCACCCCACCTGCTGATCCTACCCTTTTAAGTGGCATGACTCTACGAAGCTATCTACTTGCAGAGTCCACCCTTTCCCCAGCAACGGTGTGCTTCACGTTCGGCATTGCATCCTCGTAGCCAAAAATGTAATAGCGAGAGTTCGAAAGGATGCCGAGATTGAAACCAAACACCGTTGAAAGCTCAACAAAAACCAATATTTATTAGAAAGAAGTGGCCAAGTAAGCGGGAAACCCGAGAGAAAGAGAAACAATCAGGGAATGCAACACCCTACTCACTCAGGTGTTAATTGTGAGGTTATCTTACCAACTCCGAATGCCATAAAATCCTCTGCAGCAACTGTGTTTTTGGAGGGTCAGTAGGCTCACATGCAACGGGCGTCCCCGCGAAAGTAAACGTGGTCCTTCGTGTGAATCAAGCTAACCCAAAATGATCTATCTGCTTCTTATACAATTAACTAAATGACATCTACCTGGGCAGGTGTGGCCAGCATCGCCCAGCTAGAGACCTTCAGTCCTACCCCTCATTATGTAAGTGGGATCTCTTCTGCGCGTGCATGAGTAACTTGGGATTCTCCTTGTGCACGTGTGTTATACCTCAGGGGTCTTTTCTAATTGAGTTTAGGAGTTTACTTCATCTCCCTCTTCTTCACTTTGCCTTTCAAGTGCCCTTGAAAGGCGATTAGCCAATCAGAAGACAGCAATTAATTTGAGTTTATGCAAGATACTTGCTTCAAGGAAGAAGTTCCTGTTTATCAGTGCTTGTTTTCTCATAACTTGGCAGGAAAAAGATAAACTCTCACAGGTAACTGGGCCAAACACAGACCAAAAGTATCAGCATTTAATTAAGCCTTGATACAGCACTTCAAAAGCAGAAAGAACTTTCTGTCCTGACCCCTTTTGTCTGTGAGGAATCCTCAGTGGTATTCAATTCTAGGAGTAGGACAAGCAATTTAGGGCAAGGTTCCTGCAAGTAAACAACAGCACTCTTCCTAATGAAAGAAAGCCCTTATCTTCCATCTCTCATCATCAGGAGTGGTGCCACTGTGCTGGTTTGAAAGTTAACCAGCAGAGGAAACCGAGTCAACTCAAAGAGAGATTACAAGTCAGAATAACAATTTAATAAAATAATACAATAAGTACGACCACACAGACAAGCAACAGGCACTAACCCACAAAGCCCAAATGTACAACCCAGCACCCCGGGGTACAAACAAAGCGGTGCTACCTGGGTCCCCCCTTCAGTCCAAAGCAAAGGGAGAGGGGAAAAACCTGCGGGTGGGAGAGCTGCTGCAGTCCAGCCAAAAGTGGTAATTGTAGTCCGTCCGAGGGTGGTGGTGAACTGCAGTCTGGTTGAGAGCGATGAGCTGATGCCTGGTTGAGAGCGATGAGCTGATGCCTGGTTGAGAGCGATGAGCTGCAGTCCTCCTCTGGATCCCACGAGTGGTAAAAAGGTTCCGAAACTCCAGGTTTATATACTCTCCAGTTCAGGTGGGAATGTTCAGTCCTCCCCTCAGAGCGGGGAATTCCATAAAAGGGTGTTTAGTCCTTCCCTCAGAGCGGGGAGTTCCATAAAAGGGTATGAGGGTGCTCATTCCATAAAAGGATATGAGGGTGCTCAGGAACATTCCCCCCCCCCACACACACCTCGCAGGCCTCTACTGACAACAGTTTCTGGGAAATGGCATGGAGGGCTATAGAATACACAGTTTGGGCTATACCCATTCAGTGATGAATCGGTCCCAGCTGTTCTAACCAGGACATTATCCACCCCTTATTCTATGCCGTCCATGTCATGCCCAAATTAACCCCCTTAAAAACTATGTCTCCTTAAAACTATATACACTTACATATATATATATATATATACACAATGAAACATTACAGACCATTCTCACTCAAAATTAGGTCCCCTTGTGGTACACAACGTGTCTCCCCATCTTTTTGCATTACCCACCAGGTGGAACCAGGTCCTTGAGCAAAAACAATCCCTCGGATGGGTTTGCCTTTGCTTGAGGTGGGACTAATCCAAACAGTCTTCCCTAACATTCCTCTCATATGCACCACAGGGACTTTATCTCCATCTACAGTATGCAAAAGTTCTGATTGAGCAGGGCCAGCTCGATTGATGGAGCCTCGGGTGTTGACCAACCAGGTGGCCTTTGCTAAATGCAGCTCCCAGTGTTTGAAAGTCTTCCCACACAGTGCCTTCAGGGTGGTTTTCAGCAGTCCGTTGCACCGCTCAACTTTTCCAGCCGCTGGTGCATGGTAGGGGATATGATACACCCACTCAATGCCATGCTCTTTGGCCCAGGTGTCTACGAGGCCATTCTTGAAATGGGTCCCATTATCAGACTCAATTCTCTCCGGGGTGCCATGTCGCCACAGGACTTGTTTTTCAAGGCCCAGGATGGTATTCCGGGCAGTGGCATGAGGCACAGGGTATGTCTCCAGCCATCCAGTACTTCCTTCTACCATGGTCAGTACATAGTGCTTGCCTTGGCGGGTTTTGGGGAGCGTGATGTAGTCAACTTGCCAGGCTTCCCCATACCTGTACTTCGACCACCGTCCACCATACCATAGAGGTTTCACCCGCTTGGCCTGCTTGATGGCAGCACATGTCTCACAGTCATGGATGACCTGTGAGACAATGTCCTTGGTTAAGTCCACCCCTCGGTCACGAGCCCATCTGTATGTTGCATCTCTCCCCTGGTGACCGGAGGCATCATGGGCCCATCGAGCCAGAAATAATTCTCCTTTGTGCTGCCAATCCAGATCTACCTGAGAGACTTTAATCCTGGCAGCTCGGTCCGCCTGCTCGTTGTTATGATGCTCCTCAGTAGCCCATTTCTTGCCTACATGAGCGTCTACGTGACCGACCTTCACACTCAGCTTCTCTACCCGGCCAGCGATGTCCTGCCACATCTCTGCCGCCCAGATGGGTTTCCCTTGGCGCTGCCAGTTGGCCTTTTTCCATCGCTCCAGCCATCCCCACAGAGCATTGGCCACCATCCATGAGTCAGTGTAGAGATAGAGTCTTGGCCACTTCTCTCGTTCAGCTATATCCAAAGCCAACTGAACGGCTCTAAGCTCTGCAAACTGACTTGACCCACCTTGTCCTTCAGTCGCTTCTGCAACTCGCCGTGTGGGGCTCCACACGGCTGCCTTCCATTTTCGGTTTGTCCCTACCATGCGACAGGAGCCATCCGTGAAGAGCGCATATCGCCTTTCATCTGCTGGTAGCTTGTCATATGGTGGGGCCTCCTCAGCCCGTGTCACCTGCTCCTCTTCTTCTTCAGAGGATAGTCCAAAACTCTCACCTTCGGGCCAATTGGTGATAATTTCCAGAATCCCAGGGCGATTAGGATTCCCTATCCGGGTTCGCTGCGTGATCAGAGCGATCCATTTACTCCATGTGGCATCGGTGGCGTGATGTGTCGAAGGAACTCTTCCCTTGAACATCCAGCCCAGCACTGGTAGTCGGGGTGCCAGGAGGAGCTGCACTTCGGTGCCGATCACTTCTGAGGCAGCTCGAACTCCTTCATAAGCAGCCAGGATCTCTTTCTCAGTTGGTGTATAGCTGGTTTCAGATCCTTTGTATCCCCGACTCCAGAATCCCAGCGGTCGTCCGCGGGTCTCCCCAGGCACCTTCTGCCAGAGGCTCCAGGAAGGGCCATTCTTCCCGGCTGCAGTGTAGAGCATGTTCTTCACATCCTGTCCTGTCCTTACTGGCCCAAGGGCTACCGCATGGGCAATCTCCTGTTTAATTTGTTCAAAGGCTTGTTGTTGTTCAGGGCCCCACTGGAAATCATTTTTCTTCCGTGTCACAAGGTAGAGAGGGCTTACAATCTGGCTGTACTCGGGGATATGCATCCTCCAAAAGCCCACAGCGCCTAGGAAAGCCTGTGTTTCCTTCTTGCTGGTTGGTGGGGACATGGCTGCTATTTTGTTAATCACCTCTATTGGAATTAGGCGGCGTCCATCTTGCCACTTCACTCCTAGGAACTGAATTTCCTGAGCAGGTCCCTTGACCTTACTCCGTTTAATGGCAAAACCAGCTCTTAGGAGAATCTGGATTATCTTCTCTCCTTTCTCGAAGACTTCCCCCGCTGTGTTCCCCCATACAATGATGTCGTCAATGTACTGTAGATGTTCTGGAGCCTCACCCTTTTCCAGTGCAGTCTGGATCAGTCCATGGCAAATGCTGGGACTGTGTTTCCACCCCTGAGGCAGTCGATTCCAAGTGTACTGCACACCTCTCCAAGTGAAAGCAAATTGTGGTCTGCACTCCGCTGCCAAAGGAATGGAGAAAAAGGCATTGGCAATGTCAATGGTGGCGTACCACTTGGCTGCCTTGGACTCCAGCTCGTACTGGAGCTCCAGCATGTCCGGCACAGCAGCACTCAGGGGCGGTGTGACTTCATTGAGTCCACGGTAATCCACTGTCAGCCTCCACTCTCCGCTGGATTTACGCACTGGCCATATAGGGCTATTAAAGGGTGAGCGAGTCTTGCTGACCACCCCCTGGGTCTCCAGGTCACGGATCATCTTATGTATAGGGGTCACAGAGTCTCGGTCGGTGTGGTATTGCCGACGGTGCACTGTTGCTGTGGCTATCGGTACCAACTGTTCTTCAACCTTCAGCAGTCCCACAGCAGAGGGGTCCTCTGAGAGACCAGGCAAGGTGTTCAATTGTCTAATTTCCTCTGTCTCCACAGTAGCTATGCCAAAAGCCCAGCGAAGTCCTTTTGGGTCTTTGAAATACCCACTCCTCAGGTAATCTATGCCAAGGATGCACGGGGCCTCTGGGCCAGTCACGATGGGGTGTCTGTGCCATTCCTTCCCAGTCAGGCTCACTTCAGCTTCCAGTACAGTCAGCTGTTGGGATCCCCCTGTTACCCCAGAAATAGAGATGGATTCTGCCCCTACGTATCTTGATGGCATTAAAGTACATTGTGCGCCGGTGTCCACTAAGGCCTTATATCTTTGTGGCTCTGGTGTGCCAGGCCACCGAATCCACACTGTCCAATAGACTCGATTGTCCCTCTCCTCTACCTGGCTAGAGGCAGGGCACCCCTAATCCCGGTCATGGTACTCGTTGTGCTCTTCTTGTGAGTATGACCTGGAGGTCCCTTCAAGAGGATCAGACGTATCATCATTCCTGTACCGTCTGGAGTCTTGCCCACGAGAGACTGGAGCAACATTTACCCTTGAAGAGTTCCTTGTGGCACTTGTTCCTCTTTTCAGTTCACGTACCCGGGCTGCTAAGGAAGAGGTGGGTTTCCCATCCCACTTCCTCATATCTTCTCCGTGCTCACGGAGGTAAAACCATAGATTGCCACGTGGAGTGTGTTCTCTCTCCTTAGCTGGGGGACGCTGGCTCCTGATAGCAGAGACTCTTGTTTGTCCTGGCGCGATATGGAAGATCCCTTCCTTAATTTCTTCTCTTAGCTTCTGGTGTCCCTCTTCAATCTTCTCTTCCAGGCTTCGGACATGTTCGGCCAGTTTGGTTTCCACACATGAGACATGGGCTCGTAGTGGGGCGGTGACAGTGTCTTCATAAATCCTGAGTTTACTGACCAACGCGCCCACCTTGTCCTCTCCTTCCCTCCATTGCAGCGTTGCTAAGTAGCGGGAATACATTTCTGGCCCGAGTCGTGCAAACTTTAACCACATCTGGGATGTGCACTGTACACCATCTGGACTTTTAGGGAATCTTTCATCCTCTGAAAAGATTATCTCCAGTACAGCTAATTCTCTTAAACACCGGATACCTTGTTCCATCGTGTTCCACTGTCCTTGCTGTACGTGGAGGTCCTCCTTACAAAGGTATCTCTCCCTCACACTGGACAACAGTCGCCGCCAGAGGCTGAGAGTTTCCTGCCTCCTTCCAATCCCCTGGTCAATGACTACATCTCGAGACAGGGATCCCAGCTGTCTGGCTTCACTCCCATCTAGGATTGTATCGTTAGCTGCGGCATCCCAGATTCGGAGCAGCCAGGTCAGAATGGACTCATTCGCCTGTCGTGTGAACTCTCTCCGGAGCTCACGTAGCTCACCCAGGGATAGGGACCGAGTGATTATTTCTGGCTCTGTCTCCTCCGGTGGATGTGAAGGTCCTGCCTCTTCATCATCATTTGCTATACGGACTGATTTAGTCTTTGATTTCCTTTTCTGGACAGGGGCGACTGCTATTGGTTTGGGTTGTTCTTCTGGCTCCTCGATGGTTTGTGTGGACACGGTGCCGGTTGATTCATTTCTTTCTCCCTCTGACTCAGCTGTGGTTTGGGTGGACGTGGTACCTGTGGATCTGCTCCTTCTCTCCTCCCCCTGACAGCACTGTACCATGTCAAGTAGTGTCCGGTAGGCAGTGGCCAGGGCCCAGCAGGTTGCTGTGAGCTGGCCATCTCTGGAGCTGCCAGAGCATTTTCCCTTCACCAGTCTTATCATGCTAACAGGATCCTGCAGTTGTTCAGGGGTGAATTTCCAGATCATTGGAGGAGAAAACTTCTCCAAATACTGGCCAATGTCCTCCCACTTCCCATGCCACTCAGCATTATCTGCTCCCAGGGCAGGCGTCCAAACAACCTCCCTAGAAGGCCCTGTTCTGACCCTAAACATGGTGTAGACAGTACAGAGCAGACAAAGCAACACTAACAATAACATTATGCTGTCCTTAACATCAAAAGGGAACTCAATATTTTCAAAAACTGTTGTAGCAGGTCTGAAGGGGAAGAAAGAGGTGAGAGGCTGGAAACAACCATTCCCCCCTGTTTCCCCAAAGGGCTGGGTGCGATTTTTAATGAGGCCCCAGAGGTAACAACCCAAACCCGGACAGGCAAACAGGACTGAATACACATTTACAATGAAACTCATTGCTTCTGATGTTATGATCACATAAATATAGTAAACTAATAAAGCAATTTGGATCCCTCTGCCTGGTTTTAAAAAAAGCATCAAAACAGGCAAATAGTTCCCCATATGTGGAAATATGAACATGCTCAGATACAACATCCACGTGAATGCATCAAACAACATGGTGATCAGGGAGTTTCTATATCCAAATAGACAAATGCTTAAAATGAAATTGTGATTCTGACTTCTCTCCCTCTGCCCCACGTTGGGCGCCAAAATTGTGCTGGTTTGAAAGTTAACCAGCAGAGGAAACCGAGTCAACTCAAAGAGAGATTACAAGTCAGAATAACAATTTAATAAAATAATACAATAAGTACGACCACACAGACAAGCAACAGGCACTAACCCACAAAGCCCAAATGTACAACCCAGCACCCCGGGGTACAAACAAAGCGGTGCTACCTGGGTCCCCCCTTCAGTCCAAAGCAAAGGGAGAGGGGAAAAACCTGCGGGTGGGAGAGCTGCTGCAGTCCAGCCAAAAGTGGTAATTGTAGTCCGTCCGAGGGTGGTGGTGAACTGCAGTCTGGTTGAGAGCGATGAGCTGATGCCTGGTTGAGAGCGATGAGCTGATGCCTGGTTGAGAGCGATGAGCTGCAGTCCTCCTCTGGATCCCACGAGTGGTAAAAAGGTTCCGAAACTCCAGGTTTATATACTCTCCAGTTCAGGTGGGAATGTTCAGTCCTCCCCTCAGAGCGGGGAATTCCATAAAAGGGTGTTTAGTCCTTCCCTCAGAGCGGGGAGTTCCATAAAAGGGTATGAGGGTGCTCATTCCATAAAAGGATATGAGGGTGCTCAGGAACATTCCCCCCCCCCACACACACCTCGCAGGCCTCTACTGACAACAGTTTCTGGGAAATGGCATGGAGGGCTATAGAATACACAGTTTGGGCTATACCCATTCAGTGATGAATCGGTCCCAGCTGTTCTAACCAGGACAGCCACCCTTGACACTTCTTATGCAGCAAGGGCTTTCTGTCCTGACCCCTTTTGTCTGGGAGGAATCCTTTCTGGTATTCAGTGCTGGGACTCGGACTGGCAATTTTAGGGCAGGGTAAGTACAAGCGAACAACATCCCTTTTCACCAAGAATGACAACCATTACCCTTGTAGTTTCTGGTGCAACATGTAGGGCACTCTGGGCACTTCAAAAGCAGAAAGAGCTTTCTGTCCTGGTCTCTTTTGTCTGGGAGGAATCCTCGCTGGTATTCAATGCTGGGACTCGGACTGGTAATTTTAGGGCAGGTTTCCTGCAAGCAAACAACAGCCCTTTTCCCAGCCTTTACCCTCATGTTTTCTTGTGCAGTGTCTGTGCCACACTGAGCACTGGGTAAGCAGCAAGAGTTTTCTCTCCTGGCACCTTTTGTCTGGCAGGAATCTTCATCCGTATTCAATTCTGGCAGTCGGAGAGGCAATTTCAATGCAGAGTAACTGTAAGCGAACAAAAGGCTTTTTCCCCAGGAAAGGAAACCTGAAACAAGAAGCTAGACCCAAAAGAGTTAACTGAGCAGATCTGGACCTGCTAAGAAGCCCCCCTAACATCTAATCGATCTGTGTCACCATGGTTAGTTCTGTTCTGCTTATCGAACCAAAACCTAGAAGAATACTAGAGGCAATATTCAATAGACCTAGAGGTAATAAATTAGGGTACAGTAAGATAAGGTAGACATTTGATTAGAAGAAATAGGCTTGAAACCAGGACTTCTTCCAAGCTTCACTGAACTGGTTGAGAACAATGGAAAGGTAAAGAGATCAGGCTGATGAAGAGGACCAAAGACCCCAGACTCATGGGAGGAAGAGCTAAACCCCTACCAGAATTGAGGGCCAAGAGAAGCACCGCCCCAAACTCCACCTGAGCTCCACCTACACTCCGCCTGTTATTAATATGTATAGATAGATGTTGTAATCATATGAATAGAAATTTAACCATATATGAAAATTATATAAAACCCTCTGATTTTGCGTGAAGCTTTTGAGCATGTTCTCTGTGGTGCAAACCACGCTTGCTCCCGACGTCGGCAATAAATACCTTTGCTGCTCAAAAGATCCAAAGGTCTCTGAGCAGTTCTTTAAACTGAATTTTTCAGATTCAAACCCTTACCCTCGTGAAAGCCCTTAGCCTCGTGCTTTCTGGTGCAGTGTCTGGGCTACCCTGGAGACTCCATAACCAAGAAGAGTTTTCTGTCCTGGTCCTTTTTGTCTGGGAGGAATCCTCAGTGGTATTCAATTCTGGGACTCGGACAGGCAATTTTAGGGCAAGGTTCATGCAAGTAAACAACAGCCATCTTACTAAGGAAAGAAAGCCCTTATCCTCTGTCTCTCATCTGCAGGAGTTGTGCCACTCTTGGCACTTTTGATGCAGCAAGAGTTTTCTGTCCTGGTCCCTTTTGTCTGGGAGGAATCTTTTTCCATATCCAATTCCTAGAGTTGGACTTGGTAAATACAGGGCAATTTTAGGGCAGGGTAAGTACAAGCGAACAACATCCCTTTCCGCAAGGAATGAAAGTCATTATCCTCATAGTTTCTGGTGCAGCGTGTAGGGCACTCTGGGCATTTCAAAAGCAGAAAGAGTTTTCTGTCCTGACCCCTTTTGTCTGGGAGGAATCCTCGCTGGTATTCAATTTCAACGCAGGGTAACTGTGAGAAATGTCTCTAATTAAAATTTCATAGACGACCAAATAAAGTGAAACAAAGAACTTTATTAACAGCACGCTGGGTGCACCAAACTCGTGACCAGGTTCGAGCACACCCGAATGGGACGAATGAGCCCTTTTAAGACCCTTCAATTTGCATAACCACTCCCTTGCTCCTCCCATGCCAGGCCTCACTCTTTTCTTCCTTAAAAGGCGATCTTTGCCTTCTGGCACAGTCTATTGTTTGTCTTCATCCACCTATCAGGTTGTTTCCCTGTCCCCGACTGCCTGGTCCCTTGGCAGTGAGCCCAGGCTGGTCTCACCACCTTACATTCTTCCCGGTTCGCCTTCACACTGTAGCAGTAAGTAAGCAGAACTGTAAGTAACAGTAGGCAACAATAAGCAGCAATAGGCAACCCCAAGCAGATCTGTATGTAGCAGCAGGTAGACAGAACTGTAAGCAGCAGCAATAAGTAACTAAGCAGAACCACAAGCAGTCCACTAGTCCTTGATCACAAAATGACTCCTCAACTTTCCAAACAAAATGACCCCCAGGTGTCTTGGCACGAGGCAGCCATGGAAACCCCTGCTTGTAATAAAACCGTATTATTTATTTCCCACAAATCCCCCCTTTTTCTTTTTATTCATGGTTTTATTACAAACTAAACATTAGATTTCTTTTCCAGATATTGGTCCCTATGTTTGTTATTCCTTCTCCATGATCATCTATTTGCAAACAGCAGTCTGAAGTACTGCATTTACCACACACCCCTCCTTCTGCCAAGAGGTAGTCTAGAACCAACCAGTTCTGGTATATGGCTGCTCTACTCTGAGTTTGTTGGTGGACCAGTAACTCCAAACCCTGTGCCGTTTGGTTAGTAAATATCTCAATTATTGCTTGTAATGGTATTATTTGGTTAAGCATGTAAATAGGGGTTCGATAACCTCAACTCCCATCATATGCTCATGTGACTGGGCCATATGTTTCTATAATTCTTTGAGGAGGCCATTCATTTTTTCCCCATCTCTGAGTTCCCCCAGTTGTCTTCTTTTCATGTTTTAAATTGTCATACAGTGGAACCCCCAATTCATTATTCAACAATGATAATGGTGTTTTATTTTGCTGTACTTTCTGTTTTTCATTTGTAACGATTTCTTCCTTTACTAAATCCTGATTTTCTCCCTCAGACGAAATGTCTCAACAAA
Source organism: Chiroxiphia lanceolata (assembly GCF_009829145.1). Classification (NCBI taxonomy): domain Eukaryota; kingdom Metazoa; phylum Chordata; class Aves; order Passeriformes; family Pipridae; genus Chiroxiphia; species Chiroxiphia lanceolata. Next base: position 10,220,004 of record NC_045670.1, on the reverse strand, counting down.
TCCACTCTTCATCCTCTGGACAGTTTGATCCTGGTCTGGTTCCCGTTGGTCCCAAATTTTTTGCTATCCAATACTACTTATAGCCCTGTACACAAGTTTTCCGTTCGTTTTCGTCATAACATACCTCATTCACATATTTGTGTGTTCTAACGGCAGGTATCACACCTTCTTTATAATAAGCATTGTGATAACAGTAGCAATCACCAGCTGTAATGCTATTATAGTAAGCAGAGGTCCAGCATGGCATGTGCCTCAACTCCCCATGCCTATTGGTTTGCAGCCATCAGCAGGGTAAAAGATCTTTGTGGCAGGTACAGAGGCCAACCTGGTCTTGCCCTCTACTATACTTTCTTCAGTGATATTAAGGGTCCAATCAGTGTACTAAACACTGGTAAAAGCTATTATACTCATCTAATAACAGTATTCAGTTCACAATGCTTTGTATAAAGAGATAATGTGTCGTGACGAGGGAAGAATGAGACGCTCAATATAAGAATCAGCAAACTTCGTTTATTGATCACTACTAACAGCTTAATATACACTTTATAATTAGCTCATACATATTGCAAAAGCTAAGCTCATTATTGGTTCTGCTTAAATGTTGACCTCATTCCTTACTCCCTAACATTGTTGACACTTAGATGTTAATTCTGTCTCTCACTCCCTTCCTTTGTTGACACAGGTGGCTTTCAGTTGCTTTTTGTTTTGCTAATCACAGTGTCCTGTTTACTAGCCAACTAACACATACAAGGGCATTGTAACCTCGTTATCTCAGATCTTCTCACGGGCCTAGACAGGCCGTGTTCTATACTCTAACAGCTCATCCATAGCTTTAGCTATATCCATATGTCCCTGTCTTGCTAGCCAGCCCTCTACAATAATGTACTCGCAGTTACTACACTCTGATCTAATTGTGAGACGTAAGTCTATTTCTTGTGTTCGTATCCTGTCCTTACAGCTCAACTTGCACTTTACCAATTTTCTCACCAGTGTAACTTCCCATGAACCAGAGATCCTGCTTCTTCTCTATTGATCTTATTGCTGTCTCAGTAGTTATTACTGCTCTAATTCTTGGGCTAATTAATTTTCAAAGATGGTATCTCTGAGGTAGCACTGTTCAGGTTAACTGAGTCAAACAACTTTTTGACTTTTTCTAGCTAGCAATGTGAAGGGACCCAAACCCAACTGTCAGCAAAAAGGAGTCTAATCACCTTGAGCTATAAACCTTAGGCAACAGGGGCTGACAAGAATCCCGTGATCTGAAGAGCTGGACCCTTCTCACAAGACCTGTAAAAGTTCAACCTTATGGATTAAGCCTGGCTCCAGCAGAGATAAGAAAGGACTTTTGAGATGATTGTATCAGACCATGTCTAAACCTTTTTAATCCCTTTCCCCCTATGTAATCTTGGTTGAAGGAAATATTAACCTATTGGGTAAACTGCAGTAAAACTTGTGTAATTCCCTAATTAACATAGCTCATCCTCCTCATTAACATGTCCTGCCCCCAAGACCCTTATATTGAGAAGTGCGTGTTCAATAAAGGATTCCAGTTTTCTACCCCATATGTGGGATCACTTAGTTTTTGACTGCCCACTAATGTCTCCTCAATTTGTGAGGCCAGACCACTTCTAATATTTAGAAGTTCGCGGGCTAACAACTGACTGGGGACAATGACATGTTAAAAGCATTGACATGTTTACACGCAACCAAACAGACCCCGGTGATGGGAGCCTATCCCGTATTCAATCTTAAGAGACTTGAAAAAATCCATCATGGAGTATGGCTTAGAAGCCCCATTTGCAATGGGTATACTGGACAATCTCTTTAGTGCTTTTACCCTAACCCCTCACGACTGTTCCTCCATAGCTAGAATGACACCACTATGCAGAACACCTTATTTGAAATGGAGTGGAAAAGCCTGAACAAAAAAGCCACAGAGGAGATTTTAGCTACAAATGGGACTCCTATAACAAACATGCTGAACAAACTGCTTGGCGAAGGACCCTATGCTACCCCTGCTGCCCAGGTACGGATAGCACTCCGTGATCCGAACCTTGCAAAAGACTTAGCACTTCTGTAAAATCTCTAAGGCAGTGTTGCTGTCCCCCTCCTTTACCACGGTTCACCAGGGACCGCAGGAACTGTTTTTTCAGTTTGCAGACAGGCTAAGAGATGCGATTAACAAACAGATCGATAACAAAGTTGCACAGGAAACCCTGTTTCAAAAACTTGCTGTGGAACAGATGAATGCAGACTGCCAAAAAATTCTGCAGGTTATGCGGGATCCCACATTAGCAGAAATGCTGCAAGTTTGCAATAATGTCGGGATGCCGGCTCACGCAACTGCTTTCCTTGCCCCGAGACCTCAAGAGCGCTACTTTGGCTGTGGGCAAACTGGTCACATTAGGAAGTATTGCCTGGGAAAGAGACAGACAAACCAACCACCTGTCTGTCACTGCTGCAGAAAGGGTTCACATTTCAGAAGAGATTGTCACTCTAGGTTCACCAAGGAAGGGCTGCTGCTGCCACCATGAGGAAACGGGAGAGGGGTGTCAGGAAACTTCCAGCGCAGCACCAAAGGGAACAGTACAATGACAGAAAAGGTCCCTGCAACCAACCTCAGCACCTGGTACCTGTCTCCTCCCTGCACCCCTGCACCGCAGGCAGTGCTGGAGTCGACTTGGCAGTCGCAGCAACTGTAATCCTGCTTGATTCAAAGCTACAGATTGTTTCCACAGGGGTACGAGGACCACCGGGAAACAGATGCAGTGCTCTCTTAATCGATCCCTCCTCGACCTCTGCACGTGGAGTTTTCGTTTTACCTGGGGTCATAGATTTGGATTTTACAGGAGAATTTAAAGTAATGCTTTGGACCCCCTCACTGCCTGCCTGTATCGGCAAAGGAAGGTAAATTGCGCAATTGATCTTAATCCAGGCACACCCCCCAGGCTGGAGTAACAGACAAGGTTTTGGCTCCACGGGAGATGAGTTGGTCCCCGGAAACTTTATTAATTGGTCACAGACTTTGTCCACAGATCAACCAATTCTCTGATGCTCGGTTTTTCACTCTGTTCACAGACTGTTTCTCTCAGAGGGCTCGCAGACACAGGAGCCAATGCTACCATGATCTCCGCACAACAATGGCCAAATGCAAGTATCAAAGGGGTGGTTGAAGTGGTCTTGCCACAGCAGAACCTACATCCTGTGGTTATTACAGGTCCTGAAGGTTGTTCAGCAATGGTAAGACCTTTCATTTTAAACCTTTCTGTCACACTATGGGGCAGAGACGCCCTGGGACAGTGGGGAATAGGGCTGAGTTCAAATTTATCGTAGAGGCCACTGCAATGCAGCATGTTCCTGCCCTTAAATAGAAAACGCACAATCTGATATGGGTACATCAGTGACCTATACCAAGGGACAAACTGCTGCAACTCCAAATGCTGGTAAAAGAACAGCTTCAAAGTGAACACATTTCTCCAACCACGAGTCCGTGGAATTCCCCAGTCTGTGATCCAAAAATGAAGTGGAAGGTGGTGTTTACTTCATGACCTCAGAAGCATTAATGATGCTATTGAACCTATGGGAACATTACAACCTGGCCTTCCATCCCCTGCAGCGCTGCCACAGAACTGGCTTTTAACTATAACTAACTTGAAAGACTGCTTTTTCACAATCCCCCTGCATCCCAGAGATGGAGAGAGGTTTGCCTTTTCTGTGCCATCTCTAAATGCCAGCGAGCCATATGCATGATATCACTGGAATGTTTTGCCACAGGAAATGAAAAATTCACCTTCCTTATGTCAACTGTATGTAGCAAATGCACTGTCTCCAGTGCACTTGCAATTTCCAGAAGTTCTTATTTACCACCACATGGACAATATTTTAGTGTGTGCAGCTAACACAGACTTGATGCAGCAAGCTCTGAAAGCTACAATTAAAGCAGTCACAGACCATGGACTGGAAGTAGTTCCAGAGAAAATTCAACAGGAATCTCCTTGGCATTACCTGGGTTGGAAAATCACAGAAACATCTATACAGCCTCAGAGTGTATCCATCTCCACATCAGTAAAAACCCTCAATGACCTACAGCAGCTTTTGGGAACACTTAATTGGTTTAGATCTCTCCTAGGAATTTCCACAGATGAACTACACCCACTGTTTGACTTATTGAAGGGAAATCCAGACCTGACATCACCTCGACAGCTGACTCCAGAAGCCAGCGCAGCTCTGCACATTGTGGAACAGAAATTAAATTCACAGCAGGGACATCGACGACTCCAAGACGAACCTGTGACACTTGTCATCATAAAGGGACCTTGTCAGCCCTATGGGCTAATAGGCCGGCTATACCAGAACAACAATGCATTTTGTTTGTGGGAATGGGTTTTTCTACCTCACCAGTTTTCAAAGACAGTTACAACACTGCCAGAAATGATTTCTAAGCTATGTTATAAGGATCGTGCTAGGCGCTGGGAACTCGCAGTGATCCCGAGAATGTGTATTTGCCTTTAACCACAGAGCATCTAGAGCAATTGCAGACTCTGTTTTGATTTTCAAATTGCTTTAATTGATTATCATGGTCAATTGAATATCCATTTACCAACTTGTGCTTTTTTACAGAGGCTTAACCAAATTCCCTTGAAGTTGAGAACTCATTGGTCTCCAGTTCCACTTCAAGATGCCCAAACTGTTTTTACAGATGGTTCTGGGAAAACAGGTAACGCTGTAATAGTTTGGTAAAAGGATGACCAGTGGCAACAAGACATGCACAAAATTCAGGGTTCACCACAAATTGTCGAGTTGTCTGCAGTTGTTCGGGTTCTCTCTTTGTTTACAGGTGCCTTAAATATAGTTTCAGACTCCCAATACATCGTGGGAGTCATGCAGCAAGTGGAATACTCATACTTGAAGGACATTACTAATGAAACGTTGCTTTCTTTGTTTAAACAGCTGATGTATGTTGTTCATAACAGGGAATCCCCGTTCTTCATTATGCATATACGCTCTCACACTTCTTTGTCAGGTCCCATAGCAGAGGGGAACCAAAGTGCTGACCTGTTAGTTGGATCAGTCCCTCGGTGTTTAGAACAAGTTAAACTATCACATGACTTTTTTCACCAAAATGCCAAAGCTCTGAAAAAACAATTTGATCACACAGCAGAACAAGCCTGAGCAATTATAGCTTCTTGCCCAGATTGCCAAATGATCACACCCTTGACCTTGACCTCAGAAGGAGTAAATCCCAGAGGATTTGAGTCTCTGCAGCTCTGGCAAATGGACGTCACACATGTACTATCATTTGGTAAATTGAAATATGTTCATATTTCTATCGACACATTTTCAGGATTTATGACAGCCACAGCGCACTCTGGTGAGAAAAGTCAAGATGTCTGGAAACATTTCTTAACTGCATTTGCACATATGGGTGTGCCAAAACAGATAAAGACAGACAATGGACCCTCATATGTGTCAAAACAAACCAAAGATTTCTTTGCATTATGGGGAATTGAGCATATAATAGGAATCCCTCACTCCCCAAGAGGTCAAGTAATCAGAGTGTGCTCACCGCACTCTCAAAGAAATGCTAAAAAAGCAAAGAAGGGGGAATACAGGATTAACTCCGCAAGATTGTTTGAATAAAACTCTGTATGTACTTAATTTTTTAAACAGAATGACAGAAAATTCCACCCCAGTACAGCGACACTTTAAACCTGCACACATGCCTGAAAATTCAAAACCCAAAGTAATGTTTAAAGATCCATTTACAGACCAGTGGCAAGGTACCTGTCCTTTGATAACATGGGAAAAAGGGTATGGTTGTGTTTTAACAGATTGTGGACCGAGATGGATCCCCTCACGTTGTATACAACCATCTCTTGCGTCATGCTTATGACCACCAGAATGGCTGCGAGAATGCCTCTTCCTGCTCCAGTCCCACCCAGCAGAAAAAATGTTTGGACTACCTTAGCAAAAACCACTGGAACTGACACCCTGTGTCTGTCAGTTGCTACTGATGCCTTAAGGTCCTTTTAGTTTTTTGATTTTTCTAATTTTTATAAGTAGTTATATAGCAGAAGTAGATTTTAGAAGCAGCAACATTTATTCCTTTACCCTTACCCTTAACATAACTACACATATATCCCAACCCTTTTACCTCATTCCATGCTCCCCATATCAATTACCCCTGAATTCCATTAGAATATTTAGACTTCTCTTTAAGATAGGCCTCTTCTGTTTGAGAACACTTGTACCCTAACCTGAACCACAGAGTACAGTCGAGAACTGGGTAACCATGTGCCCTTTGTGCTCCGAGGAAGATGAAGATGATGAAGAAAACGACCCCAGATCCAGTTGCCAAGGAGCGGGCCAGGGATGGACCAGGGCAAAAGTCAGAGAGTGGAAAAACATGGGATTGGTTAGACAGTATTATAGAATTGTAACATCTGAGGCAGAAGGGGCGTGTGTTTTGTAACTTCTGTGCCTTGGAGGCACTATTAAATCCCTTTCTTATCTCACCTCTAATTAAATTGCCCTGGAGTTTTTTTTCCTTAACTCCTTTAGGCATCACCACCCCGATGAATCCATTTCGGACCTGTCTGGTAGGAATCCCACTCTCCAGTGAAGAGTGGAATGCTTTTTTGAAAAAGCACCATCCCTCATGCTCACACCCAGAAATTCATAATGTACCTATAGATGACTGCCACAAGAAGCTTAGCACAGATCGTGGCCAGCCCAAAAAGCCATATCAAAATTATTTTACAAATTTAACTGTAGAACCTCAAGAATTAGATGTCATGGGCAGTTTAACTGCTCCCCTGTGTTTCTATTTTTACTCTGAAAATCCACACACACATGATCCATTGAATTTAGATGTATCTCCCATGGGAGTATACCACAATGACAGTTTTTGGTGCAAACATTGCTTGAATGCAGTTAACATCAAATCTAAAACTTTTCCAATTGGACTGCCAGATGATCTGTTCCTAATTTGTGGGGAGAGAGTGTGGTAAGGCATTCCTACTTTTGGCAAGCTTGCTCTGTTTAATCCAGTAAAAACTCCCTTACCTTCTAAAAGCTTTTCACCCAGTAAACATCTTAAACGTTCTTTTAACAAGCAAGATTTTAATACACATGGGTTTAAGGCAGATTGTGATTCTGGGGGACAAGTTGTGGGATGAAATTCAGAAAGGTACTAAAGGGACGGAAGGTTTGCCTGTCACTTGGCATCTGGTAATTAACACTTTAAAAGACTGGCTTAATGAGCAAGTTTCCAAAGACCCGCAGTCGTCTGAAACAGTGCCTGTGGTAAACATGGAGGAACATGCAGGGGAAGAGGGAACTTTGGCCGCTGCGGCACCGCCCCCAACACAAGCACCGGCGTTTGTTACCTCTGACTCTGATGACGAATTAGGCACTTTAACGGACAAATTAAAAATGGTGTGGAGCCCGAATTCACCTACTAAAACCACTAGCCTGTCTCTGAAAGCTCAAAAAGCTCTGAAAGTTCGCTATTCCTCACCCCAAGAGCTAGTGCCTGCTCCTCACAAGTATATATCGCCTACCGAGATAGTTCCGCACCGCTATAAGACCCCTATGGAGTTGGTAGAGGAATACCAAGCCAAACAAAGGCTTGCTTCCTCTGCTCCTGTGCCGGAGGAGGATGATGGTGAAGATGTGCCTGGCGGGGGGTCTTGTCAATCAACATCAGCCCTTGTAGCAGAGGATGCAAACATGCAGGAAGCTGAAAGTGCCTCTGTCTATACTCGAGTCTCTCAACCTATTCGCGGGGAGTCTTCTTGCCGTAAGATGTGGTCATTAGCTGACCCATGGACTTTGCCACCAGCAACGGTTACAGTGCTACCACGTAACCCTAGGAGGTTTTGGGAGGCCATACGAGTGCAGACTGCAGAACGGGGGAATTGGGATTTGTTGGAAATGGTCAGGTACCCCTCAAAAGCTGTAGAAGATGTTGCACTTGCGCCAGGGATGGATTCGGGAGTAGAAACTTACTCGGTGCTAAAAACTGTCCCTAATACTGGCAAACCAGATGAGCATTGTGTATTCCCTTGGAAGGTTATTCAAGATTTGCAAATGTACGTAACCAAATATGGAGTAAATTCTCCCGAAGTTATGCATGTGCTTCGCATACTTAATGCTGATTCATTAGCCCCTTATGACATCGAGTACCTCCCTCAAGTGTTATTTGAACCTGTGCAATACAAAGTGTTTAGTGCTAATTGGCAAAAACAGGCAGAGCGCACAGCAATGGAGAATATGAGACTTCCTACAGGAGATCCGAGGTTGGGAGTAGGAGTAGAGGCACTGATGGGAAAAAACTTTTTCAGCAACCCTGATGTCCAGGCTCACTGGGACCCTGCTGTGCTGCAGCAGTGTCAGCAAGTGGGAATACTAGCTTTGATAAAAACCATGGAGCTTGCTTCCCCTCGTCCTCAGTACACAACAGTGAAGCAGGGGGTGAAAGAGCCGGTTTTGCAGTTTGTCGAGTGTATCGCAGTCTCCTTAGAAAAACAGGTAGAGAACGAGACTCTGCGTCAAACACTCCTAAAGCAGTTAGCGAGAGATAATGCAAACGAGGACTGCCAGAGAATCATAGAAACACTGCCAGGAGACCCGTTGGTCACTCATATGGTCTCGTCGTGTTCAAAGGTAGGTAGCGTAGCGCATAAAATGTCTGCTCTTGCAGAGGTGCTGCACCCTACCCCTCGCTGTTTCACTTGCAAACAAAAGGACATGTTAAAGCTAATTGCCCTCTTAGAGGTAATGAGGGAAAGCAAAAGGTTTCACCTAATCCCCCGGGCATTCATTGTAATCTCTGCAGGAAGCCCGACCACTTTGCAAAACACTGCCGCTCCAAACTTCATGCTAATGGCCAACCCCTGCAGGGAAACGGGAAGCCGAGCGCGGCAAGGCGCGCTCGGACACAAATACCTTCCCAAGCTCAACACAATCCGTATGCAGCTCCTCTGGCGTTCCCCTCTGCCACCAGCTCACCGGGAGGACCAGCGGAGCAGCCAGTATGGATGTACCCACCGCCGACACAGTAATAATTTCTACCACAGATGTTGTCAAAGTTCCCCTAGATGCCAAAGGACCTATTGGTCGCAGACTCATTGCCTTATTAATCGGGCATTCAAGCAACACTATTGCTGGGATAATCATTCATGTCGGGGTTATTGATGCAGACTACACGGGACAAATTTGTGTGATGGTTTCTACCCCGTACCCTCCTGTGACCATTCCAAAAGGAACATGTATCGCTCAACTTGTGCCTTTTATGAGTTGTGTTCCCAGGACAGAAAACCGTGAGAGACACACTGGAGGATTTGGATCAACAGGACCTCTGCAAGTCTTTTGGTCACAGACTGTATCCAACAAACGCCCACAGATGATCTGTGAACTGTGCAATGAAAAAGCTTCACCTTCTACTATTAAGGTGACGGGCTTACTTGATACTGGGGTTGATATTTCTATCATTTCCTTGTATCACTGGCTGAATTCCTGGCCCTTGGTATCTTCTGACCTGGGTGTTGTGGGACTGGGGGGAGCTGCCCAAAGTTGCATTGCAGACCATTTTATCCTAATCTTCAATCCTGAAGGGTAAGTTGCAACAGTGAGACCATACGTCACCCCTGCTCCCCTAAATCTGTGGGGAAGAGACTGCCTGGCTCAGTGGGGAGTTAAAATCACGACAGATTTTTGACGGGGGTCGCTGCGATGCAGGGCATCAAGCAACCCACACTGGCATTAATGTGGTTAACAGATACTCCAGTGTGGATCGGACAGTGGCCCCTACCCTACGAGAAGTTACAAGCCCTGCAGGAACTTGTGCAAGAACGACTGGCTGCTGGTCATATGGAACCATCACATAGCCCCTGGAACACTCCCGTGTTTGCAATCAAAAAGAAATCTGGGAAGTGGAGACTTTCGCATGATTTGCGACATGTTAATGCTGTCATGGCAACGATGGGAGCTCTGCAATCTGTACTTCCATCGCCTACAATGATACCTTTCGATTGGCCTATTATAGTAATTGATCTAAAGGATTGCTTTTTTACCATTCCTTTAGCTGAAAAAGACAAAGAAAAATTTACCTTTACAGTACCTTCTGTAAATCATGCAGAACCCTCCAAACCGAGATATTTCCAGGGCTCTGCGTGCTGTACCTTTTCCGGAGCAATGATAAGGTCGAATGACCCTAAGGACTGTTTTGCTGCATCAACCACTGCTGTCAATTCATCTTTGTGCACTGCTGAAAAGAGAATATCATCCATAAAATGATAGCAGAGGCAATTAGGGAACTGGCTTCTAACAGGAGACAAAACCTGTGCTACAAACCACTGACAAATGGTTGAAGAATTTTTCATCCCCTGATCCACCGGAGCAACAATCTTTGATTCAAGAAGCAATTCAAACCATCCATCAGGTAGAAGCATTGTTAACAGACTGCTTAGCTTATTGTATTGATCCATCACAAATCATTCAGCTTTTTGTCCTCATAGATCAAGTTTCCCCCTGTGGGATCCTTGTTCAATGGAATGAGACTTGGGAAGATCCTCTACACATCCTTGAATGGTAGTTTTTACCTTCCAGATCTCATAAAACAGCTCCTGGATTGTTTGAATTGCTCTCCGAAATCATCATGAAAGCACGGAAACGGTGCATTGAACTAACTGGTAGGGATCCTGGTAGAATTGTTTTACCTGTACAATCCTGCTATTTTGAGTGGTGTTTAGCTCATAAATGAGAGTTACAGGCTGCTATGGCAGATTTTCAGGGGCAAATTGCTTATCATTTGCTTTCACACCCTTTGCTGAATTTTTTTAATGAAATACCTATTGGGCAGAAATTGTTATCATCCATGGAACCCGTGGAGGGACTTACAGTGTTCAGTGATGGCTTGGGTAAGGCAGGGAAAGCTACTGTGGTTTGGTATACACCTACTGGATGGCAACATGAGCTGGTTAAACAGTCTGGGTCTCCACAGATCGTGGAGTTACGTACTGCAACTTTAGCATTTCAACTTTTCCCTCAGCCTTTTAATCTTATTACGGATTCAGCTTATGTAGCAGGACTGGTTCAACAATTGGATCAAGTAGTTCTTTCTGCTTGTGATGATCGACTTCTTTTTCAGGTTTTGCTTACCCTGTGGCGTACTATTCAGTCTTGAACAAACCCTTATTTTGTTTTTCACATTCGTAGTCACACCTCATTGCCTGGCTTTTTACTGAGGGTAATGCTCAGGTGGACAATCTTGTAGCCCCTGCACAGATTGGTCCTGTCCCAGATAAATGGCAACAAGCTCTCCTTTCACATCGCTTTTTTCATCAAGGCAGCACTGCCCTCAAACGCCAGTTTGGGATTCCACAATCCCTCGCTCGATCTATTGTGACTGCCTGCCCAGATTGTCAGGGTCAGAATGTCCCTGTGTTTTATGGAACCAATCCTAGGGGATTACAGGCTTTGCAGGTGTGGCAAACGGATGTTACCCATGTTCCAGAATTTGGTAGACTTAAGTATGTACGTGTTTTTGTTGACACCTTTTCCCATGCTCTCTGTGCTACTGTTCATGCAGGTGAACATGCCCTAGATGTGACCCATCACTTCCAACGATCCTTTGCCACCCTCGGCGTTCCATCACAAGTGAAAACTGATAATGCCCCAGCTTATAACTCTCAGAGATTTCAAACCTTTCTGAATGATTAAGGGGTGTCCCATGTCACTGGCATCCCTCACTCTGCTACCGGGCAAGCTATCGTGGAATGCATGCATGGTCTGCTTCAAAAACAGAAAGGGGGAATGCAGGGTGCTTCTGCCCAGGCCTGTCTAGACAAGGCTATCTATGTTTTGAATTTCTTGACTTTTCCTCAGGATTCCCACTTTCCTGCTTTGTTTTTACACTTTTCCTCTCTGATATCATCTCAACCTGTCCAAGTGCGAGACTTGGTGTCTGGACAATGGTCAGACCAACATCAACTAATAACCTGGGGAAAGGAGTATGCTTGTGTTTCTATGTAGGGGGCATGTCCCAGGGGCAGAGAAATCAAGACACATGCGCAGGGACAGACAACCCTATTGGTTAAGAAGGTCACATGGTATCCGGGTATATAAGGAAGCGCCGAATTCAAATAAAGCCTCTTTGATTACCACCTCAGAAGAGGGTACATCATTCTTTATATATATATAAAGGACCACCACATTACATTTCTACAGATGCTGGACCGCAGTGGGTTCCTGCTCAGTGCATGCATCCTATTCTGTCTCCAAGGAACCAGCAGTGATGACTCCTATAGAAAACAGTTTGAACGACTCAGCCCATGGAACAGCCACAATGTCTGGGTGACCCTGATGAATGCTCTAAACCAAACCACCTTCTGTGCCTCCTTCAAACAACCTGAACTGCCTTTCCACACGTACCTTGTTGGGGCACCTGTAAATAACTCTGATTCTGTGAAACTTGTTTCTAATGTTACACAACCACAATATTGGGCTAGAAAGGTTTGCAATGCTTCAGCGCTGAACTGCATTACAGATGTATCCGTTTGGCTAACGAAACTACCATAGGCATTGCACCACAAGAACTAGATATTATGGGTACTCTAACTGCTACTGATTGCTTTTACTTTAATTACACTAAGGGATATGATTTCTTTCATGGTGCAGGGACTACTTTACAAGATGTATCTCCAGATATGCCCTTTTACCGAAATGCATCTGCCTGGTGCTTGTATAGACTTGCTCAGCCCTCATATGGTGTGGCAGTTGCTCACCGGCTCCCGAAGGGATACTTTTTGATCTGTGGCAATCGGGAATGACCAGGTATTTCAGTGATGCCCGTAGGGGGATCCTGCACCTTTGGTAGATTAGGTTTGCTTACACCCACAGAGAAACTTTTATTAAATCACTCATATATTTACAGTCATGTCCTAACTAAACGATCACTGACACTTAGTTCCACATGTAGTGATACACTAACTTTGTGGAGTCAAGCGGCTATTATATCTGCCTTCTTGTTTTTGCCACAAGTCACCTCAGCTAAGGCGTTAAAACAAATTAATAGTTTGGCATGTTGGATTACTAAGCAGGTAAATTTGACCTCAGACACACTTTACAAACTTGCCACTGATGTAGATAGCGTACGACACGCTACACTACAGAACCATGCTGCAACTGACTTTTTACTGCTAGCACATGCACATGGATGTCAGGAATTTGAAGGCATGTGTTGCTTAAATATCTCAGATCATTCTGCATCCATTTACAAACAAATTGTTGCTCTACAAGAACAAACAGAAAAGATCAGGCAAGAAACTGGATTCTTTGGCTTGGAAAGATGGTTGTCTGGTTGGGGTCTTTCGGGTTGATTAATGTCCCTACTCAAGACAGGGGTCTTAGTTTTGATAATAGTTGTAGTTGTGCTTGCAATATTGCCATGTTTTGTGTCATGTCTGGAAAGGGCCCTCCAGAACATGGCAAAGGCAGTCTTTCTCATGCAACTACAAAGAGAGGGAATTGTCATGGCTGACAGCAGGTGTGTTAGCTCTTTGGAAGAAGATTTTGACCTGGGAAAGTTACGGGTGTATCCTTGAGATAGGAGAGGTATGTACACAGCCCTGGCTGAAAGAAGACAGCTGTGGAGTGTTTAGGTTTGGTCCTGTGAGAACTCCAGCTGTGGTCTTGAGCTTTGCCAACAGTATTACTAACAAAGAATAGCTAATTAAAAATACAATCACCTGCCTGCCTTCTGATGCTTGCTAACATGGGATATAATAAGACTTGTGGGAAAGAATAAAGAGACTGGTACTTTGCTTGGTACTGGACTGTTTGTGTTCTTCTTTACTTTTGACCGTCACAGCAATAACAGAGATAGGTACGTCCAGTTGCAAAAGGCACAGCAGAAAGACTCCTTAGGTGGTATATTCTGCAAGGCACGATTCTTTCTGCGTTATCTTTTCTCCTCGAGAGTGATCCTGCAGATGATAAACATCTGCAGCGTTATAGATAGTGTGTCTCCAGACCTCCCGACTGGAGGCCAGAGTAGACCAGTTATGTTGATCAGTATGACCAAGGCTGAGATGTTGTTTCAGGGAGTCCTTGTATCTTCTCTTGCGGCAGCCAGCGTCAAGTTCACCATAAAGCAAGATCTTAGGGAGGAGGCAGTGGTCCTTCATCCTTGAGACGTGCCCTGCCCAGCGCATCTGTGTTCTCAGCAACATGATCTCAATACCTGTGATTGTTACTTGTTCTAGAACAGATGTATTAGTCACATAATCTGAGCAGTGGATGTTTAGGATTGTACAGAGGCAGCGTTGATGGAAGCATTCTAGGAGTCGCAGGTGGTGGCGGTAGATGACCCATGATTCAGATCCATATAAGAGAGTAGACAGTACAATGACTCTGTAAATACTGATCTTTGTACTTTTCTTCAAGTGTTTATTTCACCAAACTCTTTTATGAAGCTTTCCAAAGGCACTATATGCCTTTGCTAACCTGTTGTCTATCTCTCCGTCAATCTTACCATCCAAGGAGATGAGACTACCTAGGTAATTAAACTGCTGGACTGATTTGAGCTCTGATTCGCCAATGGTGATATGGGGATGATGGAAGACTTCCTGAGGTGCAGGTTGATAGAGAACTTCTGTCTTCTTTAAGTTGACTTTCAGCCCAAAGAGCTCAGCAGCCTCAGCAAAGCAGGATGTTAAATGCTGCAGAGCTACTTCTGTGTGGGCGACAAGGGCATAAAGCAGTTCCTGGACAAGATGGTTTAAGGTCTCAGTATGGGCCTTCAGTTGCCTTAGGTTGAATAGGTTTTCATCAGTACGATATTGAATGTAGATACCGTCCTGATCATCGAGGTCTGCCGTGGCCCTTTGGAGCATCATGCTGAAAAAGCCTTGTTTCACACCATTAGTTATTAGAAAGGGCTCAGAAAGTGCATTGCCATATCTGACTTGGCTGTGTTGATCCTCATGGAGTGAGATGATCATTTTAAGGAACTTGGGGGGACATCCTAAGGGTTCCAAAATCCGCCATAGACCTTTTCTGCTCACAGTATCGAAAGCCTTGGTGAGGTCAACAAAGGTTACATAGAGACCTTTATTCTGTTCCCTACACTTCTCTTGCAGTTGTCTGAGAACAAACACCATGTCTGTGGTACTCCTGTTGGCTCTGAAACCACATTGGCTTTCAGGTAGAATTCCTTCTGCAATAGCAGGTATGAGTCTGTTTAAGAGTATTCTTGCCAGGATTTTGCCAACAATGGAGAGCAGAGTAATACCATGGCAATTTGAACAGTCTGATTTAGTACCTTTCTTCTTATATAGGGTGATGATGACTGCATCTCGAAGGTCTGATGGTAGTTCGCCTAGTTTACAACAGCACATCACAAACTCGTGAAATTTAGCATGGAGTGCTTGGCCCCCATGTTTCCAGACTTCAGGTGGAATTCCATCAACCCCAGCTGCCTTGCCAATTTTCACCTGCTGTATGGCCTTAAGGGTTTCTCCTAAAGTGGGGGCAGTATCCAATTCATACTTCACCGATTGTTGTGTGATGGACTGAATAGCTGTGTCTTGGACTACACGGCTAGTACTGAAAAGAGTCTGAAAGTGTTCAGACCATCAATTCAGAATGGAGGTTTTATCTGTCAGAAGCATTTGACCATCTGCACTGAGTAGAGGGCTTTGGACCTGGTATGTAGGCCCATATGCTGTTTTCAGGGCTTCATAGAATCCTCTATGATCACCCGTGTCTGTGCATAATTGAGTTTTTTCAGCTAGATTGATCCACCACTTGTGCTGTTTGTCACAGAGTTTCTCTTGGAGCTTGCTGCATGCAAGACGAAAGGTTGCTTTTCTTACATGACAGGATGGCAGTGCAAGGTGTGCTTGGTGAGCGGTTCTCTTCTTCCTCAACAATTCCTGGATCTCTTGATTGTTTTCATCAAACCAGTCCTTGTTCTTCTTGAGGGAGAACCCTAAGGATTCTTCAGAGGACTGCAGGATTCTGTTTTTAATATGGTGCCAAAGTGTTTCAGGAGAGGCATCTGTAGAATCTATGGAATGGTTTTTAAACCTAGTTTGAAGATTTGCCTGGAATTTGTTTCTCACTGTGGCTGATTGGGTATTGTTAACTTGGAGTCTTCTCCTTGAGATACTGCCCCTTTTAGGTTTGAATTTAAGATTGAAGTTAAGTTTACAGCACACAAGTCGGTGGTCTGTTTGGCATTCTGCATCATGTGGGTATGGTGGACATCGCGGACATCTCTCCGTTGCACCAAGACATAATCGATGAGGTGCCAATGCTTAGATCTGGGATGCATCCAGGTTGTCTTCAGACTATTTTTCTGCTGAAAGATAGTAGTAGTGATGGTGAGCTGTTGCTCTGCACAGAATTCTAGCAGAAGTCGACCATTATCGTTGCAGCTTCCAACACCATGCTTACCTAATATTCCTTTCCAGGTTTCAAAATTCTTTCCTACTCTGGCATTGAAATCACCAAGGATAATGATCTTATCATCTGCAGGAACCTTTTGGGTAAGGTGGCGCAGGTTGGTGTAAATTTATCTTTTCAACAGGGTCAACTTGGAGAGTTGAGGCATATATACTAAAGAGCGGTTGTTTGTTGTATAGTGGAAGGCGTAGGGAGATAATTTGGTCAGAATGACCTGTCGGCAGATTTTCAAGTTTAGGAACAATGGAGTTTTTAATCATGAAACCAACTCCTGAGAGATGCCTTTTGGTTCTGGGTTTACCTGACCAAAAGAGTGTGTAATCAGCACCATGTTCTCTAAGGCTGCCTTCCTTGTGAAGGCGAACTTTACTGAGAGCAGCAATGTTGATGTTGAGACATGACAGTTCATGGGCAATTAGGGCAGAATGATGCTCAGGACATCCACTATCCGCAGAATTGAGCATGGTTCTGATGTTCCAACATGCTAGAGTCAGTTTGGGTACACCTTTGGAGGCAGGTGTATATGCCTTTGTCTTTTGATCTTTGTGTGACTGCATTTGTAGAAGATGCCTGTTGGCTGCAGTTAACCAACCAGGTGAAGGGGGAGATGAGCTTTGGTTAGACCACCTTTTCTAGACCCCTCTCTGAGTGGAACAAGCAGTGCACTCCTTGAAAAGGCTGCTTGGACATTCAGGGTGCTGCTCAAAGAGACTGTCATCTGCGGTCAGATTGTAACGACCAATGCCCTGAACCACCTGCATGCAGGGTTGGGTCTGTGGCCACCAGTGCACCTTTCACCTGCCGTTTTGACCCTCGCCTGTCGCTACAGGGCTTTGCAAATGTGGGTAAGGCTTTTGAACCTGCACATGGATTTTTTTAGGTGAGACGCAGTATGCGCGAACGAACCCACCCTTAATCCTAAGGTTCATTTGCCAGGGTTGAGCGAGCTTGGTGGTGGCAGTGAGGTCCTCAGGACGTGGGTTTGATTAGAGTGACCTTCTCTTTGATGATGGTCTTACAGGGCTAAAGCGAGCTCCATCTGCCCGGATTTGATAGAGTTGTCCTTCTCCTCTGTGTCTCCAAGGCTCCCCTCTCATCTCCCACGAGGACGCAGTCCATGCCGGTGAAGCTCCCACTCTCTCTCTCCTTTCCCCGCCCGGGCCAGGCTGGGCATGCACCGGGCAGTGCCATGCGCGCACTTCCGGACCGGGGTTTATATATATATATATATTATATATATATATATATATATAATATATGTATAGATATATATATATTGTAGTAAAGAGCTGTTATTTTCTTTTCCACACTTTTTTTGCCTTAAGCCTCTTAATTTCCAAGTTATAATTAACTTAGAGGAAGGAGTTTGGTTTTTTTTTCTATCCCACCCTCCTTAGCAAAACATTTTGTTTTGTTAAACTGAGACAAATTTGAAACCAACAGAGTGAAGAAGTATTGCAGAAAAGCCCCTTAGGTTGTATTCTGGCACATTTGGAAGGGATTTGGGAACCCTCCCAGAGGGACTGTCAGTCAGAAAACTTTATTAAAGTATTGCAACTCATGGTGGTTGCTTTACAAACTAGATGAAGATGAAAAGTGGTCGATTAACAGTAGTCTTAGATACAAAACCCTGTTGCAACTGATGCTGTTTTTAAGACATGAAGGGAAGTGGGATGAAGTAGTATATTTAGGTATGTTCTTTGTTCTGAAAAGACATCCTGAATGGCAGGAATAAATTTAGCTCCTAGGGATCCATTTATATTGGCTCTTGAGAAGGAGAAACAGAGGAAAGGAATAGAACAATTAAGATGCTACTGTTCAGCCTGTAGCATAGGTCAGAGGTGTTTAAAAAGTCGGAATTGGGAACTAGAGGACAGATTAGAAGATTATGTGAGTCCATTCAGAACAAGAGCCGCAAGAGCTGCTGGTGCAGATGCAGGAGCAGCTGCTAGGGTAGAGGTTGCTGCTGAGACAGAAGCTGACTCTACTGCTACTGAGACAGATGAAGAAGATGATATAGGAAGACATGAAAGAGAGAGAGAGAAAGAAGGGAGCAAGTGCCGCAAAGGAGAAGAAAAGATAGAAGTTAAGGTTTCTCACTTTTCCCCACCAGTGGCACGTAGTAAAAAGGGAACAGTTTTGCAAGCACCCTTAAGGCAGGCAGTGGTACCGGAAGGTCCGGTTATGCTTAAAGTGAATTTCCCAATAGGAGACCTAGATAGTTGGAAAGGGACAGCTAAGAAATATTGAGATGATCCCTCCTGAGTAGCTAAGAGATTTGTAGGATTTGTGAAAGCATTGGATCCTGATTGGGACGATATAGACCTGATGCTAGATAGTCTAACTGATATGGAGAAAGAATTAGTCCCAAAAATGGCCAGGACCCATGTTGAGGCTCAACTAACTGCTGGAACTATTAGAGGAAATTTAGATGACTATGTGCCTATAGGTTGATCAAATTGGAATTATAATGTCCCAGATGACTACCAGAAACTAAAACAGTACCAATCATGGGTAAGATTTAGTTTGGAAAATGCAATTCCAAAATCAGTAAACTGGGGAGCACTGTATGCTGTGAAACAAAAGGCAATAGAGACACCTACCAAGTTTTTGGATGCTCTGAGAGAGCAATGCGGAAGTATACTACTTTAGACTCCTTGTCTGATGAGGGAAGAAGCAGTTAGTGTCTTTGTTTTTGGGCCAGTCTTTGGATGATATTAGGTGGAAGCTACAAAAAATGAAAGATGAAGATCAGAGAGAATTGTAAAAATTAATAGAGGAGGTTTGGAGAGTTTATCGGAATAGGGATACACTAGAGAAAAAGAAATTAGGCAGAGCAATAACCACTGCTATCGAGCAGCCCTGGACAAGGGTCCAGAGGAGCACCTGAAGGAAGGGGGGGATTCCCTCAGGATAGAGGGGAAGACCACCTCCTCCAGGTAGGCCAGGAGTAAACCAGCTACCCCCAAACAGGTTAGAAGCAAATCAGTGTGCTTGCTGTAGGAAATGGGGCATTGGAAGAGAGATTGTCCTAAGGCAAAGAGAGAAGGGTTTCAACAACTACCCTATACACAGGCAGAACTTACAAATGATGACGAGAACCAGAGAATCTTACCCCAGCAGATCCACTGGTTATAGTAAAGCTGGGGAAAAGAAACAGAAAGTTGATTTCTTTATAGATACAGGAGTCACATTCTCAGTGCTAATCAAGATGCATATTTGGTACTAAATCAAAAGTGATACCAGTAGACAAAGATGTTGTCAATGTAGTTGGACAACTGGTCATTGGAAAAAGCATATTTTTTAAATCATTAGGTATCAATTGGGAAAACAAGTGGGGATGCACAAATTTTTATACATGCCAGAATCTCCAAAACCACTGTTGGGTCGAGATTTGTTAGAACATTGGGAGTCAAAATAATTTTCAAACAAGGCGATATTGAATTTAAAGTAAAAGAAAACCAAATTATTGAAATACTAAATCTGTTATTATCCCAACCTGAAGTGAAAGGTAAAATACCACAAGAAGTTTTGGACCAGGTGTACCCAGGAGTGGGGCATCTGGGGTTCCAAGTAAGGCCAAAAACGCAGAACCCGTAGTAATACAATTGAAACCAGGAGCTAAACCTGTTAGGGTCAAATAATACCCTTTGAAATTGAAGATCAAAAAGGATGAAAGAATAATTGATAATTTCCTGAAATTCAGATTGTTAATAGAATGTGAATCAGAATGCAATACTCCCATTTTGCCTGCAAATAAACCAGATGGTAAAAGCTACCGATTACTACAAGATTTAAGAACAATTAACAGGATTGTGGAAGATTTGTACCCAGTGGTAGCAAATCCATATACATTGTCAACTAAACTAAAAGACAACCAGGTGTGGTTTACCATGTGTGGTGGTTTGAAACTCCCAAGAATCTAATTTCTAAGTTCAAGCCCTGCTCCCACAATTTGCCCCTGTGAGAGGGTTTAGTGATAGCATGGACTTGATATCTTCCTCACCTCATGTGGAGAGTTGGGAGAGATTTAGCACCATCAGTGTTGATACAGACTCCGGTTGTGTGAGAGTTTTCAGACAAAACACAACTATTTGGTATTGGGGGAAGGGGAAAATATTTACAAAGGTTTATTTACATACATATATATATTTACATTAAATTAAATTTCTCTTTTTCTTCGATAAAAGTCCAAGAAGAAAAGAGAAAAGTCTTTCTGTCACTCCTCAGGCCACAGTTCCTTCATTTCAGTTTTTTGTGGCACTGATTAGTGTCTTTCATTTTTTTTCCAAGGCAGTAGATTTAAGTATTGCAGTCAGGATTTTTGTTCTTACTTTGTGGAAATTCCAACCCCGAGCCCGAGCCTTTGGGGGATTTCCTTGGAGACCTTCACTCCTCTTGGGTTAGAACATTTAGGGCAGCTTTCAGTTCAGTCTTACCAAAGCTCCTCTGCTCTGTCTCAGCTTACCAGCATGGTAGCAGCAGCAGTGGGGGGCAAGGCCACCTCCTCCGCATTCCATCCTGGTTCATCTCTCAGGACGACTCCAAGTTTTTCAACTCCTTTCTCTCTCTCTCTAGCTGCTGCTGCCTTTCGGGGCTCCCTAAGGGTTTGAAAGTCCACCCCTCCTCTTCAGGAGGTCTCTGGGTTTTGGGAAAGTGATACAGTCTTACCCCAAAACAGCTCTGTTGAGTTTTTCTCTGTTTTGTTGCCAGGTCTCCCTCCTGCAGGAACATCTCTGCGTCTCTCAGCCGGTTTCACATTATCTCGCTGCTACTGCCTATCTTTTTGGCTTTTAGCTACCGTTGTCTCTATTCAGGGCTACTCCGCTGCCGCTTTTAATGTCTTCTGCTGCTGCTGACAGTAGAGAAACTCTTCCAGCTCTTGATTACGGGACCCAGTCCAGCTTTGACACTATACCGGGTCTCCTGTAGCCTCAACTGGGGGCTGGGGGCCCTTGGCCCCCAGAGGGGCTCACTGGCCCCCTGCTTCCTCCTGGCTCAGATCATGGTTACCTACCTTCTAAACTATCTCCACCACCTTCTCTTCCATTTCTGTGGGTATGTAATTTCCATAGGGCACATGTGAACCTTTGATTGGTCCAGTATTAAACACACTACCAGTATTAAACCATTACTACCCCAGAGAAAAGGTTTTTCAAACCATCACACCATGCTGGATCTAAAAGATGCCTTTTCTACCTAACCCTAGCCAAAATAGTAAAAAACTATTTGCTTTTGAATGGGAAATCCTGATACAGGATGAAGAACTCAACTTACCTGGACGGTTCTCCTACAGGGATTCAAAAATAGCCCCACAATCTTCCAGAAACCATTTAACCTGGGATCTCGAGGGATGGGACCCTCCAACACAAAGCGTAACTTTGCTGCAGTATGTATATGACCTCCTCATAGCCATCAAGACAGAAGAAGATTGTATGCAAAGAAAGGTGAGTCTACTTAACTTTTTGGGACTTAATGGGTATCAAGTCTCTCAACAGAAAGCCCAGGTGATTCAACCTCAAGTAACGTACCTCCGATACAAAATCTCAGGACAACAACAGGAGCTGGGAAGGGAATGGAAAGAAGCTATCTGCCGGACCCCAAGGTCTGAAATAGTAAAAGAACTCAGAACCTTTTTAGGCATGACAGGATGGTGTAGACTGTGGATTTATAACTATGGCTTATGGGTAAAGCCACTGTATGAACTGTAAAAAGAAACATGAAACAGTTGACTTGGACTGGGGAGGCAAAGAGGGCATTTGAACAGCTTTGCCATTGGATTTGATTACTGTTTCACTAAGGTACTTGGAAGGTAAGACTTCCCTAACCACCTACTACATGTTCTTCCTAAGTATGCACCCCCTCTTCATAACATACAATGCATGACCATTAAAATTACTTTATGTTTGCCCCAGGCAGAGAAGTTAATATTCATGAACCTTATTAAGCCTGTGTAAGGTGATAGATAAGGCTACACAAAAGGAGAAAAAAACTCCTGATGGTTTCCTGGAAGACCCCAGCACCTGGGGAGACATTCCCAGAAACTAATAAGAGGATTAAAAGAAGAAAGGAGTGATATGGAGATAATGCGACCTTTTTTCGCAAACATCCTGCCAGGGGAACACAGAAAAACGACCCTTGGACCTATGTCATCTGTCTATCACCCCAAAATTAGTTATTGACTATAGCCACTCAAACTGCCTAAGAAAAAAGGTATAAAAAGAGTTTGGACATAAGCAAAAATGGGGAGAAGTTCCATCAACACTGCAAGAGATGGTTGATGAACTAGTCTTTCTCCCTTCACTTCTGAGGACACCTGGAGGTGAGACGGATCTTAGCATGCAAACTACTTGCTTCTAAATACTAGAGCTTACTTTTACTTCATAGTATTCTTAATAAGTTGCTTTACTTTAAAGTTCTTGCTTATGCTTCTTCATAGTGTTCTTTGTAAGGTGTTTTGCTTTAGAGTGTTTGCTTATGTTTTATTTTATTATTATTACTACATGGTTTAAAATGTGGTTTTTGTGCAGTTAGACCCTGTTCCAGACAAAAAAACCCGTATAAATTGTCACAAATTTGTATTAATAAATGTGTTTTCTTGAACTGTTAGAGTGAGTCCGTTTCTAGGTGTTGACAGTTTCGTCGATGGCAAAGCAACTCAAACTTGCTGAGGGGTTTCCCTACTGCTATTAAGTGTAGTCTCTATAAAAAAAAGGTATCAAATGTCCTGTCCATCTCAGTGAACCTTTTAAGTGAATGGTCTCACCTAATGAGATGCTAACAGATTGTTTTGGAAATTAAAAGGCTTTGATCTCCTGGGGGGACACTGATAGACAACAATAAATTAATACAGGTTGGACAGAAAATTCTTCTTTTCTGCCCCTTTTAACATGACAGCCTGCAAAGTTCAAAACTTCAGCATGTCCTTGGTGGAGCAGCAGCCTTTTGGGGTTAGTGGAGCTCTTGCTATTCTTCTCCTAGCTAATTGGTTCTTTATTCATTTCCTTATCTACAAACAGATGCACACAGTTTGTTTGTAAAGACATATTCATCTTGTTCTTGTCATGGGTGTGACCAAACTGTGTATTCTATACCATCTATGTCATCGTTGGTGGACTGTCTTTTTAAAAACTGTGAGTGGAAACAGAAGGATGACCATTCTCTCCCCTCGCTCTTGAGAGAGAGTGTAGGACCAGGGGTTCCAGGGACTGTGTCAGAGACTGAAACGGTTAATGATTTATGCATTCTAGGAGACTTTTGCTGGCTTTTGCAGGACTTTTGCATTATACCTCTGAGTGTTGAAGGTGTCAAGCCCTGAAAAGGCAGGAAGAGCTGAGTTTACCATGCCCTCCACATGAACTCTGCGCCAAAACATTGGGGGCTTTGTTACCGTGCCCCTCACAAGAACTCTGCCATCATGATTTGCAATCATGAAAGGTGGGAAAAATATTGGGGGTTCATGGCACAGCCAGTGAAAAACAACTCCGCGTCTCAGGGGAGGTGCAAAGCATGCTGGGGGGTATATATTAACTGGTGACTGGGGGTTTGGTTTTTTTTTCTCCCCCACCGCCAGCAAATCGAGGCCATCGCTTTCAGGATTACCAAGTTCCATCGCTGGATCCAGTGGGCCATGATTATATACATTTTTCCACTCTCATCTTTTCTTTTTCCCTTCTCTCCCTTACCCTTATCCTGTCTTTCTCTCCCTTATGCATTCCCCCCCCCCCAAGGTTATCTCTATGTCACATTGTTATATGATAACACCCAAAATGCTAAAATGCCTGTTAAAACAAAATTGTTAAAATAAACACTACCTATATATGTTTTCAGACACCGATTATTCAGTGTCATTTCACTCTAATCCACCCCAAGGGAATTATTGATAAGAACCTGGGTTACCCCCTTCTCCTTTTCTGGGACGGGTCGTAACAGACTGCGTGACTGCTCAGTACAGAGAGAAGCTGCCACGGTGCATTGGGTCTGGCTGAGCTGGAGTTCATTTCCCCACAGTAACCCTCACAGTGCTGTGCTTTGCATTGGCAGCTAGAAGGGTGTTGATAACACACCAGTGTTTTGCCTACTGCTGAGCACAGCATCAGCACTGTAACATTCCTTCCTCAGTTGAAGGCAAGATCCTGGGAGGGGACCCAAGTAGACTGGCTGACCCAAACTGACCAAAGGGATATTCCATACTATATGACATTAGCTCAGATATAAAAGCTAAGGCAAGGAACAGGAAGGTGGGCATTCATTGTCTCCAATGGTTGCCTGCTGAGAAACTGTCACATGTACTGAAACCCTGCTTCTCGGGAGTGGCCAACCATCGCTGCTCATGGGAAGTAGAGAATAAACCCTGCTGTCTTTATCTTTGCTTCACTTTTTGCTTTCAATAAACTGTCTTATCCCAACCCACGAGTTGTTTTTCCACCTCTCTCCCCTTTCTGGCTGGGAAGGGGAGTGATAGAGCAGCTGGGTGGGCACCTGGCATCCAGCCAAGGTCAACCCACCACATGTGGCCATCAAGAGCATAGTTTCTGCACCTTCAAAAGGAGGGGACAGCCCCAGACTGCACGCCACTCCAGGGGTTTGTGCAATCCCTAAGCATGGTCGCTGCCGCTTTAGAGGGAAGGAGCTGCCCCGACCAGGGTCAGAGCCATTTTTGTAGCTGTTTTCTCAGCTGCTTTCACAATACCACTCCCCATCATCTGCTACTGCTGTTGCTGCTTTATGCTGCTTCTGCTACCACTGCCACCAGCACCGCAGGAGAAAGAGAGAGAGAGAGACTGGTCACCACCACAACCAGGACCTGAGCTTTGTTGGGTGACACAGAGTCAGCCCCCTTTGTTTCCAGCGTGTCATGCGGTGAGCAGTGTGGGACCCCTCCTTCATCTGCCTTTTGTCCCTGGGGGGTTGGGGGAGTGGGTTTGTTTGGCTTGTGATGGATGCCCAATTTTTTTGGTGAACCATTTCCTTTGTATTGTTGTGTTTGTTGCGAGTTTTTGTCTCAGTAAAATTGTGACTAACAGATAACCTCTCTTAGGTTTTCTCCCCCCTCCGCTATCAAAAGGGGGCAGTTTGAGCAGTCTTTAAAAGTTGTTGAGTTTTTAAAACCAGCACACTTTGCTTTTCAATTTCCTTGCTGTGCTGCTTGATATGACCTTATGCTTATCCTACCTGTAGTGAATTCATCACCTTTATAGATTGCCTGAGAGCCATTCCCTGCACATGCTGCAGGAGCAGAGGAGAAGCAGGAAAATTATACTTGAAAATTAAAAAAAAAATCACATGGGAGGGTTTGAAAGAAAGTTTGGACTTGAAACTACTTCTGTTTTTAAATTAACTCCTTTATACTTGTTTTTAAAGAGATTCCAGTGGTTCTTCAGTGCAGAAAGGGCTATGCTGAATCCACAGAATATATCATGAAGATGTGTGTTCCATCTTAATTAGAGCTAATTAATATGCTTCTGCTTTCAGTTTTTCTGTCTGGTTGAATCCAGTTAAATACTGAAATTCTTGTGCTAAAGCCCATGCCTTGCATAGGTGACAGCCAGAAGTGCTTGGGCTCTCCATCCTGGAACGGTTGCCCTGGAGTACATCTTGGCACCACGGGTAAGAGCTGAGCTTGTGCCTAACCCAGTGTGGTGGGTTGACCTTGGCTGGACACCAGGGGACCACTGAGCCGCTCTATTATTCCCAATTCCTAGCTGTACACGGGAGAGAAAATAAGATAGAAAACTACTTGTAGGTTGAGATAAGGCAGTTTACTAAAGCAAAAGTGAAAGTATGCGTGCACACAAGCAAAGAGAAAAAACAATAATTTTATTCTCTACTTCCCATCAGCAAATGATGTCCGACCACTTCCTGGGAAGCAGGGCTTCAGCATGTGTAGTGGTTGCTCTGTAAGGCAAACACTGTAAATAACAAATGCCCCCAGTTCCTCCTCCTTGCCTTAGCTTTTATATCTGAGCTGACATCATATGGTATGGAATATCCCTTTGGTTAGTTTGGGTCAACTGGCCTACTTGTGTCCCCTCCCAGGATCTTGCCCACCCCCAGCCTACTGATGGGGGGAAAGCTGGAGAGACAACTCTGATGCTGTGCCAGCACTGTTCAGCAGTAGCCAAAACACTGGTGTGTTATCAACCCCTTTCTAGTTACCAATGCAAAGCACAGCACTTTGAGGTTTGCCATGGGAAAATGAACTCCAGCTCAATCAGACCCAATACACCCATGTTTAGGTGGACCCTTGCCAAGCATCCCATGTCTATGCCAGTGTCTGCATGATCCCAGCTCTCAAAGCTATGGTGATATTTCTCCATAGAATGTGATAATCCACAGGAGTGTAGTTACTTCCTCCAGGTAGTAAGACAGGAACTTATGCATTTTATAAAAATAAGGATCTAGTCCATGTTTTTAGCCACCATGGAGGCAGAGCGGATGTAGGTGTTGGGGCTATATAAGCCGCTCAGGACTGCGGTGCCTTGCTTCCCAACCCCGGGAGCACCCTCAGCCCCTCCTGCTGGAGGACCTCGAGCCAGGTTGGAAGAGTCTCGATTTTCAAACCTCCCATCAGCCCTTCACGGTATTTTCCCCCTGAGAAAGAGGAGGGATAACCCAGAGCCCAGCAGCAGAATGCCATGGGAAGTAAGGGGAGGAGTCCAACTGTATAGTCCATGAGTCAGTGGGATGGAGAGAAGCTGAAGGTTGCTCTACTCCATGGGTCCTTCCTGGGCTTGGTGGTTGGTGACCCAATGGTCTGGGTTATTCAGCAGATGAAAGCAGGAAGATGACAGTCAAATACACAGCAATGGGTAACAGAAGAGAGAACAATGAGTGCTGCTAATTATGACCACCAGGGACTTCGCACAGCAGCAGAGAGGTTGAAGATGTGTCCAAAACATTTGGTGAGTTTTTGCAGGGAATTTTCTCTGATATATGAGAGATGCCTGGGGAGGAAAAAATTTTGCTTGTTGTGACATAGATATTTGCATTATATTGCTCATGCATTTTACATGTTACACACACCCCTGAGAACTCAAATCCATCTTGCTGTCAGAAAGGAGAAACATATAAACAATGTTAAATCTATAAGGAGAGTGGCATTCCTTTGCTGAGAAAGGGAAGAAATTGCTGCAGCCATGAATTGCCCTGGTTCCCTATCTCCACATTTTTTTAAGATTTTCCGATAAATACCAATATCCATTGTTGGGAATAATTGCAGTAGTTGAAGTGTCAGTTTCATGAGATAACGCTTGGGGGCTTTTGTACTGGTTCTGATTGAGTAGCATTAACAATAATATAACAGCATTAAAAGAAATTTCTCAGCTAATCAGTCTCCATTATAACTTATTGTAACAAGACCAAAATTAAAACATTCTTTTAAAAGTAAACCCTTTATGACTTGACGACTCACACATTTGGAAATTGGAACAAAAACCTGCATTGGGGGAATAGGAGAGTTATAAACCTCATACTGTTTGCGATGGTGCACTGTTCTTATGTTTAGGCAGAGAGATGTATCCTGTAACATGCTAAAAGATGTTATATAGAACAACTGCAGTTATATGGCAACTGAAAACAGTTTAAGAAACTATATCAGTTGGAGTTGTTAACTGAGTTTTTATGTGAACTTTTCATGCTGTCATTGCATTTTGACATTCTCCAAATGCTTCTTGGCATTTAAATGTAATTCAACTTTATAATTTAATTTCATTTTGTCTTTTCTACTGCTTCAATTTACCTTGTTCTGCTAATGCATTATATTTAATATAGAAAATGCCACTTATGAATATTCTGACATTATCCTGATGAAATAATCATCTATGTCCAGCCCCAGTGTGGCACCTGTGCATCCGGAGCTTAGAAGTAGAGGTGCTGGGGCATCCCTTATGATGCTGGCGTTATTTCCAAGCTTGAACACATCCTTCTGATTTCAGTGGGAGCTGCTGAGCACTTGGCACTTATGTTGTCTCCCAGCACAGTTTAGGAATGGGAGGGTTGTGGTCCAAAGAGATGACAGGACTTGGTCTTTGTCTCATGGATGGTGATGAGAGCATCTCCTCAAAAAACAGGTCAAACATCCCAACTGGTCATCTTCACTGTAAGCAAAGTAGGATGGAGAATGAGGACCTGCCCCACACCACCTGGCTGCTGGAGGCAATGCTGGGGCCCCAGCATCTGGGTGGTGAGGGAGGGAGATGATTTATTAGGCAAGGCTCAGTGCAGAAAGGACAGGGTTTCCTAGCTCTGCATCGTCTAGCTAATCCCCAAAAGAGCTTTCCCACTTATCCCATGCTCTTGCCTGGGCTCCCCAGGAATTCCTGCCCTTTAAAAATTCATTTTCAGCATCAGTGCTAGGAGTTGGATCCATGGAAATTCAGCGGTATGTAGCTTGCTGTTACCAGTGGTTTAGGTAGCTATGGAGGGACTACAGATATAGAATTAACTAGAGATGGAATCAGCAAAAGATTGCAAACTGGTAACATTTGGAAATCTAAGGACTGTGCTTGGGGTACTGAGCTGGGAAAGGCTTCCTTCACAGATTGTTGGGTTCTAACTGGGACCCAGCAAAGTACTTAAATAACATGCTTAACTTTCAAAAGGTCTCAAATGGTGGAATTGGGATTTATATAATACATCTACATCCTCTAACAATGACCTGAAATAGTTTTTGCAGGTGTGATCTGCAAATCTGTGCTATTAAAGCCATCTGTCCTTTGCAGGAGCAGCTGCATATAAACATGGTGACAAACAGCGAATAAGTGCTTTGCCTCCTGGAACACCGAAGCATCTCTGTTTCCAGTGGTGTATGCCTTATACCTTGGCTTCCTGCACAATATGCAACCCTAGCCTGCCATAGGTGCAGCACAAGTGTGGTGAGCAGGTTTCTCTGCAGGATCCGATGGTGGGGCTATGATGGGCAGTGAGGGTTGACCAGGGAGGAGCGGAGGTGCTCTCCTGCGAGTTCTCCTTGCTGACATCACTCTCTGCTCTTTCAGGGTTACCTTTCTGAAGGCTTAGTAACAAAATGTTATCACTCCCCCCACCTTCTCCTCTCACCAAGCTACTAGACCAAAGCCATTGATATGTGGGCGGCTGGCTGCATCCTGGCCGAGATGCTGACAGGAAGGATGCTCTTTGCTGGTAGGTTTCTGGTTCCCATTGATTCATTTTTTTCCTCCCTTCCTTCTTCCTTGCTACCCAATTCTAAGGCTTTCTAGTACGGCAGAGGGAATTCCCCTTTCCTTGCCAGCCAAGACAACACTAGTAGCATCACTACAGGGATCGCATGGCTGGTTATTAGACATGAGAGCTATGTCCAGAACAAACTTCACTTGTACAACCTCTGCTATTATTAGAGAGTTTCTGGGTTGATGCAGACTTCCCTGATACAGGCAGGCCCTTGGGGACAGAGAAGAGTTACTGTCTTGATTTTCATTCAGCCTTCTTGTGCTTCCCTGGGAAGGACACGTGGTGGTATGGGTGGGATGGCACCCTGTGGGAAGCCACTGGCTGGTGGGGTGCCCAGGGCTGACCGGGGTTGATAGTGCCTCTGTGTCAAGCCTTGCCAGGCAGGGATGGTTTGCTGCCAAAAGCAAAACCCCAAAGAACAATTCTGATAAAACAACAAAACCAATTTTTTGTGTCTGGGTTTTCAACAGAAAATAAGAGCTTTTTGTTGGGAGGGAGAATGCTAAAAAAATTTTATAGAATGGAATATAAGTATAAAAGACTGTAGTGGGTTGACCCTGGCTGGATGCCAGGTACCCACTAAAGCCACTCTTTAACTCTCCCTCTGCAGGTGGACAGAGGAGAGAGAAAAAAAAACCAGCTAAGGATTCATGAGTTAACAGCTGGGAGAAGTCACTTACTGATTACCTTCAGGGTCCAAAACAGACTCAAAGTGGGGATAGTACTTAATTTATTACTAACAGGATAAGAGCCAAAGAGTGAGAAATAAAACAGTCTTAAAAACACCTTCCCCTCACCCCTCCTTCCTTCCATATTCTCCCTCCTCCCCCCCAGTGGTGCAGGGGGACGGGGAATGGGGGTTATGGTCAGTTGTTGTTTCTGCTGCTGTTCAGAGAAAGGAGTCCTTCCCCTGCTCCTGTGGGGTCCCTCCCACAGGAGACAGTCCTTGATGGACCTCTCCAGCAGGAGTCCATCCCTCAGGCAGCAGTTCTTCCCAGTCTGCTGTCCCGTGGGTCACTCCCCCATGGGGTGCAGTCCTTCACGAATGAGCTGTACTGACGTGGGTCCCCCACAGGGGCTACAAGTCCTACCCGGGAAAAGCCTGCTCCAGCGTGGGCTTCCCTCTCCACAGGCTGCATGTCTCCAGCAGGACCCTGCTCCGTCTCGGGCCTCCCATGGGGTCACAGCCTCCTTCATGCATCCACCTGCTCCAACGTGGGCTCCTCCATGGCCTGCAGGTGGGTCTCTGCACCCCCATGGTCCTCTATGGGCTCCAGGGGGACAACCTACTTCACCATGGTCTTCACCACAAGCTGCAGGGGCCTCAGCTCCGGTGCCTGGAGCACTCCTCCCCCTACCTCTGCACTGACCTTGTGTCGTGGTTTGAGACCCCCCCAAAAATCCAATTTCCAAGTCCAAGCCCCCCTCCCACAATTCACTTCAGTGTGAGAGGGGTTTTCCAGACATAACACAAGACTCAATATGGGGGGAAGGGAATTATATTACAATTATTACACAAATAAATACTATAATACATTATATACACAATTCTAACTATGTCTCCTATGGTAAAGCAATATTTACATTAGATCAAGTCCCTCCTTTCCCTCCAATAAAAGTTCAGAAGGGAAGAAGGAAAGATCCTTTCCACTTTCAGGGCAGCAGTGTCTCTCCTCTTCAAAGCAGTAGTCGTAGCTGGAGTTGTAGATGGAATCTCTCTCTCCATTACACACAAGGGGGTCTCTTCTCACCCCTTGACCCTTCGGCTCCAACTGAAGGTCTCGCCCGTGGACTGCCAGCAGGGACAAGGCTTGCCTCACCACGGTCATATCACGAAGTGCAGGGCATCTTCGTGAAGGTCCCTTTCGTCAGGGGATTCAAGCTCGTCCTGAGTCAGAACATTTAGGGCATCTTTCAGTTCAGTCTTTGCCCCAAGCGTTCTACCAGAGCTCCTTTGCTCTGTCTCAATTGCCAGCGTGGCAGAAGCAGCGGGGGGGGGGGGGGGGGGGTAAGGCCACCTCCCCCGCATTCCATCCTGGTCCAGCTCTCAGGACACCTCCGAGCTCTCAGCTCTTCTCTCTGGTGCTGCTGCATTTCAGGACTCCCTTCAAAGGGAAGTCCACTTCCTCCCTTTAAGAGGGGTGTCCAAGGGCTTTTGTGAAAGTAATTCTGTCTTACCCCCAAAACAGTCTTTGTTGAGTTTTCTCTGCTCTGTTGCCAGCTCTCCCTCCTGCAGGAACATCTCTGTGTCTCTCAGCCTGGCTATGTGGCATCTCTGCTGCTGCTGGCTATCTTCTTGGCTTTCAGCCACAGCTCTCTATTCGATGCTGTCTCTGCCGCCGCTTTTCCGTCTTCTGTTGCCCACTCACAGCAAGGAAATTTCCTCCAGTTCTTAGGTACAGTATTTGGCCCAGTTTAACACTGTTCCAAGCTCCTGCAGCCCCCAGTCAGGCTCACTGGCCCCTACCTCCTCATGGCTCAGACCATGGCTGCCTCTCTTCCAACTACATCATCAATCCTTCTTTTCCGGTCTGGTGTGATTTTGCAGGGGCGCTGATTGGGTCAACACGAAGAAACACCACCCCCCTGGAGTTAACCACTTTCCAACTCCAGGGGAAAACCCTTTTTAACCCAGGACACCTTGGAGTCTACCTTGTTGTTCCCATGTTCTCACTTCGCTCTTCCCTGGCTGGAATTCTTTCTGCACAACAACCTTCTCTTCTTAAATATGTTATCACAGAGGTGTTACTATTACTCCTAATTGGCTCGACCTTGGCCAGTGGCAGGAAGTCCATCCTGGAGCCGGCAGGCATTGGCTCCACAGGACAGGGGAAGCTTCTAGCAGCTTCTAACAGAAGCAACCCCTATAGCCCCCCTGCTACCAAAACCCAGCCACAGAAACCCACTATAGGCCATTAACCATCACTCGCTGAGATGAACAGCTCCGGTGCAGGCACATCCCTCAGTGGAGCAGGGGATCATGGCAAAAAGGGCAAGTTTCTAGAGCCAGGGGAATGGCAGGAGAGTATGGAGACCCACAAGACCCAGGTGGAGCCAGCAACTTGCCTAGAGCGGCTGACTCAGCATGGGCAGAGCCAACAGTGAGGGCAGCTGGCCCCACTGCCTCATGAGGGGCCCCTAAGGAGCATGAGTGACCAGGAATGCAGTGAAAAGAATGGGCAAATAGGGTATGGCATGTCAGCCAGGGCATGGCATGGCAGTTTGCGGGGCAGTTTGTGAGGATGTGTGTGCTCCTCTCTGTAAGAGGTGTCTTGGTTTAAAGCCAATATATATAGGAGGTGGGAACTCCAGTAAGATGAAACCCCTCCCCTTTTATTCCCCTCCCCCGATATAGGAAAGATCAAAAATACAAGAAGGTGTAAGTGAAAAAATAGCTATTTACTAACAGAGAATAGTAACAACTACAAAAATACAAGGAGGAAAAATGGTTTAGCCACAAAAAACAAATATCCACCAAAAACAAATGGCGTCCCCACCCCTTGGGAACAAAAAGGGGAAACAGGGGCAAAAGCAAAACCTGGAAGGCTATTTCATCCAGAAAGGTTTTATGCTGCTGAGATTCTGGCATGGGTGCAGGAGGCTCTGTGTTCCCTGCCGCCCGTCTGGGCTGGGCAGCTGGCAATGGGAGTCCAGCGTGGGGGGGTTGCAACTCCTTGTAGATGTGGTGCAGCTTTGCCGGGGTTTGAGCTCCATGCTTGGACTTTATCTCCTGTCCCCTGGCTCCCGGGATGCTCCTCTCCCCAGAAAAGCTTTTCCGTGGTCCAGCTCAGATAGGGGGAGTGGGGGAAGCATCCCCCATGCTTCGGATGACAAAATGGGATGAAATATTCATCGCTGAGATTTGGTTTCTCCCCCCCAAATTGTAACTGAACTATAACAGAGGCCATTCCACTGGCCCAGTGGGAGAATCAAGGTACATGCAAATTAGCAGCCAGGCACCAGTCTGTGACCATCTGGGAGCAGCTAACAGATGCAGCAGACAGACTCAGTAGTTGGTGAAGAAGGGCACAAAGAGATCTTTTAATCCCACATCTTACCAGTGTAAGCTCCCTCAGGTATGGAGTTGACACATCACAGAGCTCATTTCCCTGTAGTTGCTGGAGTCACTGTACCAGCTATGTCAGAGGCCTCCACCCAGACAGACCTTTTGATGGTAGATGTAGTTCTCCAGGTCTCAGGTAGCCAAGAGTGCCTGATGACTCTCTGTGAGACTGGGGCCAACCTTTTGCAGAAGGTGTGTTGTTGTCAACCAACTGTGTCACCAGGTGTGGGGGTTTTACCCCCTCAAAAATCCAACCTCCAAGCTTCCCCCACCTTCTCACAATTTACCTCAACACCGAAGAGAAATTTTCAGGCAGGCACACCTCTGTATGGGGGAAGGGAAATATATACATTTATTTCTATACAAATAAATACTGTACAAACTACAAGCATCTATATATATACAATATTAACACACTTCTATCATCCCTCGAACCCCTCCCTCAATCAGTTCCGGAGAAAACCCTCAGGCTGATAGGTAAACAGTCTTTCTCTCATTGGGGTGTCAGGGAGAAGGGTTTCGCTGATCACCCCCCACCAACCTCCAGCTCTTTGCTGAAGTCTTTTCTTCCTCACGAAGTCCAAGAAGATAGTTCTGAGTCCTTTCTCCTTGGTCCCGTGCCATCCCTGCTGTGTGACTCTCTCCCTGCGTTCCATAGCTGCTGCAGTTCAGCTAGGCTTGTCACGTGCATGTGTCCTGGGAATCATTCCTCCTCCGTCAGTTTTCGGCTGCCCCCAGCCAAACTTCTGCAGGGAACCCTCCGAGCCTCTCTCTGGCCTGTCTCCAATTTTGCCTGGAGTTTTTTTCTCCTGGCACCAAGCTGCCTTTCCAGCCCATCCTCTTTGGCTCAGCTTCAAAATACTAAGCCTTACAACCACTCCCACCTACAGTGAGGGGGAAATGCCCCCACTCAGCTTTCGCTACAGGCATTCGGTCCATTTATAACTGTCCCGAGCTGCCCGCAGCCTAGTTGCAAAGGGGGGAAATAGGGTTTGGCTGAGGGCCTGCCTCTCTCCCTCTTAGCGGTTGTGAGTCTCTTCCCTCACAACACATACACACTCTTACGTGCTACCTTTAACCCTAGCTTGGCCAGGGCCACAGGGGCACGGGACCCCCAGGTGGGGGGGTCCTTGGCTTCTCTGTCTCTCTCTCTCCCACACTCTCCCACACACAGACTGACTGCCAACAGTTTCCAGTTGTTGTGTATATCTAATTTTCCAGGAGCGAACAAGAAGAGCTGTGATTGGTTCTTCAGGGGGAACTCTCCTGGGACCCAATCACCTCTAGGCCTCTAGGCCCCCCCTGGCTCCCGGGGGGGCAACTCAAACTAAGACACCAGGTGAAGGAGTTACAGGAAGAAGTAAGCAGGCTGTGCACCATCTGTGAGAATGAGTGAGAGATTGATATGTTATTCTCAGAGATACTACAGTCTCAGGACTTAATCTCAACGCGAGCTTATGACCCGCACTTACTGGGAATTCCTCGTTCACGGGGAAGAATTGCAATCCCCGATCCCCATCACGAATGGGGTTCAACGGGTTACCCGCGCCTGCCGGCGGAGGGTAGGCACAAGCTGAGCCAGTCAGTGTAGCGCGCGTGCGGCCCCGGACATCTAAGGGCATCACAGACCTGTTATTGCTCAATCTCGGGTGGCTGAACGCCACTTGTCCCTCTAAGAAGTTGGACGCCGACCGCTCGGGGGTCGCGTAACTAGTTAGCATGCCAGGAACTACTACTACTACTACTACTACAGTCTCAGGCAGACCATCGGCTTGTGCGCTGCAAACTCAGCTTCAATCTTAAATTCAAACCCAAAATGGGCAACATCACAAGGAGAAAACTCCAAGTTAACAATCTCCAATCAGCCACAGTAAGAGAGAGATTCCAGGCAAACCTTCAACTAGGCTTGAAGACCGTTCCACAGTTTCTGCAGATTCCTCTCCTGAAACTACCTGGCAGCATATTAAAAACAGCATTCTGCAATCCTCCGAAGAATCCTTAGGGTTCTCCCTCAGAAGAACAAGGACTGGTTTGACGAAAACAATCAAGAAATCCAGGACTTGTTGAGGAAGAAGAGAACCGCCCACCAAGCACACCTTGCACTGCCATCCTGTCACGCAAGAAAAACAGCCTTCGTCTCGCATGCAGCAAGCTCCAACAGAACTCCGTGACATCCAGAACAAGTGGTGGATCGATCTAGCTGTAAAAACTCAATTATGCGCAGATATGGGTGATCACAAAGGTTTCTATGAAGCCTTGAAGACAGCATACGGGCCTACATACCAGGTACAAAGCCCTCTACTCAGTGCTGATGGCCAAACACTTCTAACAGATAAAACCTCCATTCTGAGTCGATGGTCTGAACACTTTCAAACTCTTTTCAGTACCAACCGTGTGGTCCAAGACTCAGCAATTCAGTCCATCACACAACAACCAGTAAAGTATGAATTGGATACTGCCCCCACTTTAGAAGAAACCCTCAAGGCCATACAGCAGGTAAAAATCGGCAAGGCAGCTGGGGTTGATGGAATTCCACCTGAAGTCTGGAAACATGGGGGCCTTGCACTCCACACCAAATTTCACGAGTTTGTGGTGCGCTGCTGGGAACTCGGTGAACTACCATCAGACCTTCGTGATGCTGTCATCATCACTTTGTATAAGAAGAAAGGTATTAAATCTGACTGCTCAAACTACCGTGGTATTACTCTGCTCTCCATTGCTGGCAAAATCCTGGCAAGAATACTCTTGAACAGACTAATACCCACTATAGCTGAAGGGATCCTACCTGAAGTCAGTGTGGTTTCAGAGCCAACAGAAGCACCACAGACATGGTATTTGTTCTCAGACAACTGCAAGAGAAATGTAGGGAACAGAACAAAGGTCTTTATGTAACCTTTGTCGACCTCACCAAGGCTTTTGATACTGTGAGCAGAAAAGGTCTATGGCAGATTTTGGAACGTTTAGGTTGTCCCCCCAAGTTCCTTAAAATGATCATCTCACTTCATGAGGATCAGCACGGCCAAGTCAGGTATGGCAACACACTTTCTGAGCCCTTTTAATTAAGAATGGTGTGAAACAAGGCTGCGTTCTCGCTCCTACCTTATTCACAATCTTTTTTAGCATGATGCTCCAAAGGGCCACAGCAGACCTCGACGATCAGGACGGTATCTACATTCGATATCGTACTGATGGAAGCCTGTTCAATCTAAGGGGTCTGAAGGCCCACACCAAGACCCTAAACCATCTTGTCCGGGAGCTGCTTTATGCTGATGATGCCGCCCTTGTTGCCCACACAGAAGCAGCTCTGCAACGTTTAACATCCTGCTTTGCAGATGCTGCTGAGCTCTTTGGGCTGGAAGTCAGCCTAAAGAAGACAGAAGTTCTCCATCAACCTGCACCTCAGGAAGTCTTCCATCATCCCCATATCACCATTGGCGAATCAGAGCTCAAATCAGTCCAGCAGTTTAATTACCTAGGTAGCCTCATCTCCTCGGATGGCAAGATTGACAGGGAGATAGACAACAGGTTGGCAAAGGCATACAGTGCTTTCGGAAAACTCCACAAAAGAGTATGGCGCAATAAACACTTGAAGAAAAACACCAAGATCAGTGTTTACAAAGCCATAGTGTTGTCTACTCTCTGTATGGTTCCGAATCATGGGTCATCTACCGCCACCACCTGCGTCTCCTAGAACGCTTCCATCAGCGCTGCCTCCGTACAATCTTAAACATCCACTGGTCAGATTATGTGACCAATACATCTGTTCTTGAGCAAGCAGCAGTCACAAGTGTAGAGGCCATGCTGATGAGAACCCAGCTGCGTTGGGCAGGGCACGTCTCAAGGATGAAGGACCACCGCCTCCCTAAGATCTTGCTCTATGGTGAACTTGCCACTGGCTGCCGCAAGAGAGGAGCCCCGAAGAAAAGATACAAGGACTCCCTGAAACAACATCTCAGCCTTGGCCATATTGATCACCATAATTGGTCCACTCTGGCCTCAAATCGGGAGGCTTGGAGACACAGCATCTATAACGCTGCGGAAGCCTTTGAGAACACACGCAGGATCTCTCTCGAGGAGAAAAGGCAACGCAGGAAGAACCGTGTCTTGCTGAATACTTCATCTAAGGAGTCTTTCTGTTGTGCTTTTTGCAACCGGATATGTCTGTCACGTATTGGCCTCATAAGTCACCAACGTGCCTGTAACAAATGTGGATAAAGCCTTCCCAAATCTTCGTTCGCGAAGCCCAGCCATGACAGTCTCAGGAGTCTCAAACCTCCATTGGAGATGCAGGTGGACTTGGAACCATGTCAAGCAGTAAGTCAAAGGTCTGTTGAATGTGAAGGTTGGAAACTGGTCACTGCCTGTACTAGGAGGAAGGCTCCTCCTTCTGAAAAGTTGAAGATGATAAATAGGTCTGGTACCTTTTACAACAGGTAAGAGACCCTAGAAGGACAGACAATGGATAAGGTGGACGAAAGTCCTTCTGGGATGGAGGGGTCACTTGGGGCAAGACAACCTACACTCCGCATCACGACCACCTCTGTTAAGAAAAAAAGAGGAGTAGTTGTCATAGATTACTCCCTTCTGAGGGAAATGGAGGGCCTGATATGCAGACTGGACACAACCCATAGGGAAGTCTGCTGCTGCCCTGGGACCTGGGTTAGCATCTTGGTTTAGGAATGATATTCTCCAATTTAGTACTCCCACTAAAACCATGTGCTGTGCAGTCTGGATCAGTCCATGGCAAATAGCGGAGTTGTTGTTACCACCCCTGGGGCAATCGGTTCCAGGTGTACTGGACGTCCCTCCAGGTGAAAACAAACTGTGGCCTGCACTCTGCTGCTAAAGGAATGGAGAAAAATGCATTAGCAATGGCAGTGGTGGCACCACTTTGCTGTCTTGGACTCCAGTTCATACTGAAGTTCCAACATGTCTGGC
The DNA here is from genome assembly GCF_009829145.1 of Chiroxiphia lanceolata. NCBI lineage: Eukaryota > Metazoa > Chordata > Aves > Passeriformes > Pipridae > Chiroxiphia > Chiroxiphia lanceolata. The sequence goes on along the minus strand of NC_045670.1, from coordinate 10,181,342 downwards.
ACAACAGCACTCAGTGGTGGTGTGACTTTGTTCAGGCCACGATAGTCTACTGTCAGTCTCCACTCTCCATTGGACTTATGCACTGGCCATATAGGACTATGAAAGGGTGGGAGAGTCCTTCTGACCACCCCCTGGCTCTCCAGTTCATAAATCATCTCAGGGATGGGGGTTACGGAGTCACGATTGGTGCAGTATTGTTGACTGCACTGTTGTGGTAGTGATCGGTACCTGTTTTTCCTCAACCATCAGCAGTCCCAGAGCAGAAGGGTCCTCTGAGAGACCAGGCAAGATATTCAGCTGTCTAATTTCCTCTGTCTCCACAGCAGCTGTTCCAAAAGCCCAATGATGCCCTTTTGGGCCCTTGAAATACCCTCTCCTGAGGTAATCTATGTCAAGGATTCATGAGGTCTCTGGGCCAGTCACAATGGGGGTGTTTTTGCCATTCATTCCCAGTCAGGCTCACTTCAGCTTCCAGTACAGTCAGCTGTTGGGATCCCCCTGTCACCCCAGAAATAGAGATGGATTCTACCCCTACATATCTTGATGGCATCAGGGTACATTGTACACCAGTATCAACTAAAGCATTATATTCTTGTGGGTCTAATGTGCCAGGCCATTGGACCCAATTGTCTCTTTCTTCTACCTGACTGGAGACAGGACCCCTCTAGTTCTGGTCATAGTACTCATTGTTCGCTTCTTTTAAATATGATGAACTGGAGGTCCCTTCAAGAGGATTGGAAGTAACATCAGTTCTTCTGTCTGAGGACTTGCTCACTGGAAACTGGAGCTGCATTTAACCTTGAAGAATTTCCTGCAGTGGTTGTTTTTCCTTTCAACATATACCTGTGCTGCTAGGGCAGAGGTGGGTTTTCCATTCCACTTCCTCATGTCTTCTCCATTGTCGGACAGGTAAAACCAAAGGTTACCTCGTGGTGTGTACCCTCTTTCTCAAGCAGGGGGCGCTTGCTCCCAATAGCAGAGATTCTGGTCTATACTGGTGGGCATGGGACATTTCTTCTTTAAATTGCTAATAGTCCTCTTTAAATTGATGGAGGTCCTTGGACAGTCTTTCCACAGAGAAGACACAGGCCCATAGAGGGTAAAAGATACTTTCTTCATATAACCAAAGTTTGGTAACCAAATTATCCACTCTTTGTTCTCCTTTCCATGACATCACTGCCAATGAGTTGGCATACGACAATGGCACGCTCCGTAGGAACTTCTGCCACATGGATTGTGTACACTGGAGTTCATCTGGATTTATTTGAATCCTTATAGAATTGTGGAGTAATAGATAAGGTTAAAAGTTAAAATAGAATAAAGTTCCCCAAACACTGATAAACACCTGGATAGACCGAAGAATGGAGTGATGTGATGACATCACGGCCCCTCTTTGCAAACATCCTGCAGGAAGGGAACATAGTAACACTTTGACCTGTGCTGATTTATTCATCAAGAAAAAATAGATGCCGTGAAACACTGCCCAAATTTAACACTTATGAATAAAATTCCTCAAACTCCACCTAAACCTAAAGAAATAGTATAAAAGGAAGTTGGAAATGGAGAGAAAATTGGAGGAAGATTTCCATCAAAACTGCTAGAGTTGACTGACGGGTTGAACCTGCCTTCCTCTCCCCCTCAGGGATGCCTGTGTTGAGTGAGAAATGTAAACTATGAGCGTTAATCACTGCTTTTAAGGACTAGAGCTTGCTTTTGATTCATAATATATTAGTAGATTGTCTTAGAATCATAGAATCATAGAATCAACCAGGTTGGAAAGGACCTCTGAGATCATCAAGTCCAACCCTTGATCCACTACCACCATGGTTACTAGACCATGGCACTAAGTGCCACATCCAGTCTCATCTTAAAAACCTCCAGGGATGGTGAATCTGAAAAATCCGGTATAAAGAACTGCCCAGAGTCTTTTGATCTTTGAGCAACAAAGGTATTTATTGACAGTGCTGGGAGTAAGCCAGCTATTGCTGGACAAACTTGCTTGAAGGCTTCACACAAAATCATCAGTTTTTATACAATTGTCCTATATGATTAAATGCATATTCATGTGATTACAACATCTATCTATACATATTAATAACAGGTGGAGCATAGGTGGAGCTCAGGCGGGGCTTGGGGCGGTGCTTCTCTTGGCCCTCAATTTTGGTGTTACATCCGTCATTCCTCCCATGGGTCTGGGGGCTAATTCTCATCTTCCTCGGCTTGACCTCCCTTCTCTTCTATTGTTCTCTACCCGCTCACTGAAGCTTGGAGAAGGTCTTGACTCCAGGCCTATTTCTTCTATTTAAATGCCTACTTTATCTTACTGCATCTTAATTTATTACCTCTAGACCTATTCTATGTTTCTTTTACCATTCTTTTAAGTTTTGGTCCAGTAGGTAGGACAGAATGAGTACAGATCATTTAGATGTTCATAGCTTGTTAGCAGGCCCAAATTTCTCAGTTAACTCTTTTGGACCTGGCCTCCTGTTTCAATGGAGAATCCACCACTTCCCTGGGCAGCCCATTCCAATGCCTGATTATCCTCTCTGTAAAGAATTTCTTCCTAATATCTAACCTAAACCTCCCCTGGCAGAGCTTAAGACCATGCCCTCTTGTCTTACTGATAGTTGCCTGGGAGAAGAGACCAATCCCCACCTGGCTACAACCTCCTTTCAGGTAGTTGCAGAGAGTGATGAGGTCTCCCCTGAACCTCCTCTTCTCCAGGCTCAACAACCCCAGTTCCCTCAGCCTCTCCTCATAGGACTTGTGCTCGAGTCCCTTCACCAGCCTTGTTGCTCTCCTCTGGACCTGCTGAGGGGCCCAGAACTGGACACAGTAGTCCAGATGTGGCCTCACCAGCACTGAGTAGAGGGGAAGAATCACTTCCCTGGTCCTGCTGGCTGCACTGTTCCTGATACAGGCCAGGATGCCATTTGCCTTCTTGGCCACCTGGGCACTGCTGGCTCATGTTCAGCTTCCTGTCAATCCAAACTCCCAGGTCCCTTTCTACCTGGCTGCTCAGCCCTGATGGCCTGAAGCATCATGGGCCCATCGAGCTAGGAACAGTTCTCCCTTATGCTGCCAGTCTAGGTCTACTTGTGAATCCGAAAAATTCAGTATGAAGAACTGCTCAGAGACTTTTGTATCTTTAAGTAGCAAGGTATTTGTTTATTCAATGTTGGGAGCAAGCCAGCTCGCACTGGACAAACTTACTTGACTTGAAAGTACAAAAGTAAGCCATTTTATACACTTTAGATACATGGTTACATCATTTAACATACATATTAATAAGTAGGCTAGTCTCTGTGCGAAGTCTTTCCAGACATGCACCGTCTTCTACTGTGGGGGTCTTCTCCTCAAACCTTCGTCCCTCTGGTGGTCGCCATGGACGTCTTCCTCAATTTGACCTCTTCAATTAGGTGACCTGAATTCTTCAAGCTTGCAAAATTCTGGCTCTGGGTCTTCTATATCTTATTCAAATGTCTAGTTTACTTAATTTATTACTGTGTGTGTACTACTCCTATTCTTTCTATAATAAGCCCTTTGGACCAGTGAGCAGAACAGAACATGATATTAACCAGTGCTCCTAAAATGTTCTTCTAGCAAAACAGGTATTGGGGTTTCTTAGCAGGCCGAGATATCTCAGTTAACTCTTTTAGGCCTGGTTCCTGTTTCACGTGTGACACCTCGACGTGTGCAGCTCGGTCTGCTTGTCTGTTGTTATGGTGTTCCTCATTAACTCGACCCTTGGGCACATGGGCATCTACATGGCGGACTCTCACATTCAGCTTCTTAACTCTAGCAGCAATATCTTGCTACAACTCAGTAGCCCAAAAGGGTTTTCCTTTATGCTTCCAGTTCATCTTCTTCCATCGGTCCAGCCATCGCCATAGGGCATTGGCTATCATCCATGAATCGGTATAAAGGTAAAACCTTGACCATCCTTCTCGTTCAGCAATGTCCAGGTCCAATTGGACAACTTTGAGTTCTGCGAACTGACTCGATTTGCCTTTACCTTTAGTAGCTTCTGCCACTCATCGAGTGGGACTCCAAACATCTGCTTTCCACTTCTGGTTCTTCCCTACAATACAACAAGAACCATCAGTGAAGAGGGCATAACACGTTTCTTCCTCGGGAAGCTGATTATATGGTAGAGCTTCTTCAGCTCGATTCACTTGCTCTTCTTCCTCCTCATCTGCCAGACTGAAGTTTCCACCTTCAGGTCAATTTGTTATAATCTCTAAAATTCCAGGGCAATTCGAGTTTCTGATTCGGACACGATGTGTAATCAAAGCAATCCACTTCCTCCATGTAGCATTGGTGGCATGATGCATAGAGGGTACCTTTCCCTTGAACATCCAGTTCAGCACTGGCAGTCGGGGTGCCAGGAAGAGCTGTGCTTCTGTGCCAATCACCTCTGAGGTTGCTTGTATGCCTTCATATGCTGCTAAGATTTCCTTCTCCATGGGGGTGTAGTTGGCTTCAGAACCTCTGTAGCTTCAGCTCCAGAAACCGAGTGTTTGGCCTCAGGTCTCACCAGGCACCTTTTGCCAGAGGCTCCAAGAGGGACCTTTATCTCCAGCCACAGAATAGAGTACATTTTTCATGTCTGGTCCTGTCTGGACTGACCCAAGAACCACGGTATGTGCAATCTCTTGCTCGATCTGCTTAAATGCTTGCTGCTGTTCAGGACCCCATTGAAAATTATTCTTTTTACAGGTCACAAAGTAAAGAGGGCTCACAATTTGGCTGTATTCTCCAAAAGCCTATGGCCCCCAGAAAAGCTTGTGTCTCTTTCTTGCTGGTTGGTGGAGCCATTGCTACAATCTTGTTGATGACTTCTGTTGGAATCTGGGGATGTCCATCTTGCCATTTCACCCCTGAAACAGGAGGCTAGGTCCAAAAGAGTTAACTAAGAAATTTGGGCCTGCTAACAAGCTACCAACATCCAAAATGATCTGTGCTCGTTCTGTTCTACTTACTGGATCAAAGCTTAAGAGAATAGTACAAGAACATGTAATAGGTCTGGAGGTAATAAATTAGAAATGCAGTAGAATAAGGTAGACATTTGAATAGAAGAAATAGGCCGGGAGCCAGGGCTTTTTCCAAGCTTCAGTGAGCGGGTCAAGAACAATGGAAGAGAAGAAAGGTCAAGTTGAGGAAGATGAGTTGAAGCCCCCAGACCCATGGAGGAAGGGCGGAAGTACCCCCAAGATTGAGGGTCAAGAGAAACATCACCCCAAGCCCCGCCTGAGTTCCACCTATACTCCACCTATTTTTAATATGCATAGATAGATGTTGTAATCACTTGAATATGCATTTAATCACATCTGAAAATTGTATAGAAGTGTTGATTCTCTGGGAAACCTTCGAGCAAGTTTTTCCAGCAATAGCTGGCTTACTCCCAGCGCTGCTAATAAATACCTTTGCTACTCAAAAGATCAAAGTCTCTGGGCAGTTCATTATACCCGATTTTTTGGATTCATTTGGCCACCTGCGGTAGCACACCTTTTCCACCTGGCTGGGGACACCCTTGGAGGACGGGACCCCCTGGGCGCCCTTGGGTAAGTCTTTCTACCTGAAGGGACTCCCTCCTTCGGTGGCCTCTTGCGGGGGCTGGACAAGAACACTGCCTATTGATAAAAGGTATTTATATCTGGTTTCTGGTTTTGTTTATTCTGGTTCTGGTTATTCTGGTTCTGGATACCCGTAAGTCGAAGGCGGGACGTTGTCTCTCGCGGGGGACATGGGAGAGGACACTCTTCCTGGGGAATATCCCCTCTGGGCTGGTATGTTCTGGTTTTGTCTGTATTTGGCCTAATAGTGTTTATATTGGGGAAAACAAAGCACCTAAGTTTCCTTTGGTTGTTCTTTTGTCTATGTTTTAAGTCACCTATTATGTACTCTTGGAAAATAGCAATTGTCATAGCAGTTTGTGTGTGTTATATTACTTTGCTAATTTTGTGTTTTCTTGCTTTGTGTTGGAGGCAATCTCGAACTCCTGAAGTCTCTGTCCACCCTAAACCAACCATAGAAACATCTTGTTAAATCTGTATGGGGAGGGGGTCTGAAAAATTGACTGTGAATACACCACATAGCTTAAAACCTAGAATTAAGATCTGTCCATTTTGCAATTGTTCATTGCATGTGTGTGCTCTATGGAATAACTGTTTTAAGTATATTTTAGGACCCAGATCTTCCCAGAAAATAAGATTAGGTTGGACTTTAAATTTGTATTGTGTTAGATGTGGAAATAATCAAACTCTAGAGGAAACTAGGTGCGTCCGATATTATTGTTGTAGGATTCATAGGCCAGTGTTTCTTTCAATACGATCAGGGTCTTAACATCTGGTTTGAATTTTGTGTTTTAAGTATACAGATTTGTTATAAAGTGTGCATTCGGTGGTTAACAGCAGTATTTTGTGGATTTGTGTGGATATATAGGCTTATTATGGAAGCCAGGTGCATTTGTGGTCTAAGGGTGACATCTTGTGGATTTTTGTATTAGTGCAAGTTGGTTACAAGAACTAGTGATTTTTAGAAACTGGTTATAAAGCTGGTGATTTTAGGAAATCTTTGTTGAAAAGCAATATTAGGGTCTGGCGGTTGAATATTGTTTGGAATATAATAGTTGTGGTTGTTAGTATATTTTAGATCTAATTCCCTATTTTCATAATAGGAATCAGTGCAAGTAAGGAAATAAATTCCAAGACTCCCCTAGGATGTATATTGAGCCATTGGAAGGAACTGGGAGGAACCCCTGGGGGTAATCTGAGTAAAAAACCTTTTTAAAATATTGCCAGAATTGGTGGCCTTTGTATACTTCAGATGATGGCGAATAATGTCCTCCACAGGGAAGTATCAATTACAATACCATTTTACAGCTTATGTTATTCCTCCATAGAGAACAGAAATGGGACAAAGTCATGTATGCGGATATGTTTTTCACTTTAAGAAACAAACCAGAGTGACAGAAAAGTTGTGGAATTAATGTAACCCCCCAGGACCCTCTTCTGCTGGCATTGGAAAGAGATCAGTGAAATAGTAAGCCAAGAAAGCAGTCAGTAAGCAAGAAAGTGGTCAGACTTCAGCACAGAGTGGTAGAAGGAGGAGCGGGGTCCAGACAAGAACTCAAACAGCAGGGACTGGTCACATGTTAGTGTCCCTGTGTCAGGTAATAACACCTACAGGTACGCAGGTAAAAGTGAAAGCACCCTTTTCGGCTAGTGATTTGAACAGCTGGAGACAGGAAGCTAAGTGCTTTAGGGAAAATCCTGAGAAAGTGGCAATGAGGTTTGAATTAATTGCAAAAAATCAGGAAATAGATTGGACTGATATTGATCTGATGTTATCAGAATTGACAGAAACAGAAAAAGAACTTGTAATAAAAACAGTTAGATGAGAGGTAATGAGCCAGATTGCCACGGGAGTTTTAGCAGGGATGTAGATCAAATTTTTCCATTGCAACAACCTAATTGGGATCCGAACAACCCAGAACATTATAGAATGCTGATAAAATATAGAGATCTGATTAAGGTGGGATTACAAAATGCTATCCCTAAAGCAGTGAACTGGGCAGCTTTGTATGCCGTAAGGCAGGGATGAAATGAAACCCCCACAGAGTTTTTGGATAGACTGAGGGCTGCCATGAGAAAATACACTACCCTAGATCCATCATCAGAGGAAGGTAAACTACATTTAGTGAGGTCATTGATGGGACAATGCAATCCTGATATTAGAAAAAGATTGCAGAAAATAGACCACCCTGCCAATAAAGACTTAGAGGTATTGATGAATGAAACCTGGAAAGTTTATAACAACAGGGAAAAGAGGGAAGATAAAAGGTTTACAAGGGCAATGATTGTAGTTTTAACACAGAACCCGGTAACAGCAGGACGGTATTACAGGGGTCGTGGCCATGGACAAGCAACACGGGGGAGGGGAGGTTTACCCTTCAAACAAACAGAGATAGGTCAAAATCAATGTGCTTGTTGTAAGCAGGAGGGACACTGGAAGAGAGAGTGTCCCACTCAGGCAAATAGAAATTCAGGAGGGGTTGTCATAGCCCACCGAGATAGTGATTGATGGGGACCGGCTGGTTTTTCCCTGGTAGACCCACTGGTTACAATGGCTAGGGGAAGAAGAAGAAAAACTGGATTTTTTGATCGACACTGGGGCAACATTTTCTGTTTTAAATTAGGAATTGATACCTAAAACTGATAATTATGTACAGGTTATTGGTGTCACTGGCCAATCAGAAAAAGCTTTCTTTTTAAACCCCCTAAAGTTTAAAATCGGGAAACAGTTTTTGTACCTGCCAAGGTCACCCAAACCTTTATTGGGTAGAGATTTAATAGAAAACCTGGAAACTGTAATAGAATTTAAACAAGGTCAAATTGAATTCAAAGTAAAGGAAGAACAATTGTTGGCAGCTCTGAGTTTAGCTATGAGCTGCATGGAACCAAAATCAAACAATCAAGATATTTATCAGATTACAAATCAGGTGTACCCCCTGGTGTGGACCACTGACACCCCGGGTAAGTCAAAATGGGCAACTCCTATTCAGATAGAACTACAGCCAGGGGCTAAACCAGTAGCTAAGAAGCAATATCCACTGAGGCTAGAAGATAGAAAGGGAATTGAGCCAATGTCATGGTTTGAGATAGCCCAAATTCCAATTCCCTAGCTCCATCCCCCCTCCCACATCTCAACCCAATGTGAGATGGGTTTTTTTCCAGACAAAACACAACCAGACTCAGAATGGGGAAAGGGAATATATTACAATGACTATACAAATAAATACTACAATACATTATAAACACGACTACAACTATCTCTACCATGACATAAGTATTTACAATGGATCAGATCTCTTCTCCCCTGCAAATAAAAGTCCAGGAGGGAAAGAAGGACAGATCCCTTCCAGTCTCTCAGGGCAGCAGCTTCTTCAGAGTAGCAGTCACTAAGCAGCAGCATCTTCTAAGGCAGCAGGTTCTCTCTGTCTCTTCTGTTTCTTGTAGCAGCTGATAGCTGGATCTCTGCCAGCACACATGAGGGGGGGTATCCCCCCCGGCCACTCGTCTCTCCAAACGAGTGGTCTTCCGTGGGCTTCGTCACCCCAGACAAGGTCGTATCACCACGTCATATCACGAAGCACAGGGGGGTCTTCGTGACGGTCTGGTATCTTCAGGAGATTCAAGCTCCTTGCAGGGCCTCTGTGCCCTGTCTCAGGCTGCGAGCTTCTTTGTAGCTTGCAGCAAGGGAGGGCCCTCAAGGCCAACCTCCCACACCGTCCTGGCTGAGCTCTCAGGACGTCCGAGCCTCTCAGCTCCTCTCTGCAGTGCATGTTGCACTTCAAGGCTCTTTCAAGTAAGAGTCTATCAACTTCCTCCTTCCAGGAGGTCTCAAAGGAGTTTTGGGGGGTCTGGTATCAGTTCTTACCCCCAAGAACTCTGTAGAACTCAGCTGCTGACTCTCCTTCCCTCAGGTCTCCTTCCAGGAGTCCCTTCTCTGGTGCTGCATGTCTTTGTTGCTTCTTCGGTTCAGTTCTGGCTGCTGCTTTCTCCGGCCGCTGCCACGGCCACTGCCCACGATGAAGAAAACATCTCCCAGCATAACTATAGGCACCTAGCCCAGCATTATGCTGTTCCAGGTCCCCACAGGCTCCAGCTGGGGCTGGGGGGCCAAAGCCCCCCTGTGGGGCTCAGAGCCCCTTCCTCGTGGCTCACAACATGGCCACCTTCTTCTAACCTCAAACTACAACTCTTCTCTTCCGGTCTGGTTGTGATATGTTTACATTTTTTGCAGGAGCGCTCATTGGACAGAAATTCAAAACTTCCAGGGGTTTCCACCCCTTGGGGTCTACCACTTTTCTTATCCTCTGGGGGAAAACGAAGTCCAAACCACTACAACACTCCACCCCTCGCTCCTGCGAAAATGTCGACATATCACAACAACTGAAAAAAAAACTCTAATCAATATTCAATCTTCAATAAACTAAAATATAACTAAAATCTCTCTACTAAACATCATTAAAGCATTATCACAAACTTAACTCTACTATAGTCTTACTCTCACTACAATGGTACAGTCTGTGTTTTGTCTGGAAAACTCTGTTGCCACAAGCATCATGGCTCTTATCTCAATTATCTTGATGGTTCGCAACCATCCTCTGCTACCATTTTATGTCATGGTTTGAGATAGCCCAAATTCCAATTCCCTAGCTCCATCCCCCCTCCCACATCTCAACCCAATGTGAGATGGGTTTTTTTCCAGACAAAACACAACCAGACTCAGAATGGGGAAAGGGAATATATTACAATGACTATACAAATAAATACTACAATACATTATACACACGACTACAACTATCTCTACCATGACATAAGTATTTACAATGGATCAGATCTCTTCTCCCCTCCAAATAAAAGTCCAGGAGGGAAAGAAGGACAGATCCCTTCCAGTCTCTCAGGGCAGCAGCTTCTTCAGAGTAGCAGTCACTAAGCAGCAGCATCTTCTAAGGCAGCAGGTTCTGTCTGTCTCTTCTGTTTCTTGTAGCAGCTGATAGCTGGATCTCTGCCAGCACACATGAGGGGGGGGGTATCCCCCCCGGCCACTCGTCTCTCCAAACGAGTGGTCTTCCGTGGGCTTCGTCACCCCAGACAAGGTCGTATCACCACGTCATATCACGAAGCACAGGGGGGTCTTCGTGACGGTCTGGTATCTTCAGGAGATTCAAGCTCCTTGCAGGGCCTCTGTGCCCTGTCTCAGGCTGCGAGCTTCTTTGTAGCTTGCAGCAAGGGAGGGCCCTCAAGGCCAACCTCCCACACCGTCCTGGCTGAGCTCTCAGGACGTCCGAGCCTCTCAGCTCCTCTCTGCAGTGCATGTTGCACTTCAAGGCTCTTTCAAGTAAGAGTCTATCAACTTCCTCCTTCCAGGAGGTCTCAAAGGAGTTTTGGGGGGTCTGGTATCAGTTCTTACCCCCAAGAACTCTGTAGAACTCAGCTGCTGACTCTCCTTCCCTCAGGTCTCCTTCCAGGAGTCCCTTCTCTGGTGCTGCATGTCTTTGTTGCTTCTTCGGTTCAGTTCTGGCTGCTGCTTTCTCCGGCCGCTGCCACGGCCACTGCCCACGATGAAGAAAACATCTCCCAGCATAACTATAGGCACCTAGCCCAGCATTATGCTGTTCCAGGTCCCCACAGGCTCCAGCTGGGGCTGGGGGGCCAAAGCCCCCCTGTGGGGCTCAGAGCCCCTTCCTCGTGGCTCACAACATGGCCACCTTCTTCTAACCTCAAACTACAACTCTTCTCTTCCGGTCTGGTTGTGATATGTTTACATTTTTTGCAGGAGCGCTCATTGGACAGAAATTCAAAACTTCCAGGGGTTTCCACCCCTTGGGGTCTACCACTTTTCTTATCCTCTGGGGGAAAACGAAGTCCAAACCACTACAGCCAATAATTGAAAACTTTTTGAAATTAGGGCTGTTGATAGAGTGTGAATCAGACTTTAACACTCCAATCCTTCCAGTGAAGAAACCGAATGGGACCTACAGGTTAGTACAAGATTTAAGAGCAGTAAATGAAATAACCAAAACTATACATCCTGTTGTAGCAAACCCTTATACACTTTTGACTAAATTAAGGGACAATTTGATTTTGTTTACAGCGTTGGATTTAAAAGATGCCTTTTTCTGTCTACCCCTAGCACAGGAAAGCCAAAAGATTTTTGTCTTCGAATGGGAGTCTGTTAACAAAGGGAGAAAAATGCAAATTACATGGACAGTCTTGCCTCAAGGTTTTAAGAACAGTCCCACACTTTTTGATAATGAGTTAGCCAGAGAGCTAGAACTATGGTAACAACCACGGGGAGATGGTATTCTTCTGCAATATGTAGATGATCTCCTAATAGCAACAGAAACAAAAGAGGACTGTATTCAGTGGACAATATCTCTCTTAAACTTTTTGGGTTTAAGTGGTTATCGAGTCTCTCAACAGAAAGCTCAACTGGTCCAGGAGAAAGTCGTGTATACCTGGGATATGAAGTATCGGGAGGACAGCGGTCCATGGGGATGACGAGGAAAGAAACCATCTGCCAGACACCCAGACCAGAAACGGTGAGGAGCCTCCAAGCCTTCCTAGGAATGACAGGTTGGTGTCGCTTGTGGATATATCAGTATGGGATAATTGCAAAACCTTTGTTTGATCTGCTGAAAGTGAATAAGGATCACATAACCTCGACCCCCAAAGCAGACAAAGCCTTCAAAAGACTGAAGCGAGAATTCATGAGGGCTCCGGCGTTGGGTTTACCTGATGTGACGAAGCCCTTCTGGTTGTTATCACACGAGCATCAAGGAATGGCTTTAGGGGTCTTGACTCAACAACTGGGACCACACAAAAGAGCAGTGGCCTACTTCTCCAAACAACTGGATGAGGTAAGCAAAGGATGGCCTACCTGTCTAAGGGCAGTTGCAGCAGTGGTTGTAAACATAGAAAAAGCCAGAAAGCTTACTATGGGACAGAAAATGACTGTGTTAGTATCCCATACTGTATCTGCAGTGCTAGAACAGAAAGGGGACCATTGACTGTTACCTTCTCGGTTCCTGAAGTACCAGGCAATCCTAGCTGAATCAGATGATGTGACCATTCCGGTGACTAACATTGTCAACCCAGCTTCATTCCTAGAAGGAAAAACCTCAGCAGAACCTTTTGTACACGACTGCTTGGAGACCATTGAAGCAGTATACTCCAGTCGTCCAGACCTCAAAGAAGAACCACTCCAGAATGAAGACAACTGGTTCTCGGATGGTAGCAGTTTCGTGAAACAGGGCACAAGGATGACTGGTTATGCAGTAACTACAACAGAACAGGTAATCGAATCCAACCTCTTACCTGCAGGAACTTCAGCTCAGAAAGCAGAACTGATGCAGAAGCCAAGCTAGCAGCTGCAAGTGGTACTGAACAACCGATAGCAGCTCTAGTGCCAGAAGGATTAGACACAGATCAACAGGTAGAGTATCAGGAAACAGATTATCAGTGGATACACAAAAATGGAGGTAAACTGCTACACAATGGATGGGGTCAATTGAAGACAGGCCAATTAGTATTACCAGAAAAATTAATATGGCAATTTGTGAAAACAGAACATGATAAAACTCACTGGGGTGTGGATCCACTCTATCAACACTTAAAAACTAGAGTAGCAGGACCAAATTTGTTTACCACAATAAAGTGAGTCACATCCCAATGTGAACTTTGTCTGAAAAACAATCCAAACACCAAACTTAAAATTAATCTAGGAGCAATAAAAAGAGGATGCTTTCCAGGTGAGATTTGGCAAATTGACTTTTCTGAACTTCCAAGAAAAGGGGGGTACCGTTATTTATTAGTTTTGACTGATACATTTTCTGGTTGGCCACAGGCCTTCCCATGTAGAACAAATAAGTCAAGAGAAGTAGTTAAAGTCCTGTTAAATGAGATTATACCAAGATTTGGAGTACCTAAGAGTATCTCTTCAGATAGGGGCTCGCACTTTTGTGCAGAAGTGGTACAAGCAATAAGTAAAGCTTTGAAAATTGATTGGCAATTGCATACACCCTACAGACCCCAAGCAAGTGGGCAAGTAGAAAAAATGAATCATCTCATTAAGCAACAAATTGCTAAAATAAGTCAAGAGACAAATTTTCATTGGTATCAAGCTTTACCTATTGCTTTAATCAGACTAAGGGTCAAGCTGAGGTCAAAAGAGAAATTGAGCCCATTTGAGATTCTATTCGGCAGACCCTACATGATGCAAACTGTGAATAGTGAAGCTCTGGATCAAATCAGTAATCAGTATGTGTATGATTATGCTATGGTTGTAGGAAAACAATTGCAGAAAAATGCTACAGTGGTGTTAGAACACCAACCCAAGCAGCCTGATTGTAAGTTACATCCATTCAACCCTGGTGATCGGGTATATGTTAAGAATCTTTCAGGAGATCCACTACGGGAGAAGTGGGATGGACCCTTCCAGGTGTTGATGACCACCTTCACAGCGATCTGGGTGAAAAGAAACCCACGTGGATCCACTACTCTCAAGTCAAGAGGGTTCCAGAGGAAGCATGGACCTCGGGAGAAGAATCATCTACTATCAAGCCTCCTCAATGCTGATCTTTGGACTGATAAGTACATTGGTGTTTGATCAAATTCTTGCCCAAGAATCATTATGGTCTCAAGCCTACAACAGGAGTTCTGGTCTACAATATTATATAGACCCAGAACTTCCAGTTCACCCAAGCAAACTGAACGAATACAATCCATCTGTCATAGTCCTCCAGGGAGCGAGAGTACTAGATAATTGGAAGTATCCTGGTGATGGATACAATGTTAATGTTTTAATAGGAAAAATTGGAGAACAAACCCGAATTGGATGTAGAGTATATAAGCCACTGACACTCAGATAGTTGGAAGATCCGGGGAGAATCTTTCCTTGAAAGATTAATATTTGTCAGCAGTAACTAGCATCAGAAAGGAATAGAATAAAAAGTAGCCTGCAAAAGTCAGAAAGATATAGGGAAAAAAGTAACCGTCAGAAACCAGGAAGAGACGAAAGAAAAAAGGATGAAAAGCATAAAGATGAAATAGATACTGAAAGCTTAGAAGACAATCTGGGGAGAGCACATGCTGGTCTGTTACCAGAAAATGCAGGGGATATATTCCCAGCAAATAATCCAGATTGGGATCCGAACAACCCAATCCAGTATGAATTGTTAACACAATACAGGAAATTAATCACACTGGGTTTACGGAATGCAATACCTAAAGTAATTAACTGGGCAGCTCTCTATAATGTTAGACAAGGACGAGATGAGACACCTCCAGAATTCTTAGACAGACTTAGAGTTGCTATGAGACAATATACACCCTTAGATTCTGCATCAAAAGCAGGCAAACAACAATTACTAGCATTATTGATGGGACAGAGTAACCCAGATATTAGAAAGAAGCTGCAAAAACTCGAGGATCCTGAAGACAAAGATTTAGAGACATTAATGAATGAAGCTTGGAAGGTATACAACAATAGGGAGAGAGAAGAGAAAAAGAAAGAGGATAAGAAACTCGCTAAAGTTATAGTGGTAACAGTGACAGCCCAAAACTCAAAGTTCCTGGAGATAAATACTAGAGGCAGAGGTCGTGGTTACCCTGCAAGGGGAAGAGGAAGTTTCCTCTCCCAAGAAACCAGAATAAGATCAAACTGGTGTTTCTATTGCTTGCAAATAGATCACTGGAAATGAGACCGCCCTAAAATAAATGGGAAGTCTGAGAGTGCTGCTATCCCCCATCAGAGCAGTGACGGAGGAGGACCGGTGAGTCATTCCCTAGCAGACCCACTAGTTAAAATGGAGTTAGGGGAGGGTGAAAAAGAATTAGAGTTTTTAATTGACACAGGAGTTAATATTTTCGGTTTTGAATCAGGAACTAATGCCAAAAGTGACGAATTTGTACAAGTCGTGGGAGTGACAGACCAACCAGAAAAAGTCTATTTTCTAAAACCTCTTAAGTATAAAATTGAGAAACAAATAGAAAATCATCAATTTTTATCTACCCAATTCTCCAAGGCCTCTAGTAGGTAGAGATTTATTAGAAAATTTGAGAGCTGTAATAAGGTTCGACAAAGACAAACTTGAATTCCAAATAAATGAGGAGCAATTAATAATGGCCCTGAACCTGATGATCAGTTGCGTAAAGCCAGAACCTGGTGATCACAATATTGAACAAATCATAAGTGAAGCTGTCATGGTTTGAAATTGGTCCCCCCTTTGAGAGTTTGGGGGCTCAGAGGTGATTGGGTGCCAGGGCAGTGTTCCCTGGAGAGCCAATCACCGTCCATGTTGTTCGCTTCTGCTCAAAATCATATATACGCAACCACTGGAAGCTGCTGGTAGTGTTGTGCTGTTGGTGTCTGCTGCGTGTAGGTGTAGGAGGCCAGGGGGTGTCTGGGCTCCCTCTTTTTCCCCTGGGGGGGAAGAGGGGAGCCCTGCAGCCCCCCCATCTCTGCCTGGGTCGGAGTTGGAAGCAGCATTTGGAGTGTGTGTTGTGAAAGAAGAGAATTCACAGCACCTGAGAGGTAAGAGGGAGGAGGCTAGGCCATCTTCTCCCCCCCCTGCAGCTGCGGGACGCTTGGGACAGTGCATAACTGAACCGAGTTGCCTGTGGCCAAGGCTAGGGGGCTTTTTCCCCCCCACTGCATTTAGGCTGGTGAGGGGGGGTGGATTTTAAAGTCCAACATTTAAGCGGAGCCAAGTGGACGGGTTGATAACAAATCAGCTCGGTGATCGGGAAAGGGATCCCAGGCGAAATTAGAGACGGACCGAAGAGAAAGGCCCGGAGGATGTCTCTGCCATGATCTAAACAGAGGACAGCCAAAAACCCAAGGAGGAATCAACATTCCAGGATGCAGACGCTTGATAAGCTAAGCTACACTGCAGCAACCTACAAACCAAGGTATGAGACTGAGAGAGAGATCACACAGCAGAAATAACACAGACCGAAATAACTCCTCCTCGTGAGGAGGAGAAACTGCAGTAAACAGCTGAAGGTTGGTTAGGGAGTGTTTCAGGGGCCCAGAACACTCCTATGAGACAGAGACTGCATTACATATCAGCCTTGAAAGGCTTCTTCCTGGACTGAAGTTAAAGGGAGGGACTTAAAAGGACTGACAGAAATGTAAATATATATATATAGTTGCTTTTAGCTTGTACAGTATATTTATTTATGTAAATAAATGTATATACTTCCCCTTCCCCTATAGAAGCCTCTGGCCTGAAAGTTTCTCTCCAGTGTTAGAATAAATTGTGGGAAGGGGTGGGGGGAGGCCTGGAAATTGGATTTTAGATTTCTAATGTGGTTCAAACTGCCACAGAAGCATACCCCTTGGTATGGGCCACAGACATGCCTGAGAAATCAAAACAGGCAGTCCCTATCATTATTGAATTAATACCAGGAACAAAACCAGTAATCAGAAAACAGTATCCACTGAGACTAGAAGATAGAAATCTTGATTAGGGTTGCTAGTAGAATACAAATCAAATTACAACACACCAATCTTACCAGTTAAGAAACCGAATAGAACTTACAGGTTAGTCCAAGATTTAAGGACCATAAATGAAATAACAAAAACCCTACACCCAGTAGTAGCTAACCCTTACACACTTTTGACTAAATTAAAAGACAGTTTCATCTGGTTTACAGTGTTAGATTTGAAAGATGCATTCTTCTGCCTTACCTTAGCCCCAGAAAGTCAAAAGATCTTTGCCTTTGAATAGGAATCTGTTAGCAAAGGAAGAAAGACTCGATTAACCTGAACGGTTTTACCTCAAGGTTATGAGAATGGTCCCACATTGTTCGGGAACCAATTAGCCAAAGAATTAAGATATGGGAAAGACCACAGGGAGATGACACTCTTCTGCAATATGTAGATGATCTGTTAATAGCAACCAAAACAAAAGAAGTGTGTGTAAAATGGACGATCTCTCTATTAAACTTTTTGAGTCTAAACGGATATTGAGTCTCTCAACAGAAAGCGCAGTTGGTGCAAGAAAAAGTAGAGTACCTGGGATACAAAATTTCCAGAGGGCAACTATCCCTAAGAACAACAAGAAAAGAAACCATCTGCCAGATGCCCAGACCAGAAACAGTGAGAGATCTACGAACCTTCCTAGGAATGACAGGTTGGTGCTGCTTATGGATATATCAATACGGGATACTTGCCAAGCCCCTGTATGACTTGCTGAAAGAGACTAAGAGCATCTTGGTTTGGACTCCTGAGGCAGAAATAGCCTTTAAAAGGCTAAAACAAGAACTCATGAAAGCCACAGCATTGGGCCTGCCTGATGTAACGAAACCATTTTGGCTGCTCTCTCATGAACAGCAAGGAACGGCTTTAGGAGTCTTAGCACAACAGTTGGGACCATACAAAAGAGCCGTAGCGTATTTCTCCAAACAGTTGGATGAAGTGAGTAAGGGATGGTCCAGTTGTCTGAAAGCAGTGGCTACAATAATCATAAATATAGAAGAAGCCAGAAAACTCATGTTGGGCCAGAAAATGAATGTGATAGTGTCCCACACTGTATCTGCAGTGCTTGAACAGAAAGGTGGCCATTAGTTGTCACCTTCTCGGTTCCTGAAGTACCAGGCAATCCTAGCCGAATCAGATGATATAACCATTTAAATAACTAACATTGTGAATCCAGCCTCATTCCTAGAAGGAAGAATGCCAGCAGAACCAATCGAGCATGACTGCCTGGAGACCATTGAAGCAGTCTACTCCAGCCACCCAGACCTCAAAGAAGAACCACTCGAAGATGCGGACAACTGGTTCTCTGACAGCAGTAGTTTCGTGAAACAAGGAGTAAGGATGGCAGGCTATGCAGTAACCACAATGGAAGAGGTAATTGACTCAAACCCTTTACCTGCAGGGACTTCAACACAGAAAGTAGAATTAATAGCTCTTACCTGAGCTCTGGAATTGGCAGAAAGTATACGAATTAACATTTGGACAGACTCTAAGTATGCCTTCTCTGTTGTACGTGCCCATGGAGCAATTTGGAAGGAAAGAGGACTGCTAACTACCCAAGGAAAAGCAGTAAAACATGCAGAGGAAATTCTACAATTGCTAGAAGCAGTCCAACTCCCAGCACAAGTGGCCATAATGCATTGCAAGAGACACCTGAAAGGTAACACCGTTCCAGAAATAGGTAATAGAAAAGCTGATGCAGAAGCTAAATTAGCTTCTGCAAGAACCGAGGAATTGATCATAACAGTTCTAGTACCAGGTGAGCTAGATACCAACTTCCAACCAGATTATCAGGAATCAGATCATAAGTGGATTCAAAGAAATAAAGGCAAATTACTAGACAATGGATGGGGTCAGTTAGAAACAGGACAGCTAATAATACCAGGGAAATTGATGTGGCAATTTGTAAAAACAGAACATGAAAAGGCCCACTGAAGTTTAAATCCACTTTACCAGTATTTACAAGCTAGAATAGCAGGGCCAGAACTGTTCACCACAATATAACAGATCATGTCCCAATGTGAACGATGCCTGAAAAACAATCCTAATACAAAAACTAAAATACAGCAAGGGGCAATAAACAGAGAGAAATTCCCAGGTGAAGTATGGCAAATTGATTTCTCTAAGCTCCCAAGAAAAGGGGGGGGGTATAAATATCTTTCAGTGTTGACTGACACATTTTCCGGGTGGTCTGAAACATTTCCATGCAGAACAAACAAAGAAAAAGAAGTGACCAAAGTTTTATTGAATGAAATTATACCGCGGTTTGGAGTACCAAAGAGCATCTCTTCACACAGAGGTTCACGTTTTTGTGCAAAAGTTGTGAGAGCAATAAGTAAAGCATTGCAAATCAAATGGCAATTACATACACCCTACCTACCACAGGCCAGTGGGCAAGTAGAAAAATGAACCACCTTATCAAACAGCAAATTGCTAAAATATGCCAAGAAACTAATTTACAATGGTACCAAGCTCATAGACTAAAAACTCTGTCTCTGAGCAGTTTCTCCATGTGCCTTTTGGGCATAAAATTGACATCAGCAAGGCCCACTGGGAGTCACAATTTGGTTCCTCTGCTCATGAGAACCACCAATGACAGATTAAGAATGGATACATTTTGATTTGTGATACAACCAAACAAATAAGGATCACCTGAAGTGATATTAAAGGCATCGTTAGCCACACTAATCACAACATCAGGTGCAGCCACGAAGGCATATGAGTGACAGATATACACCATGACTGAGTTATTATACCAGTTAGTAAGAGTTAGTAGACACAATGAATTATCTCTAGGATGTTTTCTTCCATGTGACATTTGGGCAGGCCCAAAGAGGAGCTTTAAAGGAGAACGGAAAAAGGGGGGTCTTAATGCAGACAACAAACCCCAGCGAATTGTCTCAAGGACTCAGGAGTTTGAATGCTACTACTGCGGGGAAAAAGGTCATCTGAAGAGAAACTGTCCAAAGAGACAGAAGGACTTGAAACTGTTTGAAGAAGCCGAAAGGGATTAGGGAAGTCAGGGACTTTATTTCCTGGGAGAAAAACAACATAAGAAGCCCTTGATAAAACTAAAATTGGGAAGAAAACCAAAATAAAATATATATATATATCCCGATCGGTAGCCCAAGATTTAGCAACTAAAAGCAAAAGACTATCTTACTACTCTCCTTGGGACAACAGAAAGTCACGCTGGAACGATCACCGGCAACCTCCATCTCCCAAGGTCGGTAAGGCCTTACCGGGCCTTACTCCCCAACACGACAGACTAAACAGCAGGGAACCTGCACCTCCAAGCCGCCAGAAGGAAAGAGAGCGAAGGTCTTTCCTCCTTTCTTCTTATATGCTGGTTTACGTAAAAATCATAGGGAATATTGGGTAAATCTGGGCCCTTCCTTGGTTACAAACTGGTCACCAAGGAAGGCCTAGACCAAACTACCACATTCTCCACCCCTTATTCCTTACTAAGTCCTTACCTACTCTGGCGTTGAAATCACCAAGGATAATGATCTTATCATCTGCTGGCACTTTTTGGGTAAGGTGGCGCAGGTAAGAATTTTGATGCCTGGAAAGGAATATTAGGCAAACATGATGTTGGTAACTGCAACGATAATGGTCGACTCCTGCTAGAATTCTGTGCAGAGCAACAGTTCACCATCACTAATACTATCTTTCAGCAGAAAGATAGTCTGAAGACAACCTGGATGCACCCCAGATCTAAGCATTGGCATCTCATCGATTATGTCCTGGTGCGACGGAGAGATGTTCACGATGTCCTCCATACCCGCGTGATGCCCAGTGCAGAATGCCAGACAGACCATCGGCTTGTGCGCTGCAAACTCAGCTTCAATCTTAAATTCAAACCCAAAATGGGCAACACCACAAGGAGAAAACTCCAAGTTAACAATCTCCAATCAGCCACAGTAAGAGAGAGATTCCAGGCAAACCTTCAAACTAGGCTTGAAAACTGTTCCACAGTTTCTGCAGATTCGTCTCCTGAAACTACCTGGCAGCATATTAAAAACAGCATTCTGCAATCCTCCGAAGAATCCTTAGGGTTCTCCCTCAAGAAGAACAAGGACTGGTTTGACGAAAACAATCAAGAAATCCAGGACCTGTTGAGGAAGAAGAGAACCGCCCACCAAGCACACCTTGCACTACCATCTTGTCATGCAAGAAAAACAGCCTTCCGTCTCGCATGCAGCAGGCTCCAACAGAAACTCCGTGACATCCAGAACAAGTGGTGGATCGATCTAGCTGTAAAAACTCAATTATGCGCAGATATGGGTGATCACAAAGGTTTCTATGAAGCCTTGAAGACAGCATACGGGCCTACATACCAGGTACAAAGCCCTCTACTCAGTGCTGATGGCCAAACGCTTCTAACAGATAAAACCTCCATTCTGAATCGATGGTCTGAACACTTTCAAACTCTTTTCAGTACCAACCGTGTGGTCCAAGACTCAGCAATTCAGTCCATCACAAAACAACCAGTAAAGTATGAATTGGATACTGCCCCCACTTTAGGAGAAACCCTCAAGGCCATACAGCAGGTAAAAATCGGCAAGGCAGCTGGGGTTGATGGAATTCCACCTGAAGTCTGGAAACATGGGGGCCTTGCCCTCCACACCAAATTTCACGAGTTTGTGGTGCGCTGCTGGAAGCTCGGTGAACTACCATCAGACCTTCGTGATGCTGTCATCATCACTTTGTATAAGAAGAAAGGTATTAAATCTGACTGCTCAAACTACCGTGGTATTACTCTGCTCTCCATTGCTGGCAAAATCCTGGCAAGAATACTCTTGAACAGACTAATACCCACTATAGCAGAAGGGATCCTACCTGAAAGTCAGTGTGGTTTCAGAGCCAACAGAAGCACCACAGACATGGTATTTGTTCTCAGACAACTGCAAGAGAAATGTAGGGAACAGAACAAAGGTCTTTATGTAACCTTTGTCAACCTCACCAAGGCTTTTGATACTGTGAGCAGAAAAGGTCTGTGGCAGATTTTGGAACGTTTAGGTTGTCCCCCCAAGTTCCTTAAAATGATCATCTCACTTCATGAGGATCAGCACGGCCAAGTCAGGTATGGCAACACACTTTCTGAGCCCTTTTTAATTAAGAATGGTGTGAAACAAGGCTGCGTTCTCGCTCCTACCTTATTCACAATCTTTTTTAGCATGATGCTCCAAAGGGCCACAGCAGACCTCGATGATCAGGACGGTATCTACATTCGATATCATACTGATGGAAACCTGTTCAATCTAAGGCATCTGAAGGCCCACGCCAAGACCCTAAACCATCTTGTCCGGGAGCTGCTATATGCTGATGACACCGCCCTTGTTGCCCACACAGAAGCAGTTCTGCAGCGTTTAACATCCTGCTTTGCAGATGCTGCTGAGCTCTTTGGGCTGGAAGTCAGCCTAAAGAAGACAGAAGTTCTCCATCAACCTGCTCCTCAGGAAGTCTTCCGTCATCCCCATATCACCATTGGCGAATCAGAGCTCAAATCAGTCCAGCAGTTTAATTACCTAGGTAGCCTCATCTCCTCGGATGGTAAGATTGACGGGGAGATAGACAACAGGTTGGCAAAGGCATACAGTGCTTTCGGAAAACTCCACAAAAGAGTATGGCGTAATAAACACTTGAAGAAAAGCACCAAAATCAGTGTTTACAAAACCATAGTGTTGTCTACTCTCTTGTATGGTTCCGAATCATGGGTCATCTACCGCCACCACCTGCGTCTCCTAGAACGCTTCCATCAACGCTGCCTCCGTACAATCTTAAACATCCACTGGTCAGATTATGTGACCAATACATCTGTTCTTGAGCAAGCAGCAGTCACAAGTGTAGAGGCCATGCTGATGAGAACACAGCTGCGATGGGCAGGGCACGTCTCCAGGATGAAGGACCACCGCCTCCCTAAGATCTTGCTCTATGGTGAACTTGCCACTGGCTGCCGCAAGAGAGGAGCCCCGAAGAAAAGATACAAGGACTCCCTGAAACAACATCTCAGCCTTGGCCATATTGATCACCATAATTGGTCTACTCTGGCCTCAAATCGGGAGGCTTGGAGACACAGCATCTATAACGCAGCAGAAGCCTTTGAGAACACACGCAGGATCTCTCTCGAGGAGAAAAGGCAACGCAGGAAGAACCGTGTCTTGCTGAATACTTCATCTAAGGAGTCTTTCTGTTGTGCCTTTTGCAACCGGATATGTCTGTCACGTATTGGCCTCATAAGTCACCAACGTGCCTGTAACAAATGTGGATAAAACCTTCCCAAATCTTCGTTCGCGAAGCCCAGCCATGATGATGATGACATATAGTCCTTGTTGGTCTTTCAGTGCAGTTGTCTCGTTGTTGGAAATCAATACTGACATCAGTTCAGTTCAATCCAGATCTTTGGTCTCCTCAGTCACAATTACAGTTCTGATTTTAGGGTTGTTTCATCATTCTGGTCTGTCTCATCATTGGATACTGGCATCAGTTTAGTTCAGGTCTCTCTCATCTGGTGACTGGTTTCCCGTAAAACACAACTCAGGACATACAATTAGTTTTTCCCCAAGGCTAAATTTCCTTGAGGCACACACTGGATCACTCCGTCCTTCCTCATTACCCACCACGTATGTCCTGGTCCTTGAGCAAAGACAATCCCACGAATGGGTTTGTCTTGGTCTGAGGCAGGGGTAACCCAAACAGCTTTCCCTAGCATTCCCCTCAAGTGGATTGCTGGAACTTTATCTCCATCAACTATGTGGAGGGATTCTGCTTGTGCAAGGCCAGCTCGATTAACAGAACCCCTGGTGTTAACTAGCCAGGTGGCCTTGGCTAAGTTCTTATCCCAATTTTTGTAAGTTCCCTCACCTAGTGCCTTTAGAGTTGTCTTCAATAGTCCATTACATCTCTCAACCTTCCCAGTAGCTGGTGCATGATATAGAATGTAGTATACCCATTTGATACCATGTTCCCTCACCCATGTGGTGACGAAGTCATTTTTAAAATGAGTCCCGTTGTCCAACTCAATGCATTCTGGGGTCCCGTGTCACCACAGGACTTGCTTTTCAAGGCCCAGAATGGTATTCCGGGTCAACTCGGACTGCTGGCTTCAACTTGCCTGGCTGTCCCGCTCCCCGGATCTGCTGTGTTTCATCGGAGAGTTTGTGTGCCCGGGAGAGAGAAGGGAGGAGTTTTGAGACGCCGTCACCTGGGACAGCGGTGAGTCCCGTGGGAGTGGACTGCTTCCCTTCCCTTTTTCCTCCCACTGAGGGAAGGACCCCTCATTTCCTTCTTGGTTTCTCCCGCAGTCTGGGACCGCTCCCTCCGGACCCCTCTCCCTGTGTGGTGATCACCAGAGCCCAACAGTGCCCCCTGCCGGCCACAACAGGGTACTGCAGGCCCTGCACCTTCAGTGACCCAACAGTGCCCCCTGCGGGCCATGATTAGGACTGCGCTAAAGGACAGAGAAGTATTCATTCAGACTCTTTTTTTTTTCTAGGATTACCGTCTAGTTTTTTTGTGTTCTGTTACTGTTTTTACCAACATACATACATCTTTTAATAAAGGGTTGTTATTTCTTCTGGGTTTTTTTCCACACTTCCTTGATTAAAGCCCCCTTAATTTTGAATTTACAATTGCTGAGAGAGAGGAGTTTGGTCTGTCTTACAATTCACCCTCTTTAGCAAACATTCCAGTCTCCTCAGACTGAGACAACCCCTTATTGGGAAGGTCCTTTTCAGGTACTGCTCACGACAGAAACCGCAATCCATATGGCAGAATGAGGTTGGTCCCACGCTACCAGGATCAAAGGACCAGTGGACCCACTGCAGTTGAAAGAGTGGACTGTATCATCGACACCTGGAGACGTACGACTTAAACTCCATAAACGACCTCTATGAATCCATCCCCTGAATGGAGGAGACATGTTGAGGACTGGAATGAATTAACTCTGGAGCAGAGAAACTTAAGAGCCTGGCAGGTATTTCCTGAAAGTAGAGGTGTGAGGTCTAGTCTGAAATCCTGATTTCAATTGTCCCAAAATCAGACTCTTAAGAGACTGTAGTTTTTTCCGTGAGACGGAGAAGACCTCCCTTGGCAAAGCGGAGGAGCAGGATTATATAAATTCGAGCATCAATTCCACCCAATTTTTGCGTTAGCTTGTTGTCATCGTTTGAGATAGCCCCAAAATCCTAATTCCCTAGCTCCATTCCCCCTCCCACATCTCAACCCAATGTGAGATGGGTTTTTCCAGACAAAACACAACCAGACTCAGAATGGGGGAAAGGGAATATATTACAATGACTGTACAAATAAATACTATAACACATTATACACACGATCACAACTATCTCTGCCATGACATATAGTATTTACAATGGATCAGATCTCTTCTCCCCTCCAAATAAAAGTCCAGGAGGGAAAGAAGGACAGATCCCTTCCAGTCTCTCAGGGCAGTAGCTTCTTCTAAGGGAGCAGGTTCTCCTCATCTCATGCATGCAGCTGATAGCTGGATCACTGCCAGCACTCACAAGGGAGGTATCCAAGCTCCCTCGGCCCCGTCGCCAACCAACCGAGGGGTCTTCCGTGGACTTCGTTCACCCCAGACAAGGCCGTTTCACCACGTCATATCACGAAGACGCAGGGGGTCTTTGTGACGGTCTGGTATCTCCAGGAGATTCAAGCTCCTTGCAGGGCCTCTGTGCCCTGTCTCAGGTCGCGAACTTCTTTGTAGCTTGGAGCAAGGGAGGGCCTCAAGGTCAACCTCCACACACTGTCCTGGCTGAGCTCTCAGGACGACTGAGCTTCTTAGTTCCTTTACTCCATCTAGGACTTCTAATCAGTAAGAGTCCACCCCCTCCATTTTTGGAGGGATCTCCAAGGAAGTTTAGGGGAGTTTTGCAGTTCTTACCCCCAAGTTTTCTCTCTGTAGAAACTTAGTTCTGTTCTCTGCTGCCGTTCTTTCTCTCTCAGGTTTGCAGAAGTTCTGCCTGCTTTGCTGCATGGTTGTTTTGCTGCTCTCTTATCTTTTGGCTCCGTGCCGCCGCTTTTTCTCCAGTCAGTGCTGGTCTGCCACTGCTTTCAGTATCTCTTCTGCGGCTCAGAGTGGGGAAGGATCTCCTAGCTTATAGCTACAGACACATAGTCCAGCTTAACACTGTTCCAAGTCTCTGTAGCCCCCCACTGGGGACTGGGGGGCCCAGCCCCCAGTGGGCTGACGCAGTTTCTCCTCGTGGTTCCTACAACATGGCTACTTCTTCTCACCAAAAACTACAACTCTTCCGGTCTGGTTGTGATATGTTTACATTTTTGCAGGAGCGCCTATTGGGCAGAATTTCAAAACTTCCAGGGGTTTCCACCCCTTGGGGGCTACCACTTTCTTAGCCTCTGGGGGAAAACAAAATCCAAACCACTACACTTGTGATATTGAGAAGGTGGGTTCTCAAATCCCCGAACTGTCACCACCAGGGTCAATACATTGTATAAAACACCCAAAGGCAAAACCTACTTGTTGGGTAGAGTGTCAGTATATGAATTGCCACTGTATCTGGTCCTGTGTGTCATATAGATGATACCTATATTGGCCTAAGTGCCGTAACGGACACGAGGATTGACACATCTTTTTATCAGCACAAATAAAGAAATTGTTCTGTGGGTGGGAATTATTCTTACCAGTAAATTAGAAATATTTGAGACAGACTGGTATACAGCATTGGGATACTGTATAGTAAGGGTTGCTAGGGAAAAGGCCGGGGGAAATTATCAACCAAGTGACTTTGACTTTATATTTTAAAATAAACCCAAGGTAAGGAATGTTGCAATGACCATAAACCTCTATATACTGATCAATTAGTGGGAATAAGGAAATTACTGAGAGAACATGGCGTTTGCAAGATAAAGTCTTAATCAAATCTAAAAACCTAAAAGGGGCAAGACCAGGTTAACCTCTGAGCCTGCCACTGACAGCCAACCACGGGCTGCAACCCCGTTTGAGCATGGGCCGTGGAGGTTTAAGTTATACTGGACCCTTTTGGGTACTTTGCTGCTTTTGGGCTCAAACCCTTTCCAACGAATGTGCCAAATGCTACCAAATTGCACGGTATAAAGGTCGTATGATTCAAAGCTTAAGCTACCATTCATTCGTCAACAAAGTCTGCTATAACTCTGAACAGCTGAACACTTGCAACATGGGTTCTCGGTAACTCTGAGTAACTAAAAATTTAGGAAAAGGGGGAACGAGGTTGGGACTTAGTTGTCCTAAGGGAGAAGAATGGATTTGTTTCACTCAAGAAGGCCATTGGGACATTCCTGATCTGGGTGGAATACAGGACTTAAAAAGGGAAGAAATAGTAAAACAAAAAGTGCAAACTACGTTAAAGGGAACCATGCAAGAAAAATCTTCCAACACGGGTGACTTATACCAAAAATTAAAAGACAAACTAGGAGAAGATTGGCAACTCCCAGGTTATGGGACTAACCTATACATTGATCTAATGGAACATATTATTCAAACATTAGATTTATCTAAGTGCTGGATTTGTAGTGGTCTCTTAATGACAGAAGAGTGGCCCTGGAAAGGGACTGGTCTCACTCCATGGGAAATTTTAAAATGGAATCACTCCCAGAAGGCGTCAGAATCTAGGCCCCAAGGCTGGATATTAACTTCTGACATAGTCGGACAAGAATGCATTGAAAGAAGAGGTAGGGAAACATATAGGACTAAAGTAGGAGAGTCCCCATGCCTATCAGTAAAAATTATAAATACCACAGGAGAATTCTGGCAGTCAAAAGAACCATTAGGATATTGGACTAACAATGTGACTGCAGGTTGTATGTGGCACAATGATACCCAAAGCTGATGGTGTGATAAAACAAATTCGAAAAATCCTTTTGAAGGTATAGAGGAATTGAAAATATATTGGGACCAAGTGAATAGCACCAGTTTGAACTGGGTAGCCTCAGAGGAACTATTTTGGATATGTGGAAAGTGAGCATATACACAGCTCCCTAAAGACTGGAGAGGAGTCTGTACACTGGGTATAATCCAACTGGGGTTTTTCTTACTGCCCCTCAAAAAGGGTACAAATCTAGGT
This sequence comes from Chiroxiphia lanceolata, assembly GCF_009829145.1. NCBI lineage: Eukaryota > Metazoa > Chordata > Aves > Passeriformes > Pipridae > Chiroxiphia > Chiroxiphia lanceolata. The sequence goes on along the minus strand of NC_045670.1, from coordinate 10,153,200 downwards.
GTACCCTTGTATGATGATTATGGGACCATACACCGGAAAAAGAGAGATGAAATTGGAGGAACCCAAAAGTGGTACGATGATGAACGGCCTCCTGAGCAGATCATTGCTACTTACGGACCAGCTACTTGGGCACGAGATGGGACCTGGGGTTATAGAACCCCCATATACATGCTAAATAGAATTATCTGCCTTCAGGTAGTCATGGAAATAGTAGCCAATAAAACAATTCAGACTCTAGACCTAATTACAAGCCAATAATTGAAAACCCGAGCAGCCATGTACCAGAATCGACTTGCCTTAGATTATCTGTTAACCGAAGAAGAAGGGGTGTGTGGAAAATTTAATACCTCAGATTGTTGCTTACAAATTGATGATAATACACAAGCAGTTATGGACATTGCAAAAGATATTAGAAAACTGACTCACGTACCAGTACAAAAGGATGTTGCTCTTGTTAGCTGCTAGCAAGCCAGAGCCCTAGAAATCCAGCATATGACTTATGGTTTCCTTCCCAAAACCCTAGGGAAAAATAAAAGAGTGCTTTAGAATTTGTATACCTTTGTACAGGATCTTCGTCCACTCCCGTGATGATCCAGTGGAGCCTGGGGAGCCTCACCAAAGCTATACCAAATTCCTCAGACCAAGAGGATTTGGACAAGGGTTGCATCCTTCTAATTGTGGGTTAGAGTCCCTCTAGAAGGTTGCATAGGTTTTGATTGTGAGTTAGAGTCTCACCAAAGCTATACCAAATTCCTCAGGCTAAGAGGATTTGGAAGAAAGGGACAGATGTTTTTGAGTTTACCTTTGTGGTTGGATTTTGGACTTGGACTCGGAATTGCGATCATTATAAGTCTGTGGGTTTGTTTTAAACCGTCTGTTGGGATCCCTTGTGTGTGCTGATTGTATTGTTTGCTTTTGTTTGTGAGTATTGCCTTTTATGTCATAAAATTACTGTTGTGTGTTAAGTAAGCAAATATTGGGAATTATATTTGTTTTGTGTTTGTTACTGTTTTACTCCCAGCCATGGCGAAAGGACTACCTTCATATGTTTATGGGAGATAGTGGTTTCATGGTTTACAGAACTAATTGGGCAGGAGGCTGACTCTAACACTTATTGTTTGCAGGAATTAGAGCCAGAAGTTTGCTGGTCGCTTGTAAATGCCACAAACTCCAGGGCTGACAGCCTCTCTGCTAACAGCAAACGAAAGTGCTAACCCTTATCTCTGCTCAATTTGTAAGAATTGTTCACCTCGTATTTTTTCCTAATGTCAGGCTGAGGATTGCTGCGGGACAGCAGAACAGGAGGTGCTGGAACGGCTGACAGGGCTGGTTCAGAGCCTTCCTGCTTTGGGGCTGTGTGGTGTGTGTGGTGTGTGCTGAAGGTGTGTGACTGAAACATACAGATAACCACAAAGCAAGTGGGAGCTTGAATTTGCGTCTCTTATCTTGCAAAGGGCATGACCAGACATAGGCAAAGCAAAAGCTAGGAATGGGAAACCAGCAGGGAAAACAAGAGGTTGATAAAAACCCTTTAGGGTGTATTTTAACACACTGGAAAGAAATAGGGGGACCCCAGGGTGGGAACACTAACAAGAAAACTCTAACCAAATATTGTTCAGAATGGTGGTCCCTCTATAAACTAGGGGAAGGAGCAAAGTGGTCAAAGCATGGACTATCATATCTTAATACAGTTAATGTTGGTTTTGCAAAGGAAAGGAAGGGAAGGAAAATGGGGTGATTTATGCTGATATGTTCTTTTCTTTGAGGGAACACCCGGAATGGCAGAGGGAGTGTGACATTAATTTGGCCCCACAAGATCCGTTTGTTCTAACTTTAGAATGAGAGAATCTAAAACAAGGAATAGGGAAGCTTAAACAATGTTGTTCAGCATGTTCTATAGGGCAGAGGTGTTTGAAATATAAGAACAGTGAACTAGAAAGTGGAATTGATGATTATGTAAGCCCCTTTGGAGAAAGGGCAAATGAAATAGCAGAAGAGGGGGGTTCCATTCCCCCCTCAGGGCTGGTAAAAGATGAGGACACTGAATTGCCCTCATCCTCAGGACAGCAAGAGAGGGACAGAGAAAGAGGAAAAAAAGGAAACTTCTCTTTCCCTGTCCTTATCTCCCCTGAGCAGGCGAACACATAGTAAAATGAGGGCAAAATCTGTTTCACCACACGCAGGGGCCAGATGGACTATACAAGCCCCTTTAAGAGAAGCTGCAGGACCACAAGGGCCTATAAAGCTTAATTTCTCTATGGGAGATCTAGAGAATTGGAAGAATATTGCTGGTAAATATAGAGATGACCCCTTTGGGGTAGCAAAGAAATTTAAAGCATATATTAAGGCTTTGGACCCAGACTGGGAAGATATGGACTTGATGCTAGATGCTTTGACAGAAACTGAAAAGGAGTTGGTATTAAAAGCAGCAAGGACACACACACAAACTATGTTAAGGGCTGATGATGATTTAAATATTTTCTTTCCACGAGACAAACCACATTGTGACTATAATAATCCTGACCATTATCAACTTCTCCAGAGATACCAGGGGTGGGTGGCTCATGGAATGGAAAATGCAGTTCCCAAAGCTGTAAATTGGGGTTCTCTTCATGCAGTAAAACAAAACATTGGAGAAACCCCCACTGAACTTCTAGATCGATTAAGGGAAGCAATGGGAACTTACACCACCTTGGACCCGTCAGGGGATCAGGGCAAACAGCAGTTAATCTCACTGTTTCTGGGTCAATCCTCAGATGACATCTGACTCAAGACACAAAAGTTAAAGGTTGAAGATCAAAGAAATATTGAAAAATTAATTGAGGAGGCGTGGCAGGTATACAGGAACAGGGAAGGGGTAGAAAGACAGAAATTAGGTAAAACTATCACAAAGGCAACTATCGTTGCCCTGGATAGAGGAGACCCTTGCTCCAGAAGACCTGGATGACACCCTGGAAACAGTGACTATGGAAAATTGAGACCAAACCAACATGCAATTTGTAAACAAAGTGGACACTGGAAAAGAGAATGCCCCCAAAATAAACGAAAACCTACTTTGGTGGCAGAATTAGACCAGGACTAGTGTGGACGGGGGGGTTTGCACTCCAGAGACCCGCTGGTTATAATGGAACTGCGGAAAGACAAACATAAAATAGAGTTTTTGGTAGATACTGGAGCAACATTCTCTATGCTAAATCAGGAACTAAGTGTTATAGATAATGTATCTTTGAATGTGGTCGGGGCCACTGGTCAAATTGAGAAGGTATTTTTTAAGAAATTTTTAAGTTTTAAATTAGGTAAGACTTTCGGTAAAGTTCCTTTATATGCCTCATGCACCTAAATCACTTTTGGGATGGGATTTACTAGAAAACTTGAATGCAGAAATTGAGTTTAAAGATGGGGATATGCAAATTAAAGTAAGAGAAAATGAACTAATCGAAGTCTGAAGTCTTGCTTTAATTCAGCCACAGATAACAGGAGAAGTGCCATCAGCAATCCTTGATCAAGTCTTCCCTGGGGTGTGGGTCGACGAGACCCCAGGAAGGGCTAAAAACGCTCAACCTATAGAAGTAAGACTAAAATCCAGAACACAGTCGGTAAGAATGAAACAGTATCCTCTCAAACTAGAAGATAGAAAAGGGATTAAAGAGATAATTGACAATTTTATCAAATTTGGGTTGTTAATTGAATGTGAATCAGAATTTAACATACCTATTTTGCCAATTCGAAAACTGGATGGCAAAAGTTTTAGACTAGTTCAAGATCTGAGGGCTATTAATAAAATTGTTGAAGAGCTCCACCCAGTGGTAACTAACCCATATACACTTTTAACCAAGTTAAAAAAATGAATATATCGGGTTTTCTGTCCTAGACTTAAAAGATGCCTTTTTCTGCCTGACTTTGGACTCTAAAAGTAAAAATTTGTTCGTCTTTGAGTGGGAAAATCCAGACACCGGTCACCGATCCCAACTAATCTGGACTGTATTACCTCAAGGATTTAGAAATAGTGCTATGATATTCAGAAACCAGCTTGCAAAAGATCTTAAAGAATGGACTGCACCATCAGACAGCGGAGTCCTCTTGCAGTATGTGGATGATTTGTTAATTGCAACCAGGACCCAAGACAAATGTGAAAGCTGGACTGTAAGTTTATTAAACTTTCTGGGACTGAAAGGGTACAAGGTATCCAAAAACAAAGCACAGATTGTCAAGAGAGAAGTTATTTATCTAGGATATGAAATCTTAGGAGGACAACGTCATTTGGGACCAGAGAGGAAAGAAGCCATCTGCAAAATACCTTTGCCCCAGACTCCAAAAGAACTTTGCACATTTTTAGGAATGGCTGGCTGGTGTAGGCTTTGGATCTACAAATATGGACTGATAGTCAAACCCCTATACCAGATTCCACAAGATGGGATTAAACAATTAGTGTGGACTGGAGAAGCTAGGCAAGTTTTCCATCAATTTAAGAAGGAACTGATACAAGCACCTGCACTAGGTCTTCCAAATGTGACTAAACCTTTTGCTTTTCTCACACAAAAGGCAAGGGATTGCATTGGGAGTTCTAGCCCAACAGGTCGGACCATATTGACGAGCAGTGGCATACTTCTCTAAACAATTAGATGAAGTAAGCAAAGGATGGCCAGGATGCTTGAGGGCTGTAGCCGCAGTAGTGCTGAATGTACAAGAAGCCCGAAAGTTCACAATGAGACAGAAAATGACTATTCTAGCATCATATGTGATTTCAACAGTGCTAGAACAGAAAGGGAGTCACTGACTCCCACCCTCCAGGTTTCTCAAATACCAAGCCATCCTAGTAGAACAAGATGATGTCGAAATCATCACCACCACCATCATGAATCCAGTAACATTTTTATCAAGTTCAACGACCACGGGGGAACTGGTGTATTATAGTTGCATTGAAACAATTGAAGCAACATATTCCAGTCGACCAGACTTGAAAGATACACCACTGCCTGAGGTAGAAATGTGGTTTACTGACGGAAACAGCGCAGGTGCTCTCTGCCGGCACCTCTGCACAAAAGGCAGAGATAATTGCACTCATCAGAGCATTGCAATTAGGAGAAGACATTAATATTTGGGCAGACTTGAAGTATGCCTTCAGGGTAGTTCATGCTCATGGAGCAGTGTGGAAAGAAAGAGGGCTGCTCACATCACAAGGAAAACAGATAAAGCACACTGAAGAAATCCTAAAGTTACTCAAAGTTGTCCAATTACCAAGAAAGCTTGCCATTATGCATTGCAGAGGACATCAAAAAGGTAATACAGACCAGGAAAAAGGCAACCGATTGCCAGATCAAGAGGCGAAAAAGGTAGCAGAAAATGACCAGGTAGGACTTGCCTCCCTAGTCCCTGATGGTAAAATCATAGAGGTAAGCTCTAATGTGTTATATTCAAAGGAAGACTTAAAATTAATAAAATATCAGCAAGCTCAACTCAAAGGTAACATGTACCACTTAAAAACAGGACAAGTAGTAGTACCTGAAAGGGTACTATGGAAAGTTGTACAGGCAGAACATGACAAAACTCATTGGGGGGCAGATGTGTTGCATAAATACCTAAGGAAACAAATTATAGGACGAAATTTATACACTACAATAATCCAGATCACTAAACAATGCAAGACTTGCCTTCAAAATAATCCTCACACAACCAATAAAATCGAGATAGGGACAATTGGCAAAGGTAACCTCCCAGGACAACACTGGCAGATAGATTTCCCAGAACTGCCTAGGAAAGGGGGTTACAGATACCTATTGGTTTTAACATATACTTTCTCAAATTGGTCAGAGGCTTTCCCGACCTGAAGCAATAAGGCTCAAGAAGTTGTCAAGGTACTACTTAATGAAATTATCCCCAGAATCGGAGTGCCTGACATCATCTCCGAGGACCGCATTTTGTAGCTAGTATACAAAAGATTAGTAACATTCTGCAAATTGATTGGCAGTTACACACTCCATGTCGACCATAGGCAAGTGGTCAGGTGGAGAAAATGAATCATTTGATAAAACAACAATTGGCAAAAATCTGTCAAGAAGTAAATCTGCTTTGGTACCAAGCCTTACTTCTAGCCTTATTGTAAATAAGGGTCAAACCTAAGACTAAAGAAAGGCTAAGCCCTTTTGAGATGTGTAGTGGTTTGGACCTTTGTTTTCCCCCAGAGGATAAGAAAAGTGGTAGACCCCAAGGGGTGGAAACCCCTGGAAGTTTTGAAATTCTGTCCAATGAGCGCTCCTGCAAAAATGTAAACATACCACAACCAAACGGAAGAGAAGAGTTGTAGTTTTGGGGAGAAGAAGGTGGCCATGTTGTGAGCCACGAGGAAGGGGCTCAGAGCCCCACAGGGGGGCTTTGGCCCCCAGCCCCAGCTGGGGCCTGTGGGGACCTGGAACAGCATAATGCTGGGCTAGGTGCTTGTAGTTATGCCGGGAGATGTTTTTCTCTATGGGCGCAGAGCAGCAGCCGGCACTGACCGGAGAAACGGTGGCAGAGAGCCAAGACAGATAAGAACTGAACCGAAGAAGCAACAAAGACATGCAGCACCAGAGAAGGGACTCCTGGAAGGAGACCTGAGGGAAAGAGAGTCAGCAGCTGAGTTCTACAGAGTTCTTGGGGGTAAGAACTGATACCAGACCCCCCAAAACTCCTTTGAGACCTCCTGGAAGGAGGAAGTTGATAGACTCTTACTTGAAAGAGCCTTGAAGTGCAACATGCACTGCAGAGAGGAGCTGAGAAGCTCGGACGTCCTGAGAGCTCAGCCAGGACGGTGTGGGAGGTTGGCCTTGAGGCCCTCCCTTGCTGCAAGTTACAAAGAAGTTCGCAGCCTGAGACAGGGCACAGAGGCCCTGCAAGGAGCTTGAATCTCCTGAAGATACCAGACCATCACGAAGACCCCCCTGTGCTTCGTGATATGACGTGGTGATACGACCTTTGTCTGGGGTGACGAAGCCCACGGAAGACCACTCGTTTGGAGAGACGAGTGGCCGAGGGGGATACCCCCCTCGTGTGTGCTGGCAGAGATCCAGCTATCAGCTGCTACAAGAAACAGAAGAGAGAGAGAGAACCTGCTGCCTTAGAAGATGCTGCTGCTTAGTGACTGCTACTCTGAAGAAGCTGCTGCCCTGAGAGACTGGAAGGGATCTGTCCTTCTTTCCCTCCTGGACTTTTATTTGGAGGGGAGAAGAGATCTGATCCATTGTAAATACTTATGTCATGGTAGAGATAGTTGTAGTCGTGTGTATAATGTATTGTAGTATTTATTTGTATAGTCATTGTAATATATTCCCTTTTCCCCACTTTGAGTCTGGTTGTGTTTTGTCTGGAAAAAACCCATCTCACATTGGGTTGAGATGTGGGAGGGGGGATGGAGCTAGGGAATTGGAATTTGGGCTATCTCAAACCATGACAAGATGTTACACGGAAGACCCTGTGGGAATTATTATCAAGGAGAAGACCTCATACAAGTTGGGGAAGGATATATACAGGAATATCTGATCTCATTGAGTAAACAATTGTCAGAAATTAATAAACAAGTAATGAGTACTCGCTCAAGGGGAATAGACCAGCCCTTACATAACATTTCCCCTGGAGAGTGGGTGTATGTTAAAACTTTTTCAGACCAATCACTAGATGAGAAGTGGAAAGGACCATACCAAGTGCTTCTGATGACCTTCACAGCAATTAAAATCAAAGAACAGCCCACCTGGATTCATTATTCACGAGTGAAGAAGTCACCTAAAGAAACATGGACATCAGAACCTGTAGGACCAACAACCCTCAAGTTTACTCGACACTAATCATTGGAACTCTGAGAAGTATAATAACTCTGGTTCAAGTCATTACCTTAGACTGGCCATGGTCTCAGGTTTATATCAGATATTATGGTATGTCTGGAAGAGACATTTCTAATTTAAACCTGGTCACTGTGGTCATACACAAAAATGAACCATATTTAGAACACGATTTGGAGAAAAGAAATGGGTTTAGTATCTTAACTGGAATAATTGGGGAAACACAGATGGGATGTAGAGGAATTAATATACCCGACCATGAGAAACAAATGTCCCAGAACCAATTCACTGTAAAAGAACCCATAGAATATAATAAGGGAAAACTGATTGGTAAGTCCATCTGTGCATCTGATCAATGCTGGCACAACTTTAGACAAACCAGTTTCTGTTGCATGTCTTTGGGCTACTTTGAAAGGAGACAAAGCACTATCAAAGAGATTTATAATAGACACCACAACAGCATTTACTTCAACAACATGGACTTCTGCTAAACTGACTCCTTCCTCATATACACCCTCAGAATGTACAGAAAAAAGTCACAATCTTTCCCTTGTAGGACCTTATGTAATTAGACAATCTAATGAGCAGAAGTTACTCCTGGACCCTACTTATTCAGTAAAAAAGGTCTAGGTAAAAATCCAAACAAACATATCCTCTATAAAAGGGGATTGTCAGCCCTTCATTCTCCAAATTCTTAAAGGATGGAGTGCTTGGTTAAGAACTAGATCCCACCATGAAAGAACACGAAAAGATCTAACAGGATGGTTTGGATCAGGACTAGGTGTATTAAATTCCAAAGATCAGGAAATATTAATTAATAAACTCAGCACTGTAACCTCTGATTTGGGAAAATTGGAGGTACCACTAAGATCATCATTAATGACTATAGCTGAAACACAATCTCTTACTACAGACTTGATGATCTTGTTAACTGAACACACATCTGAAGATTTTCAGGTTGTGACTAATGTTTTTGGGAGTTTACAAAAAAATGTCTCAATAGCAATACAGTGCATTCAAACCCAACAATGGATACAATCCATAGCTGCAGGAGTTATAAGAGAAGGAACATCAGGAATTTTACCTCAAGAAATAAGAGAGATCATATCCAGAAAGGACACCACAACCAAATTTGAGAAAGAACATCAGGCACGGTGGCAATTAGTAAACTTCACATATAACTCAAAGCAGGAACAGATAGAGGCATATGTTCTTACCATCCGTGAGGCAAAAGAACGGACCATATTTCCTGTCTTAGCATTAGGAACAATACACAGGGACATAGTAATTAGAACTATGGGACATAATGTCTGGGCAAGCTATGACAGGGACAAAGATTGGAGAACATCATTGGTGGAACATATTTCTGGGAACAACCAATATACAATCACCCACTGCAGCCCAGCTGTTTAATTTCCTGGTTCACCCGATCTTGGTTTTGTTGCTGGCAGCTTTCCTCCTTACAATCATCGATCTATGGATGTGGTGGAGAATTAAGACTATAGCACAAGTACATATGCTCTGGACTGTACAAAGGGTGATGCAAAAGAATTTGCATTAGTTAGAAGAAAAGGGGGGCATTGAAATAAAGACAAGACAAAATAAAATAGAAATTTAACTATGTTAATAAATTTAGCTATGATAGTGTGACTTTGCAAAATCGTAGCTGCTTGAAAGAAGGTTGCTGCCCAAATTGTGGATAATTAAGATAAAGCTAGTTTACGTAAACAAAAGGACTGTCAGGAAAGCGGGAAAGACTTTTAGCATGTAGCATTGCAAGGGAGACAGAAGGAAGGGGTGGGGGGAACCTAAGTTGTTTGAAATGATAAAACTTTATGTAACTACTCTATAATAGTAAGAATAGGAGTTAGGCAACCAAATGTCTATTTAGATAAGGCAGACTTCGTAAAGAGTGTTTATGATAGATAATTTTGAAGCTCACTTCTTCCAAATGTATAAAAAGCTGTTGTGTTTCTTTTCTCGGTGGAATGCACGGGGGGGGTAAAACCCCCTGCATCTCCCCGGTTGTAATAAAAGTGTGCTTTACATATTTTTTAAGGATTTCTTTGAATCACCGGAACGCATCGGCAGTCCTGACCCCGCCAGCAGCCCCGGCCCAGGCAGGTGCGTGTCCCCGGCCCTCTCTCGGACCGTCCTCTCCTCCTCGGGACGGAGCAGCAGCAGTAGCTGTGCCAGCCACACCCCCCCTGCAGCAGAATCTACAACCGCCCGTCCCTCTGTCAGCTGTCCCGTCCCGCCACTCCGGAGCTGCCGCAGCTCGACTGGGGCTCCTGGGGAGCTGTGTCCTTCTCTTCCTCCTCTGCCACCAGGTCGTCTCCGGGTGCAGGAGTGGTCCCGACTCTGGCGACGGCCGTGTCCCCTCCCCGCGCAGATCCCCGTCAGGCGAAAACAGACCCGGAAAAACTTTTAAAGCTGCTGCGTTCCTTGCGTGCCCTGCCCCTCCCGTACTCGCACCCACGCGTTCTGCAAGTTAGGACAGCATAAGTTTAAATCCTTTCCCTTATCTGTAAATTCTGGGTCCTCCTCGGAGTCCTCCGACGGAGATGCTGCGGCGGCGACACTGTGTAAGCAAAGTTTGCAGGGACGGGGCGGTGGGATTGGTCGCGTTGCAGCAGTGACGCGGCAGTGGTGGCACGGAAGGCGGCGGCGGCGGCGACACGGGAGAAGGCGGCAGCGGCGGGGCAGGGGGTTGCGGCTGCACACAAGGCATCAGCTTCTGCTGCGATGGCGGCTCTAAAGCACCTGTTGTTCCTATGCGGTTGTGATAAACTGAGAAAATGATTCGGGCTAATTAAGAGAAAACAGTGTAAGGTCAATATGACCTGGAGAGAGAAAAGAAAAACAAATCGTGAAACTTAATTGGGTCCCTATAAAGAGATAAAACAAGTTACCTCCCTTTTACCTTGTGTAGGATTTATAGTGAGAGAATTTTGTTTAGTTAGCTAGATAATAGCACCTTTCTTAAAATTTATAGATAACAAGGAAACATCTGCCGAATGTCTGATTTAACAATATATTATGCTTATAGATAACATTCTTGTTAAGAAATAATGTTTATACTCATGTACCTAACAATGTGTAATGTTTATACTTATGTATAATGAATATTCATGTAGTAGCTGGAAATAAATGTAGAACAACTGTCTTCTTTGGGTGTGACAGGCGTTGGGAGTTGTTGAACCCCTTCCCTGATCACCCAGCGCTGAATTTGCTTTTATCATATAATAAATTCTGATTGGAAATTGCCCGATTGGGTTTCTATTTCTCACAAAACTTGGTGACTTCGCCCGACGTGATACCCTTTGTGTTCTGGGAGATATTTAGCGCCTGAGATAGGAGCGCGCCCGCTGTTTTTCAGCGGCCTATTCACAGGCCTAATATTTCAACAAGGGCCAAGGGTAACGCATGCATATGATAAAAGCAAGGAATTAAAAAGCTCCTGGAGTGCTGCAGCAAAAAGCCCATAATTCTTGTGCACGAAGACCCGAGTGAGAACAGCGGACTGTGAGTATCACTTTGGGGGGCGGATAAAGAGGTCGGAGTGAATGAGTGAATGAGACACAGCGTAGTTGTGAATCGATTGTGGAGTCCTTCTAACCTCGTTTCTGTATCCCCGCGAGGGGCGCAGCAGGTGAAGGGACGAAGCGGGAGAATTGATGAGTGGACCTCTGGGGTCAGTGGGAGTTTTTCAGGAAGGACCACTGAGTCAGTGAAAAATCCTAAAAAGGGATCCCAGAGGATCGGTGGGAAGGTGGGAAACTGTAGAAGGGACCTCAGGAATATGGGGCAGGGAATTAGTAAATTCAGTTGCCCCAGGAAGGAAAGGAGCAAGCAGGCATTGCCGGATATACCCTTAGACAGTCCTCTAGGGGTACCTATTGGGTTAGTTAGGAGCTGCGGGAAAGTTTTGTGTTTTGTGTTCCGGGAGATAGGGAACACGGGTTCCCGAAAAGTTTGCTTAAAAGACTTGGGCCCTCGGAATAGTCGGAAAGTCACTTTTCAGGAGGCGAACAGGTAGTTCGCCATCCCAGGTCAGAACCAGTCAGCCTAGGGCTGTTTGGTTTGGAGGGGACGCCCTCCGGTGCTCTGACACTGTGGAAGAGCCGGTGGGGCTCTGGAGTCAGTGTGACTCGGTAAATAGCTGAGAGGTTACGTTAACAGCGTCGTAACCCCAAGGTAACAAATTCGAATCTCATTGTGTGACAGTGGTTTGTTTTTGTTTTGCAAGCATGGGTTGTGTGGATTCAAAATTTAAGATCCCTGAAGAATCCCCCCTAAGTCTGGTTTTAAAACATTGGAAGACTTTAACTGGTTCTAAAACAACTTTAAAGAAGGAAGAACTGTGTAGGCTGTCTGTAAATACCTGGCCGTTGTTTGGACAAATGAGAGGAGTAGCATGGCTGGAATTTGGTCCGTTTGAACTGAACAGTGTTTCAATTAATCTCGCTTTTACATGTAGAACAGAGGTGGCGGGAAATTTGATACGCAGAGTTGTTTTTGTTCCTATTAACACGCCCTGGATTGGGGGTGGAAGATAAGAGAAACGAAAGCTCAGAAAGGGCAGAAAGATCAGAAGTAGAATTAGAAAAAGAGGGAAAAGATCGAGTTAAAACTACCCCCGTCTCACGAGTTTTCTTTAAAATCATGGAGAATGGTGATTTAAATGTGTTAATATCACCGGATGGGAGAGAAAATAGCCCGGGAGCTGCAGGAGGAGCGGCCCCGGGACCGGCTCCTGCTGAGCAGGCAGGAGCCATTGGCGGACCCCCTGGTGTGGATATGGCTGCACCGGGAGGGATTAGGCAAATTAAGACCTCTGGAGAAGTTAGCTCGGGCCCAGCGGGAGCAAGTCCTGTCGTTTTGGCTGGAGTACGCACAGAGGTGCAGGTGAAATCAGCTTTTGTTGAAGCTGCTTGCAGCGGGGCAGAGCAGAGCGAGAGTTATGCAGATGCTGCGGAGCTTGATAGCCCAGAGATAACATCTAGTTTAGTTGCAACAGGGGTAATAGCAGGAGAAACTCCTGGCCCCACAGGGGCAATAGTTGCGGAAGCTGCCCTGCCTGTTCCAGTGAACGGAGAAGCAGTCTGTAGCTCTGCAGCAGCTAGTAGCTTTGCCGGGGCAGATAAAGTTGTCATAGCAACAGCAGAAGTGCGCTCGGGAGTAGAGGAACAAGTAACAGCTGAAGTTGATAGTTGTATCGGTAATGGAGTAGTGAAGGCTGAAAAGTCAGCTTTTAGTAAGATTGCTTTTGGTGTAGTAACATCAGAGAAAGTTATTATAGATGCGGCGTCTGTTGTAGAAACAAGAAAAATTTTAGAAGTCACAGCGAAAGCGCCGCCGGAATTGGCCAGTGCAAACGCAGCAGGCGTAGGAGTCGCTGATCTAGACAGTGACAGTGAAGCGAAGGCGTCGGCCCCAGGGGGGGTGACGGCCCCAAATGTAGAGGTGTTTGTGAGAGCGAGTAGCCCAGCACCACAGATGGGTGCTCAGGCAGTTGATTTAATCGGTGGCGATAGCAATACGAGAGCTGTAAGAACGGAGCTGCATGCCCCGAGTGCAAGAGAGACCCTAAAGTTTACGGCGGACTGTGCTGTTGTAGAAACAAAGACAAGAGAAATGAGTTGGGTCAAAATGTGTGAAACCAGGCAAAAAGCAAATGAGTCGCCGACAGAGTTTTTGAACAGATTGAAAGATGTTGTTTGAAAATATATTGATATTGATTTAGAATCAGACTTGGGAAAGAGACACCTGGTATACCTGGTTGTGGGACAGCCCACAAACGATATAAAGAGGAAATTATTAGGGATAACTTGGGCAGTATATCAGAACAGAAAAGCAGAAAGCTAGTACGGTGGGCGGAGAGGCGCTTATAAGAACAGCCATTGCCGCGGCAACGGAACTCCCGGCTCAGAGAGCAGGGGAGGCTTCTGGAATGGCCGTTACCACGGCGATGGAACTGGCTGGCGCCCTGAAGAAAAAGTGTTACCTGTGTGTGATACAGTGAGAATGCGTGTGACAGGAAAAGATCCGGGGACACAGAAAGCGAAATTAGAGCAGAGAGCGATCCCGAAGTTTAAAACTGTGGCGAGCACAATAAAGCGGAGACAGGAAAAGCTAGTCCTAGTTGTTGCTCTGACTAGTGAAGAAGTTTTAGTTCCTGCTAGTGTGGTCCAGGCAGAGACGGCAGATGCGAGTGCTGGGGCAGTGTTAACCACGCGCACAGAAAGAATGGGTCCAACTGCGGGACAGGCAAAATCTGGGTTTGTTACAGGAGCTGCTGCCGCCTTTGCAGACAGAGAGGGGGCCGCAGCGGGGGCAAAGGTAAATTATTTCCTGGCTGTGGCCAGCACGAGCGGAGCAACTCATAACACCTTAGCGGCTGCGAGCAAGAGATCGGCTGGGGTGCAGAGGCTGCAAGAGAACCTAGAATGGTGTCTGTGGCTGGAGTCCCAGCCCAACCTAACACTCTGACTGCGCCATTGGGGGCGAAGACGGAGCTGTTGCTTCCACTCCAGCCCTCCCAAACCTGCATAATCCGTGCCCTCCCATCAGACCGAAAGGGGGGAGGGGAAAACAAAATCAGTGTAAATTCCCGGCGAACACAAAAACTAAAACCCACCGGTGCAATATATGCCATAAGATGATAAGGTGATGCTTTGAAAACTGTGGGAGCTAAGTCTAAGGGAAAAGAAACTACCTACTAACCCTTGCATCCTCTGTCTTTTAAAACTGCCACAGGCTCATAACCTGTGAAAGAACATTCCTACCCTAACTCAGTAAGGGGGGAATACTGATTTGTCTTAAATATAGACTAACAATGTGTCAGAGGTTAACTGTTCATAGACAGTTTGTTCCAACAACCAGACCTGAAGCTGTACCACTAAAATTCAAGCTGAGAAGCCATGTGAACAACTTTTATGCAGAAGTAGACAAATGTCTCAACTGCAAATGAAAAACAGCACCATTAGATTTCAAGATACATAAAATAAACCCTGGGGATTGGGTCCTAATAAAGAGATGGAAAGAAACTTCTTTAACCCCATTTTGGGAAGATCCCTTCCAGGTACTGCTCACGACAGAGACCGCAGTGCATACAGCAGAACGAGGGTGGGCACACGCGACCAGAGTGAAAGGACCTGTTGCTTCACCACCCCTGAAAGAGTGGACTGTGTCATCAACGCCTGGGGACCTACGACTTAAACTCCAAAAAAAGACCTTTATGAGTTCATCACCTGAATGGAGAAGACATATCGAAGGCTGGAATGAGTTATCCCCAGAACAAAGAGACTTAAAGGCCCGAGAGGTATTTCCTGAAAGTTTCTGTATAAAACCTAGCCTAAGATCTTGGTTTCAATTAGTCCCAGGACAAATTCTTAGGAGACAGTGGTTTGTTTCCTGGAAAGAAGGAGCCATCCCCTGGCAGAGTGGAGGGGCAGGTGCATATTTTACTAATCGCTTAGTTAACCCAATATTTGTGTTAGCTTGTGACCTTGAAAAAGAAGATCTCCGAACTCCCGGACCGCCACCACCAGATCGCATATGCTGTATAAAACATCCGTGGGCTCAGCATGATGGTTGGGTAGAGTGTCAGTGTAGGCACTGTCACCGTAAATGGTCCTGTGTGGCCTTTAACCGACATATACATTGCCCTGAGTGTCGTGACACGCAGGGAGATCAACCCCAATTAGAGTCAGTACAGATAAATAAGCTGTTTTGTGGGTGGGAATTGTTATTACCAGTAAATTGGGAAATATTTGAAACTGACTGGTATGCAGCATTAAGGTACAGTATGATGAAATTTTCTGGAGAAACAGCCCAAATTGACTGCCCACTGGATGACTTTATAGACCCCATGTAAAGAATGTCACAATGGCTAACAATTTATATATTGATTAATTAGTGGGAATAATAATTCTGTTGACAGAATCTGTTGTTGTGAGATAAAGTGAACCTTCACCTGGAAACGAAAAACTGGGCCTTGATTAAATTAGAAAATCTAAAAGGGGCAAGACCAGGTTAACCTCTGAACCTGCCACTGACAGCCAGCCACGGGATGCAACCCCGTTCGGGCATGGACCGTGGAGGCTTAAGTTATGCTGGACCCTTTTGGATACTCTGCTGCTTTTGGGCTCACGTCCTGTCTGACGAGTGTACAAAATGCTACCAAACTACACGATATAAAGGCCGTATGATTCAAAGCTTAAGCTATCACTCATTTGTCAACAAAGTCTACTATGACTCTAGACAACTGAACACTTGGAACACGGGTTCTCAGCAACTATGGGTAGCAAAAATTTAGGAAAAGGGGGAACCAGGCTGGGACTTAGTTGTCCTAAGGGAGAGGAATGGATTTGTTTCACTCAAGAAGGCCATTGGGACATTTCTGATGGTGGTGGAATGCAGGACTTGAAAAGGGAGGAAATAATAAAACAGAGGGTGCAAACTACATTAAAAGAAAGAACACAAGGAAAGCCTTCCAACACAGGTGACTTATACCAGAAATTGAAAGACAAACTAGGAGAAGATTGGCAACTCCCGGGTTATGGAACTAACCTATATATTGATCTAATGGAACATATTATTCAAACCTTAAATTTATCCAAGTGCTGGATTTGTAGTGGACCTTTGATGACAGAAGAGTGGCCCTGGAAAGGTACTGGTCTCACCCCATGGGAAATTTTAAAATGGAATCACTCCCAGAAAGCATCAGAATCTAGACCCCAAGGTTGGATTTTAATTTCTGATGTGGTTGGGCAAGAATGCATTGAACGAAGAGGTAGGGAAATATATAAAACCAAAGTAGGAGAGTCCCCATGCCTATCAGTGAAAATAATCAATACCACAGGAGAATACTGGTGGCCAAAAGAACCATTAGGGTATTGGACTAACAATATGACTGCAGACTGTACCTGGCATGATGAAGCTCAAAGCTGGTGGTGTAATGAAACAAATTAAAAAAACCCTTTTGAGAGCATGAGAGAATTAAAAACATATTGGGACCAAGCAGGTAGTACCGATTTAGAATGGGTAGCTCTGGAAGGATTATTTTGGATATGTGGAAAGCGAGCATATACACAGTTCCCTAAAGACTGGAGAAGAGTCTGTACACTAGGTATAATCCAACCAGGGTTCTTCTTACTGCCCCCCCGAAAAAGGTATGAGTTTAGGTGTACCTTTGTATGATGATTATGGAACCATACGCCGAGAAAAAAGGGATGACATTGGAGGAACTCAAAAGTGGTATGATGATGAATAGCCTCCTGAACGAATCATTGCTACTTACGGACCAGCTACTTGGGCCCAAGATGGGACCTGGGGTTATCGAACCCCCATATACATGCTAAATAGATTTATCCACCTTCAAGCAGTCATGGAAATAGTAGCCAATAAGACAATTCAAACTCTGGATCTAATCACAAGTCAGCAATCAAAAACTTGAGCAGCTGTGTATCAGAATAGGCTTGCCTTAGATTATCTGTTAGCTGAGGAAGGGGGTGTGTGTGGTAAATTCAACATTTCAGATTGTTGTTTACAAATTGATGATAATAGACAGGCAGTTATGGATATTGCAAAGGATATCAGAAAACTGACTCATGTACCTGTACAAAAATGGAACTCCATGCTCGACAGCCAGTGGTGGGATAACTTGTTAGGAACAGCTTGGTGGAAGAAAGTAGGATTCTTTTTATTATGCGCGTTGGCCAGTATAATATTTTTACCATGTTTAATCCCTTGTTTCATTAGATTGATAGTTTCTGTAGTACAAGGAATGCAAATATCAACAATGCCGACAGATCCAAAGACGGCTCAAAGTGCCAAAGTACTGTTAGTCACCAGAACTCCACCTTCCCGAGATGAAGAAAATGTCAAATTAATATTGTCCAGATTAGAGCAAAAAACTCAAATCAATAATTTTATAGAAAGAGAGGAGGGATTGTGATAAACTGAGAAAATGATTCGGGCTAATTAAGAGAAAACAGTGTAAGGTCAATATGACCTGGAGAGAGAAAAGAAAAACAAATCGTAAAACTTAATTGGGCCCCTATAAAGAGATAAAACAAGTTACCTCCCTTTTACCTTGTGTAGGATTTATAGTGAGAGAATTTTGTTTAGTTAGCTAGATAATAGCACCTTTCTTAAAATTTATAGATAACAAGCAAACATCTGCTGAATGTCTGATTTAACAATATATTATGCTTATAGATAACATTCTTGTTAAGAAATAATGTTTATACTCATGTACCTAACAATGTGTAATGTTTATACTTATGTATAATGAATATTCATGTAGTAGCTGGAAATAAATGTAGAACAACTGTCTTCTTTGGGTGTGACAGGCGTTGGGAGTTGTTGAACCCCTTCCCTGATCACCCAGCGCTGAATTTGCTTTTATCATATAATAAATTCTGATTGGAAATTGCCCGATTGGGTTTCTATTTCTCACACGGTCTTCTCCTTAATTCCTTTAATAATGCAATTATGATAATCAATCATATTCTGTCTTCTGTCAGAATTCTAGTTCCAATCTGGGCGTGCTACTGGCATTTTTTGTTCTCCTTCCTGTCCATTTATCCCCCGAGGGTGCTTCCGGTCCCAAATATGGATTCTCGCAGTTCTAATCATGTACCTTTCCTCTCCTGAAAACAGCGTCCCCATTATAGATTGCATCTAATCCCATATGTACATATTTGGGCCTAAAAATTGATCAAATTGTTCAAATAAACCCAATAGGTCCTTGTCGTGGTTTGAGACCCCCAAAAATCCAATTTCCAAGTCCAAGGCCCCCTCCCACAACTCACCCCAGTGTGAGAGGGGTTTTCCAGACACAACACAAGACTCAGTATGGGGAAAAGGGAATTATATTACAATTATTACACAAATTATAAAGCAATTTTTACATTGGATCAAATCTCCTCTACCTCCAATAAAAGTCCGGAAGGGAAGAAGGAAATATCCTTTCCACTTTCAGGGCAGCAGTGTCTCTCTTCAATGCAGTAGTCATAGCTGGAGTTGTTGTAACTGGATCTCTCTCCATTACACAAAAGACGGACTCCTCTCACCCCTCTTGGCTCTTTGGCTCCAATCGAAGGTGTCTCTCCCGTGGGCTGCAAAGCAGGGAGAAACTTCACCACAGTCATATCACCAAGTGCAGGGGCATCTTCATGAAAGTCCCTTCTTCAGGAGATTCAAGTTCCTCCTGAGTCAGAACATTTAGGGCAGCTTTCAGTTCAGTCTTTGCCCTAAGCGTCCTATCAGAGTTCCTTTGCTCTGTCTGAAAAAACTGCCAGTGTGGCAGCAGTGGGGGGGGAGGGGGCAAGGTCATCTCCTCCGCATTCCGTCCGGCCGTCACAGTACAACTTCCAGGACGTCTCTGAGCTTCTCAGTTCCTCTCTCTCTGCTGCATGCTGCATTTTAGGACTTCCATCAAGTAGAAGTCCACCCCCTCCTCCTAGGAGGGGTCTTAAAGGGGTTTTGGGGACATTTAATTCAGTCTTACCCCAAAACCATCTCTGTTGAGCTTTCTATGCTCTGTTGCCGGCTCTCTCTCCTTGCAGGACATCTCTCTGCATTCCTCAGCCTGGCTATGTGCCATGTTGCTAGTTGTCAGCTATTTTCTTGGTTTTCAGCCATAGCTTTCCACTCAGCACTGCCTCTGCAGCCGCTTTTCTGTCTTCTGCTGCCCACTCACAGTGGAGAAATTTCCCCAGCTTTCTAGCCACAGAACTCGGTCCAGTTTAACACTGTTTCCGAGTTTCTGCAACCCCAGTCGGGGCCTGGGCCCCCAGCGGGGCTCCTGGCTCCTCTCTCTCCTTGTGGTCTCAGAACATGGTTACTTTTCTCTAACTACATCATCACCCCCTTCTTTTCCGGTCTGGTGTGATATGTTTAAATTATGCAGGGGCATTGATTGGGTCAACAGCAAGAGACATCACCCCCTCGGGGGTTACTATTTTTTTTAACTCCAGGGGGGAAAAACACTTTTTTCCCCACCACAGTCCTCTAACAATTTTTTCATTTTTTTTCGAAATTCTCGTACTTCAGAGCTGGTTAGTGGAGCATTTACATATTCCACACCCCCTTGTATTCCCTGCATTGGAACCTCTCTAAGGGGATAGAGCTTTTCAGGGCGAACTCCCATCAGACCTTCGTGATGCAGTCATTATCACTTTACATAAGAAGAAAGGAATTAAATCTGATTGCTCCAATTACCGTGGTATTACTCTGCTCTCCATTGCTGGCAAAATCCTGGCAAGAATACTCTTGAACAGACTAATACCCGTCATTGCAGAAAGAATTCTCTAAGATCTTGCTCTATGGTGAACTTGCCACCGGCTGCCGCAAGAGAGGAGCCCCGAAGAAAAGATACAAGGACTCCCTGAAACAACATCTTAGCCTTGGCCATATTGATCATCATAACTGGTTTACTCTGGTCTCAAATCAGGAGGCCTGGAGACACACCATCTATAACGCTGCTGTTTCCTCTGAGAACGCACGCAGGATCACTCTCGAGGAGAAAAGACAACACAGAAAGAATCATGTCTTGCTGAATATATCACCTAAGGAGTCTTTCTGCTGTGCCTTTTGCAATCGGATATGTCTATCTCATATTGGCCTCATAAGCCACCAGCGTGCTTGTAACAAACGTGGATAGAGCCTTTCCTAAATCTTCGTTCGCAGAGCCTAACCATTGTTGCCGTGGGATTTAGGTGCTGAAAAAATCTCCCGGAGCAGTTAATTAGGGGTGAGATAAGAAAGGGTTTATTTGCCAAGGCTAAGATGTTACAAGACGCGCACCCCTGTGCCCGAGAGGTTACATTTTATAATACCATCAATCCAATCCCAGATGTGTCCACCCTGTGGCCTTTACTCTGGACCGCCCCAGGGTCCACCTCCTGAAAATGGGTCTGGGGTGCATTTTGGGACCACCTACTTCATCACCTTCACCATCATCAGAGCACAAAGGGTACATAGTTACCTAATTCTTGACTTCATTCTGTGGTTTAGGCCCAGATATGCTGTTCTGTCAACTGTCTAGGCCTTGCCTTGACAAAAGACTAAACATTTCTATTAGATTTGGGGCTATGAGTGATATAGGGAGGATAGAATGGGGTAAGAGGGTTAAGGAATGTATAAACAAGGGTGCTAGAGGGAAAAGGATAAGGGACAAGGGACAAAGGAGGGAGGTTGCTGCTTTTAAAACTTATGAGTCTTACCAATATTAGAAAAATAAAAAAACCATTAGGGGCTTAAAGCATCACCATGATGAACTCCTGTTCTCTCCTGTGTCCGGGGAGGGCTTGGAGGAGGTATTGTGTCTGGGTTTCGTGCCCCATTGCCTTCATTCTCCTGAGGATTATAGGGAGGAAGATTTTATGAGAGATTCTCTAAGGGGTCCCATTTTGGGTCCTTCTTTTTCTTCTGGTTTTTATTGACTTCACTTGTTATAGAGACTGGGAATAGTCCTATAGACCCCATCCAGCATGCAGCATATTCACTTTCTTTTGGATTAAACAGCTCTTTCCCATTTACATAGAGATTCAATGCTCGACAAATCCAACCCTCGAATGAGTCAAATTGGGGCCAATAGAGATAGTCTTGCCTTATTGGCCCTTTCGTCCATTCGTACATGCAATACTGGATCATGGTGGCCTTATCCTTTCCCTGCGTCTGCCTCGTCTCTCCCCAGGAATCTAACATCTTCCCCAAGGGACTATCATGCAGAATATTGGGGGTCTTTCCTGATGTCTTCTCTCCTTTCTTTCCCATAGCCTCTTTGCTTGCTTTACCCCCCATCACAAGAATGTTTGACTACTCTACCCTCACACAAACATGATGGTACGTCCCTCTTTTTTTTTTTCTTTTGAATTCACCTCACACTGGGACCCTCCAAACCCCGGGTTCTGCCGCTGCCAATCTCATGGGGGGGGACCTTCACACAGAGCACTGATGCCTTAAGCCTGTAAGGGTTTTTTATTTTTCTAATACTTGTAAGCCTTGTAAGTTTTATAAGAAGTGGAAGTAGACTCTAAAAGCAGTATCCCTTTCCCTGTAGCACCCTTG
This sequence comes from Chiroxiphia lanceolata, assembly GCF_009829145.1. Classification (NCBI taxonomy): domain Eukaryota; kingdom Metazoa; phylum Chordata; class Aves; order Passeriformes; family Pipridae; genus Chiroxiphia; species Chiroxiphia lanceolata. The sequence goes on along the minus strand of NC_045670.1, from coordinate 10,131,307 downwards.
TTTACACATTCCTTAACCCTCTTACCCCATTCTATGCTCCCTATATCACTCCTACCCCCGAATCCAGTAGAAATGTTTAGTCTTTTGTCAAGGCAAGGCCTAGATTGTTTGGAGAACAGCATATCAGGGCCTGAACAACAAAATGGAGTCAAGAATTAGGTAACCATGTATGTCGCTGGGTATCCATCAAAAGGTCTCGGCTTGAAAGGGGGGAAGAAGGACAGACGACACACACGAGGATGGTGAGACAAAGAGATGTCTGCCTGCTCAGAGCAGTAGGTAGCCTTTTATTAGGTTCTCCTACTTTTTCACACACATAACACAAACATATTTCTACAAAAATACTGAGGAATGCGCACCTGCACTTCAGCCACACAGCTCAAGACTGTTTCCATGGGAACTATCTACTTAGCTTCACTGCTCTCACGGGAAATGGTCCAACACTCTGCAACACTCCAAATCCCTCAAACTTCAGTTGTGGGGCTGTTACTTCACCCCACAATTCCCCCTGTCTGTAATTGTGCCACAAAGACCGTTTGCATCGCATCCTGCAGGGCCCTTTGCAGGAGCGATACTAAACAAGGTAGCATCAGCAACACAACTACAACCATCAACAGTACCAAGCAACCCGTTTTGAAAAGTGAAGCTAACCAGCTAGGTATTCTTCATCTGCCAAACCAGTTCTCCAAGCCAAAAAAACCAGTGCTTTCTTTGACCTTCTGAGTTGCCGCCTGCAACTCAGCAATGCTTCTATAAATAGACTTAGAATGATCTGACAGATTCATACAACACCTCCCATTAAAGTCTTGACACCCGTATCCGTGGACTAGAAGTAAGAAATCCACGGTTGCTCTATTTTGTAATGTTGCATGTCGGACAGAATTCACGTCAGTGGCCAGTTGGTACAATACTTGTGAAGTTTTATTGACTTGCTTCGCTACCCAGCAAGCCATATGATTTAAAGTGCTAAAGGCCTTAGCTGCAGCTGCCCAAGGGAGAACTACGGAAGCAGTCACTCTCTGTCCATAATTCCAGAGTAGTATGTTATCATTACACTGTACATTAAGGTGTACTGCCCGGCAGCTTCGTTGATGGAGCAACAAGTGATTAAGTAGTAGTCCGTGAGCGGGTGTCAACAACCCCAACCTTCCAAATGTACAAGGTCCCCCTATTGGCTGTGCAGGGATTCCTGGTTAGATTCTATCTTTACACAGAAGAAACACTCCCGTAGGGAGTCGACAAGGTGCACTCACTGCTGGAGTACTCCAAGTCGGATTCCCACCGACACCAGAAGGAACTATTTCTATAGAAAGACAGTTCAGGGAACACATCCCGTACCATAGACTCACCACGTGCTCGTTCTATGTCATAACCTACACGATGATTAAAATACACACAGTCTCTTACAAACAGTGACTCAAATACCTAAATTTTAAAGTGGAGTGTTAACAGACAATACATCATCCCAGTTATCAACACGATAACGACACCCGCGCACAGTATGACAGTCCCGTTTCAATAAGTCACGCCGTCGGATGACATCCTGCACCAGGAGAGATGCTTCCATGTCACTCAGAAGAACACCAAGACAGGTGTGAAATGGCTGCTCTGGATACGCTAGTGATGCACAAAAGGTTGTGTGGTTCAGTCCCTTCATTAGCATCACCCAGATGTTTCGACTATGCCATGGAGTGAACTTTGACAGGTCAGGAACTGCACTGACGACTTCCAGGACCAACAGCAGGACGTACATACCGCACAGGTATTCAGTGAGGACTATTATCTGTAGAGACAAACATATCCCTTTCCCCAAGTTATCAAGTCATGTGGATCAGACCATTGATCAGAGACAAGTTCTGCATCTGCATGCTGAGTTCTGTCCTCAGCTCTCACAGGGATCACAAGATTATCAGTTTGGAGGAGGTTTTTTGCCAAGCACAGCATATTTTTCCTGAAACTCTAAAAGAAGGTAAATAAAGACAATCGCCAGAGAAGGTCAAAAGGTTTGAGACATATAGAGTTTTGTCCAGTCTAGAGACTGAGGGGGTTATCCCCTCATTCCCCCTTTCTGTTTTTGAAGCAAGTGCTTCAGGGCAACAATTAAGCGAGCAATAGAATGAGTCAAACCAAATCAACATCTGAAAGCTTCTGCACCTTGATAATAAAAAAAACTAATGAGACAAGACAGTTTGCTGGTGAATGTTAGGAAAAAGTCTCAAAGCAACAGCAAAAACAAAAGCATCTGCCCGGGCATTACCCTCTGTGAAGAAACCTCGGAAAGAGGTATGACTACAACATGTAGCACAAAATAAGGAACAGGTCTCTGCAAAAGAGTTCTCTAGAGCTCGAACAAAACTTGAAAAATAAGACCTGGAGATGGACAACGCAACACCACCTGATAGAGTTGCTGTAATAAATCAACAACATATGCAGAATCAGTAATAACATTTAAAGACCGAATAGGAAATAACTGAAAAGCAAGAGTTACAGCTCGACATCCCATAATTTGAGGAGAACCCTCTTGACGAACAATTTGATGTCATCATCCACATTCTACTTCCCACGCTACCGCAGTTTCACTTGTCTTCCTCGAGCTGTCTGCAAAGACTGTAAGGTCATCGAGGGGCTCTGCGCTGCATAGTGTTTTTGTCCAATTGGAATTTCCCTAAAAAAAATCTTAAGAAGGGAATGTGAAGGTAAATGATAAGAAATTTGGCTGTGGAACCCAGCTAAAGCAGCTTGCAATTCACATTTGTTTTCAAGGCACCACTCAAAGTAACGAGATTGTACAGGTACAACAATGCATGCCGGATTTCTGCCAGAACCCTCTACACACCTTTTTCCAACCTCAATGATGATTTGAGTTATGAGCTCCAACAATCCAGGAGCAGTTTTTTGAGCCCGATAAGGCAAAAAATAGCCACTCTATGATGTGCAGTAGATCAGACCAATGGTCAAACCACTGTACCAATGCCCCAAAAGGAACACTGTGCTCTGTAAAAATAAAAAATTAGACAATTTAGCAATGATCAATTCGTGAAACAAATTTAGAATATAAAACCTGCTCTACTTGCTGGATGGTTTGAACTGCTCTTTTAGTCAGTTCCCTTGGTTTCCGAGGATTGTCAGAATGTTTGAGTAGGTCAAATAGAGGTGCCAGCTGGGTGTTTGCCAATTCCAAATAGGACCTAATCCAATTGAAAGACCCTCATAGCTTTTGTATGTCAGTAAGAATTCTTGACATCAATATCCAATTGAACTGGCTGAGGAATAACTGCTTTCCGTGTAATTTTTGAACCCTAAATACTTCCAGGGTTCCTCTCGCTGCACCTTCTCAGGAGCAACTACTAGGTCAAAGGATTGTAGACTCTTTCTGGTTTCAGCTTTCAACACACCCAACTGATCCTCAGTGGTCACAGCCAGCAGAAATATTACCTATATAATGACAACAAAAGACAGTCAGAAAATTACAGGAGACAATGTTGGAATCATAAACCACCGACAAATTATAGGAACATTTTCATTTCCTGGGAGAGGGTTTTCTATGTATAACACTTGTAAGGTTCTGCACGATCAATAGATGGAACTGAAAATGTGATTTTTTTCTTCTCTATAACTGGGGTCTAACTGGATTGTGAAAAAACAACCTGTCAAATTAATAATAACAATGGGTTATTCAGCAGGAAGCATAGAAGGGGTCAATAAACCAATGCTGACATGGTAACCATGACCGCCCCACCCGTCTGAGATCATACAACAGTCTTCATTTCACAGATTTTTTCTTTATCACAAAGACAGGGGTGATTAAAGGATTCTGAGATGGTTCAATGTGATCAGCATCAAGCTGCTCTTTAACAAGCTGTTGCAGAGCCAACAGTTGTTCTGTAGGTATTGAGCCACTGCTGAAATCACACAGGATTTGTATGTTCTAAAAGAAAATTCTAAGCAGTACCTCCCAGTCTCACAACCCAAACCCCCGGCATGACAACAGGCCAGGAGGTCGGTCAGGATGTCCGTGCAATGATAGCTACGTCAGGTCCCGAATGCAGAAGTTCGTCCGCTTGGATAACTGACAGCAAGCTTCAAGTATCATAGAGAGTGCAGGTCAGCTGTGGATGTTGTGCAGAGATTGGCACTGACCAAAAGACTTGTGGTGCATCAGTAGAATCAAATCTTCCATCCCAACGCTCACGAGGCTCTGCTTGGGGAACATAACTCTGCTTGGGGAACATAACTCAGAAAAGATACAAATTGAGCTATTCGTGTCCCTTTAGGAATTGTCACTGGAGGATAAGGTGTGGAGACCATAGCACAAATCTGCCTCATACAGTTAGCATCAATGACTGCAACATGAACAAAAAATCCCAAAATCTCACAATTGTGCTACTAGAATGGCTGATTAACAAGGCACTTAACCCATGCTGCCTTTGTACAATGTTAAACATCCACCAGTCAGATTATGTGATCAATACGTCTGGTATAGAACAAGCAGTAGTCACAAGCATTGAGGACATTTTTCTGAAAACACAGTTGCCACAGGCAGGGCACATCCCAAGGATGAAGGACTAGCTGTTCCACAATGAATATTGCCACCAGTTGACGCATGAAAGAAGCCCCGAAAAGAAGACACAAGGACTCCCTGAAACGACATCGCAGCCCTGGCCACACTGATCAACATAACTGGTGTACTCTGGTCTCCAATCAGGAGGCCTAGAGACACACTATCTGTAGCACTGTTGATGATTCTGAGAAAGGATGCAGGACGGCCCTGACAGTCTGCAGGGGCCCCCCGCAACAAGCTGATCAAGCAGAGCAGCAACATCGATAACCCTTGATTTAAACCCTGGAAAACACAGAAAAGTTCAAACGACCCTGCCTCCTGCACAGCCCACACAGCTACAGCCCATGGGCAGCATGACACATGAAAAAGGAACAGCACCGGGGGAAAGGTTCCACCTGAGATTTAACCTCTATAAGCCTCTGAAACAAGGCTGAAATAGAACACCAAATTTGTGTAAGAATCTCTTATTTAACTTCAGTCCTAATCATATGGCTAGCCAGACAGGGTTAGTCTTGAAATAACTAAAACCTCACCAGTTTTCATAAGAGTGGAATTACTCATGGTGGGAATTTGAAGAATTCATATACCATTCAGAATAAGGAGTCACTATGGTTCAACAGAATCATGTTACACATCTCTAAAATCTTGACACCGGCAGAAAGTATTTGTAAGTTTACACAGTTACACATTCATGTAGCTTTTCTCTTTCACACAATCTTTTTCCACTCATGCATTCAGGTGGCCACCTCAAACACTCTCCTCAGTCACACACAGATTTCAAGCAGTTATTGGCTGTGTAGTTCTCATCAGTCTCGTAACTTAAAGGGAATTTAAGGCATATTTGCTAATATTAACTTGTAAATCTTATACAGCTCCCCATGCAAAAGACAAATACGACGGGAACAGACAGGATGTTACCTTGAAAATTTTCAACCTTTTTCATAGAGCAAGGACACTCTATTTATCATAATGGCAACAGAACCACTGCTGCATTTTGTCCTTCCTTCTTCACCTCTTCCGCCCCCTGCCCCCCCTGCGTCTCCTGTTTCTCTTGAGCACTCGGCCCCCCTGGAAGCAAGTATTGCTTCGTTAAGGGAGCTTTCACTAGCACTTTTCGGAGGACGGGGGAGAGGGAGGGAGGGAGGGAGGGAGGGGGAGGAGGGGGAATAGATGTTGGGTTCTTTCGGAGAAAAATCAGGAAGAGAAGTCAAATTGCCTTTGCTCTCCTTATGTCGCAAGTTATCCGCATGGTCTGCTGAGAAAGAACGATACACAGGAGGGAAGGAACAGCTGCAGATGGACACGTTCCGGGGAGGAGGAAGGGGGGGGGGAGCTCGGGGGGGGGGGGGGGTGTGTAAAACAGGGGAGAACACAGACAGCCCCCCCACTGCACCGCCTGACACCGCGGCCGCCACTACCAGCCCGCTACCCCCCCGCAACACCGCTCGGGACCATGGCTGTCGGCAGCGCGGGGGAAAACAGACCCCCCCGCCGTCCGCCGCGCCGCGGCCCGCGGCCGAACGGTCGCCGCCGGCGCATGTGTGGGTGTACCGCTCCGAGCCGGGGCCGGGGTCGGGGTTGGGGCCGGGGCCGCTCTGGCCAGAGCCGGCGCCTGGAACCGCAGCTGCTACCAGTCTGCTGGCACCCAGGGCCGCGGCCGCTGGGGCCGCAGTACGACTGCCGCTGCCCGCGCGGGCATAGATGGACTCGGCGGCGCCGAAGCCGGACCCGGCGCCGCTCCGCAGGCACCCACAGCGGGCGGACCAGACACGGCTGCGCAGGCACCCGGCGCCGGGTACACAGGCGCGGTACCGTCCGGAGGAGACGTAGAAAACTCCTTAAGGTGGAATTCAGCCACTATGGTCACAAGATCGTCTCCCGGGCCATCAGCAGCACATTCATGCCGTAACTGTCCTTGGTTATCTTGGACAAGTACTGCCGAGTCGCTAGCAGTGCGTCCATTTCGGCGGGGCCGCTCGGCTGGTCCCGGCCCCGCTCCGCAACCTCCGATCCCGCTCCGGCTCCCTTCGGCTCCGCCCGGCCCCTTTTCTTTAGCACTCTAATGTCCTCCCAGGCAAAGCAACCTCCCTCTCAGTCCGAAGACACAAAAGTAACAAGCGACATAACTTAGTTTCGTCGGTCTAACACCAAAACGCCGTAACAAAGCTTTCCAAGCGATAAACACACGCCTGTCGTTTGCACACATGGTCTGCCCCATGGTGACTTAGAATTCTCAGGAGCCCACCTGCGCCTGACCAAGTGCCAAATGCACCCAGGCTTCCCAGGCAACTCGTGCCTTCCAAGTGCGGCAGAAACACTCGTGTGCAGGTGTAGAGAAAATCGGACCCGGGTCCTGCAGCGCACCCCGCTGCTATACAGTTCCTGAGCACCGAGACCCCGCTGCGCCACTCCCCGCAGCTCACCTGTCTCCGGTCGTGATACCCCTACGACCCAGGCAATACTCGACAGTCTTTTTTTTTCTCTTCGTCTGGTCCACTGGGGCACCATTGTCGCTGGGTATCCGTCGAAAGGTCTCGGCTTGAAAGGGGGGAAGAAGGACAGACGACACACACGAGGATGGTGAGACAAAGAGATGTCTGCCTGCTCAGAGCAGCAGGCAACCTTTTATTAGGTTCTCCTACTTCTACTTTCTCACACACATAACACAAACATATTTCTACAAAAATACTGAGGAATGCGCACCTGCACTTCAGCCACACAGCTCAAGACTGTGTCCATGGGAACTATCTAGTTAGCTTCACTGCTCTCATGGGAAATGGCCCAACACTCTGCAACACTCCAAATCCCTCAAACTTCAGTTGTGGGGCTGTTACTTCACCCCACACATGTACCCTTTGTGCTCTGAAGAAGATGAAGATGGATGAACAGAGGGTCCCAAAATACACCCCAGACCCATTTTCAGGGGGTGGACCCGGGGCAGTCCAGAGTAAAGGCCACAGGGTGGACACATTTGGGATTGGATGGATGGTATTATAAAATGTAACATCTGGGGCACAGGGGTGCGCATGTCGTGTAATATCTTTTGCCTTGGCATAATAAATCCTTTCCTTATCTCACCCCTAATTAACTGCTCCGGGAGATTTTGGTGCTCCGCTTGCTGCACTGCTGAGTCCCTAAGCACCCCTACTTTTGCTCGGCAGTGGAGCAGTGCAACAGCTTCCCATATGGGTCATGTGTCTTCCCCTATCTTTGTCCTGCCAGGGGCTCTGGCTAACGGCGTGGTGGGGGCCACACAGGGCGCTGTCTATGTTCTCCTGAGGGGGGCCCTTGGCCACCCCCCCACTCAACAGCAGAGTGGTGCAGCAGCTTCCCCAGATGGGGCCACATGACCTTCGCCTTTGTTTTCCCCAGGAAACCTCTAACTAACCCCCCCTTTGGCCAAGGAATGGCGCGGGGGTTCCCCTATTCAGTTGGGGTTGCCCACAACCCTTCTCCCACTGCCAAGATGCATGGAGAACTCTTTTACTTCAGCCCACTTCTTTACCCCAAGGAACATCTCATTCAAACAACACAACAATCGCTTCATTCTTTCTCCGGTCAGTTCCCTCCCAGGAGAATGGAAACGTGGTATTTCAGAACTCCATACTCCAGGTACTTCTCAAACACACACGCACACTCCTTTCCCCAACCACCCGGCAAAATCTTTAAAATAAGTCCTTCTGTTCCTTACTGGGTTCTGTGCACAAAGTTTAACGGTTTTCCATCAATTCTGGCCAGTTTTCCTTCTGCTTTCCGATGTTTCACAGTCTTCTGTTCCAGGGTCTCTTGCTACGGATGTTCAGGGGGAGTCGGAGTCCCTGGACTGCTGAAATCAGCAGAGCGCACCTCCCAGGGGCAGGGGCCCCCTGCCGGAGTGACAGGCGCTGGTTCCCCATACGGGCCACCAGAATTGTGAGAAATGTCTCGTTATTTAATTTAGAAAGACTCAATTACCTATGAAACAAGGGAACTGTAACGACAAGGAAAGTTTTATTTGCAGTGCTCGCTGGGTCCACCTCCACCAGTCTCCCAGGGAGGAAAGACCCTTTGTGTTTAAATTTTGCGCATTTTATAGTTTTACAAAATCCCACCCTTTCAGGTCAGTTTAATATATTCATTTTTGCCTAAAAAGGTTGTTTCTCTGAAAGGGGGGGCATTCCCCTCCTCCTGATTGGCTGCAAGGCATCTCCTGTTACAATGATGGATACTCCTTTGTTCTCAGCCCATGGGGAGAGACCTCTGTGCTCAAAAATGACCAAATGGCCAAAAAGGTTTTCATTTTTAGGAGCTTTATATTTGCCTAAAATTCCCTATCCCGGCCACAAGGAGCCCTGGCACCAGGCCCAAGCAGGACTGGGTACCTTACAACTTCATGATACGCCTATAAGTTTTCTAAAATTTGTTTGTAATAAAACCATATTTTTATTTCTCATAAATTGAACAGAACACCACCTGTACTCCTGTCCCATCAACCAATCGACTCAGAACCTTGAAGTCCTTTTTGATTACCCCGGTACCCCTCTTATCAGTCTCATCACTGCCAACCTGGCCAACCAGCAGTGGGTAATAATCAGAGGGCTAAATTAGTTCAAGGAGTCTCCTGGTAATATCTCTTACCCAGTGTTGAGGTTTAGATTTTCTTTTTGTTTTTTTCCATGTCATCATGTGTGTCTGGAGATCATGGGAGACACTTCCCATCTTTTCCCCTCATGAAGGGATGACGGGTGTGATAAACTGAGAAAATGATTCGGGTTAATTAAGAGAAAACAGTGTAAGGTCAATATGACCTGGAGAGAGAAAAGAAAAACAAATCATAAAACTTAATTGGGCCCCTATAAAGAGATAAAACAAGTTACCTCCCTTTTACCTTGTGTAAGATTTATAGTGAAGGAATTTTGTTTAGTTAGCTAGATAATAGCACCTTTCTTTAAAATTTATAACTTTGTATAGATAACAAGCAAACATCTGTTGAATGTCTGACCTGACAATATATTATTGATGCTTATAGATAACATTCTTGTTAAGAAAAACATCTGTTGAATGTCTGACTTAACAATGTGTAATGTTTATGCTTACGTATAATGAATATTCATGAAGTAGCTGGAAATAAATGTAGAACAACTGTCTTTTTTGGGTGTGAAAGGCGTTGGGAGTTGTTGAACCCCTTCCCTGATCACCCAGCGCTGAATTTGCTTTTATCATATAATAAATTCTAATTGGAAATCACCCAACTGGGTTTCTATTTCTCACAAACTTGGTGACTTCGCCCGACGTGATACCCTTTGTGTTCTGGGAGATATTTAGCGCCTGGGATAAGAACGTGCCCGCTGTTTTTCAGCGACCTATTCACAGGCCTAATATTTCAACAAGGACCAAGGGTAACGCATGCATATGATAAAAGCAAGGAATTAAAGAGTTCCTGGAGTGCTGCAGCAAAAAGCACAAAGACCCGAGTGAGAACAACGGACTGTATCACTTCGGGGGGGCGGATAAAGAGGTCAGAGTGAATGAGTGAATGAGACGCAGCGTAGCTGCGAACCGAGAGCGGAGTCCTTCTAACCTCGTTTCTGTCTCCCTGTGAGGGGTGCAGCAGGTGAAGGGATGAAGCGGTTGAATTGATGAGTGGACCTCTGGGGTCGGTGGGAGTTTTTCAGGAAGGACCACTGAGTCAGTGAAAAATCCTAGAAGGGATCCCAGAGGATCGGTGGGAAGGTAGGAAAACTTTAGAAGGGACCTCAGGAATATGGGACAGGGAATTAGTAAATTAAGTTGCCCCAGGAAGGAAAGGAGCAAGCAGGCATTGCCGGATATACCCTTAGACAGTCCTCTAGGGGTAATGATCTTAAACTGGGAAAAGAGAGAGAGTACTAAAAATAAAGAAAAATCAAAAATGATTCAGTACTGCATGATTGAGTGGACTAAAGAAAAAATAAGGAGTGATGGTATCTCTTGGCCTGTGTATGGATCATTTGAGGGTTGGATCTGCCAAACCCTCAACAGTTATGTAAACGGCAAGGAGCCGATAAACTCTGAAGAGAGTGAATATGCTGCTTGCTGGAAAGAAGTTTGGCCAGAACCTACTAAAGTTTATAAGCTGATGAAAGAAAAGCAGGTCGAAAAGAAAGTAACAGAAACCAAATGGGACCCATTAGACAATTTACCTCCGCCCTATAATCCACCCCCTCAGCAACCCCTTTTACAACCCCCTCCACAGACCCTTTCTTCCCAACCCCTTTTACAACCCCGTCCACAGACCCTTTCATCACCCTCTTTACAGCCCCCCTCGGCTGCTGTTCCCACAGTGCCTGTGAGTTATTCTCCACCTGTACAAACTCCTTTAACTGCAGACTCCACTACCCTGCAAAATCATAAGAGTGAAAATCCTGAAAAACATAAGACTCGGAAGAAGAGATGAACCACCCCAAGGGAAGTTAGAACCCTTTCGGTAGAACAGGACAGCTCTATTGAGGAAAACGAAGGGGTGTACTCAACACAAGAATTATACCCACTTAGGGAAGTGCCTTTAGGGGGAGCGCAAGGGGGAATTGGGTTTGTAAATGCTCCCCTAAGTTCAAGCGAAGTTCGGGCATTTAAGAAGGAGATGGGGAGGTTATTAGAGGACCCCTTAGGAGTAACTGAACAACTAGATCAATTCTTGGGACCAAATACATTTACCTGGGGAGAAATGCAATCCATTCTGGGAATACTATTCAACCCAGAAGAGACACAGATGATACGGACAGCAGGGATAAGGATATGGGATAGGGAGAATCAAACGGGTCCTCCCGGGGACAATAAAATGTCCATTAATCCTCCCAATTGGGACTCTAATTCTGCCGCAGACCGACAACACATGGCAGATTATCGCACCTTAATCATAAGAGGAATTAAAGAAGCTGTACCTCGTGGGCAGAATGTCACAAAGGCATTTAAAAGCCAGCAAGAAAAAGATGAAACCCCGAGTGCATGGTTAGAGAGATTAAGAAGAGATTTACAGCAATACTCAGGAATTGACCCAGAAACTACAACTGGACAAGTGGTACTAAAGGTCCACTTTGTAACTAATTCCTGGAATGATATCCGAGAAAAATTAGAAAAATTAGACGATTGGTAGCACCAGGGGTTTGAAGATTTACTGAGAGAAGCACAAAAAGTTTATGTGGGAAGAGATGATGAGAAAGCAAAAACAAAGGCAAAAGTATTAGTAGCTGCCATCCGAGAATCACATAAAGGTATAAAGTCAGATGAGAGGAAGAGTTTTAAGGGTGAAAAGAAAATGGGGGGTCTGAATAAACCCCAACGAACTGTGCCAAGGGGTCAGGAGTTAACATGTTATTATTGTGGAGAAAAAGGTCATCTGAAGAGAAACTGCCCCAAGAGACAAAAGGATGCAAAACTGTTTGAGGAGGCTGAAAGAGATTAGGGAAGTCAGGGGCTTTATTTCCTGGGAGAAAAACATCATAAAAAGCCCTTGATAAAATTGAGATTAGGCCCCCAGGACGAAGAATATGAATTTCTTGTAGATACCGGTGCAGATAAATCATGTATTATCAAAATTCCTCAGGGTTGTAGGGCTAGTAAAGACACAATTAGAGTAATTGGAGCAAAAGGAGAAGGATTCCCAGTGCCTATAATAAAACAAGTTCAAATTGAGGGAGAAACCAAAATTACAGTGGGAGATTTACTTTTAGTACCTGAAACAGGTTGTAATCTTTTAGGGAGAGACCTAGAGGTTTCCCTGGGAATAGGAGTTGTGCCAGAAGAAGGAGAAATGAGAGTTAAAATAATGACTCTAAAAGAGGAAGATGAGGAAAAGATTAACCCCAGTGTGTGGGCCTCAGAAGACCAAGTGGGAAAATTAAAGATAGACCCCATAAAAATAGAAATCATTGATTCCAACCATCCAATACGAATAAAACAATATCCTATTTCTCAAGAAGGAAGAGCAAAACTTAAACCCATTATAGACAAATTACTGACAAATGGAACTTTAGAAGTCTGTATGTCCCCTCATAACACCCCTATACTTCCAGTAAAAGAAGGGGATGGTACCTTTAGGCTAGTCCAAGACTTAAGGGAAGTAAATAAAAGAACAATTGCCCGATTCCCTGTAGTTCCAAACCCATACACCCTTTTGGGTCATATTTCTCCTAATTACATATGGTATAGTGTGGTCGATTTAAAAGATGCTTTCTGGGCCTGCCCACTAGATGAAGAAAGCAGAAATATCTTCGCCTTTGAATGGGAAGATCCGCAAACACGGAGGAAACAACAATTAAGATGGACAGTTCTTCCTCAGGGGTTCACAGAATCTCCAAACCTGTTTGGACAGGCCTTAGAAAAGATACTATTAGAATTCCCTAAACCTCCGGGAATAGAGGTTTTACAATATGTAGATGATTTATTAATTGCTGGGGAAAGTGAGGAGGGAGTCAGAGAAATCACAATAAAACTCTTAAACTTCCTGGGGGAAAAAGGATTAAAAGTTTCCAAGAAGAAGTTACAATTTGTAGAACAAAAGGTAAAATATTTAGGTCACTGGTTAGATAAGGGAACTAAAAGACTAGATGCTGAAAGAGTGAGAGGAATATTGGCCCTAGCTCCCCCAAAAACTAAAAGGGATATAATAAGGTTACTGGGATTATTAGGATACTGCAGGTTATGGATTGAGGGTTATAGTGGATTAGTAAAGTTTCTATATGAAAAACTTACCCAAGAAGTAGTGAAGTGGAATGACAAAGATAGTGAAAAACTAGAAGAAGTTAAAAGAACTCTAACCAGAGCTCCAGTTCTAACACTCCCTGAACTGAAGTAACCCTTTCAGTTGTTTGTAAATGTAGAACAAGGAATTGCTTATGGAATATTAACCCAGGAAAAAGGAGGACATCAAAAGCCAGTAGTGTATCTGTCAAAATTACTAGACCCAGTCAGCAGAAGTTGGCCCGTGTGCTTGCAAGCTGTCGCAACCACTGCTATATTAGTGGAAGAAAGCCGTAAAATCACCTTTGGAGGAAAAATTACAGTTTACACCCCCCACCCTGTACGAGCACTACTGAATCAAAAAGTGGAAAAATGGTTATCAGATGCCCGCATTTTAAAATATGAAGTTATATTAATCCATAGTCCAGACTTAGAACTCCTAGTAACTAACAATCAAAATCTGGTACAATTTTTATATGGGGAACCAAGTGAAATGACTCAAATACTAGAGCATGACTGTTCAGAACTAATACAATTACAAACCAAAGTCAGAGAAGATTTAGAAGAGGTGGAGTTAGAAAACGGAGAAAAATATTTCGTTGATGACTCCTCCCGATACAAAGATGGGAAGAGAATTTCTGGATATGCAGTCATCAATGGGAATAATATGACAATTGCAGAATCAGGAAAACTTAGTTCAGCCTGGTCAACACAAGCGTGTGAGTTGTATGCTCTCTACCGGGCTCTTGAATTATTAACAGGAAAAAAAGGAACAATTTTTACAGATTCGAAATATTGTTATGGAGTCGTGCACACATTTGGGAAAATTTGGAAAGAGAGAGGGTTAATAAGTACGAGAGGTAAATCACTAATACACGAAGAGTTGATAAATGAAGTATTAGAAGCTTTAAGAAAACCCCTAGAGATAGCAGTAGTCTATGTAAAATGACAGCAAAAGGGAATATCATTCATAATCCGAGGAAATAACTTAGCAGATGAAGTGGCCAAAGACGCAGCTGAAAAAGGGGAAATAACTAAGTTACATGTATTAAACTCACAACAGCCTGAAAACTTAGAAATACCAGTATTTTCAGAGAGGGAAGAGAAAGAACTAACACGAATAGGTGCAAAGAAGCAAGAAGGGGGGGCATGGATCTTAGCAGATGGGAGAAAAATGGTTTCTAAACCAATAGCACCAGCAATATTAATGAAATTACATCAAACTACTCACTGGGGAACACGCGCTCTATGTGATCAGTTTTTACAATGTTATGGGTGTATAGGAATTTTCGAAATCGCTAAGCAAGTTACCAGTCACTGCTTGACATGTCAAAAAGTAAATAAAAAGGTTATGAGAATTACTCCTGTAGGGGGAAGGGATATTGCATACCGACCCTTTGAGTAAATACAGGTGGATTTCACAGAACTCCCACCTGTGAATAGATGGAAATATCTACTAGTAATAACCAACCATCTCACCCACTGGGTAGAAACAATACCTACTGGAAGGGCTACAACAAATTTTGTAATCAAAGTACTACTTGAAAATATAATTCCTAGATACAGAATGGTATATAGTATAGATTCAGACAGAGGAACTCATTTCACCTCAAAAATACTTAAAGAAATAACAATTACGTTAGGAATCATGTGGAAACACCATACTCCCTGGCACCCCCAAAGTTCAGGGAGGGTTAAGTGAATGAACCAGACTCTGAAGCAAACCCTAACTAAATTGATGATTGAAACCCAGATGTCATGGGTTAAATGTTTACCCCTGGTCTTACCGCGTATTCAAACCCAATCCAGGGCAGACCTCGGTCTATCACCATATGAAATGCTTTATGGAATGCCTTATATCTGGTTAAAAGATGCAGTAGGTGACTATAACGATACTGACACCAAATTAAGACCATACATACAAACACTTGCAAAAAGGTTGACAGAAATAAGAGAACTAGGAACCTTAGCCCAAACAGCACCATTAGATTTCAAGATACATAAAATAAACCCTGGGGACTGGGTCCTAATAAAGAGATGGAAAGAAACTTCTTTAACCTCGTTTTGGGAAGGTCCCTTCCAGGTACTACTCACGACAGAGACCGCAATGCATACAGCAGAACGAGGGTGGACACATGCGACCAGAGTGAAAGGACCTGTTGCTCCACCACCCCTGAAAGAGTGGACTGTGTCATCGACGCCTGGCGACCTATGACTTAAACTCCAGAAAAGACCTTTATGAATTCATCACCTGAATGGAGAAAACATATCGAAGGCTGGAATGAGTTATCCCCAGAGCAAAGAGACTTAAGGGTCCAACAGGTATTTCCTGAAAGTTTCTGCGTAAAACCTAACCTGAGATCCTGGTTTCAATTGGCCCCAGGACAAATTCTTAAGAGACAGCGGTTTGTTTCTTGGAAAGAGGGAGCCATCCCGTGGCAAAGTGGAGGGGTAGGTGCATATTTTACTAATCGTCTAATTAACCCAATCCTTGTGTTAGCTTGTGACCTTGAGAAAGAAGATCCCCTAATTCCTGGACCACCACCACCAGATCGCATACGCTGTATAAAACATCCGTGGGCTCAACACGATGGTTGGGTAGAGTGTCAGTGTAAGCACTGTCACCGCAAATGGTCCTGTGTGGCCTTTAACTGACATATACATTGCCCTAAGTGTCGTGACATGCAAGGAGATCAACCCCAATTGGAGTCAGTAGAGATAAATAAGCTGTTCTGTGGGTGGGAATTGTTATTACCAGTAAACTGGGAAATATTTGAAACTGACTGGTATGCAACATTGAGATACAGTGCAAAGAAATTTACTGGAGAAACAGCCCAAATTGACTGCCCACTAGATGACTTTATAGACCCCATATAAAGAATGTCAAAATGGCTAACAATTTATATATTGATTAATTAGTGGGAATAATAATTTTGCTGACAGAACACGTTGTTGCGAGATAAAGTGAACCTTTACCTGGAAACGGAAAAACCGGGCCTTAATTAAATTAGAAGATCAAAAAGGGGCAAGACCAAGTTAACCTCTGAGCCTGCCACTGACAACCAGCCACGGGCTGCAACCCTGTTCGGGCATGGGTTGTGGAGATTTAAGTTATGTTGGACCCTTTTGGATACTCTGCTGCTTTTGGGTTCACGTCCTGTCTGACGAATGTACGAAATGCTACCAAATTACACGATATAAAGGCTGTATGATTCAAAGCTTAAGTTACCACTCATTTGTCAACAAAGTCTGCTATGACTCTAGACAACTGAACACTTGCAACACGGGTTCTCAGCAACTATGGGTAGCAAAAAATTTATATAATAAATTCTAATTGGAAATTTCTATTTCTCACAGCGGGGAAGGGGGGGGGGAATAAAAGAGGCTAGCAGTTCCAGTTTGCTCTCTCTCACTCCTGGAAGGAACCTGGCAAGTCCTCGACCACTGGTGCCGCTGCCATTTCTGCTGCTACCCTGCGCTTTTTCTGCCTGTTGCCTGAGATGTGGCTCCTGGAGTTGCCACTTGTTTTCCCTGATGACCTCTCAAGCCATGGCACTCATCCCGCGCTCCTGGTGCTGGCGTTGCTCCGCATACAAGTACTCCTCCCCGCTCCCTGCCGCTTCTGCCGCTGCTCTGCCCAGAAGTCATGGCACTGTTGCTGCCGCCGACCTCCCTGCCTGGAGCCACCACTTCCCCATGGCCTTTGTTTGTCTTTTGTGTAGCCGTGACTCTGCCCCGGCTACATCGTGATCACCTGACCTCACTGAGACTGTGTTGTCACTTTGGCGGCGCGGGGCGAAAGAGTGATTTTTGGGTGACATTTTCCCTGTTATTGTTTGGTTGTTGTTTTGTTCTGTTTTGTTCTCTGTTTTAGTAAAACAGTTGTTCATTTTGTTGCCTAAAGAAAATTTACGGAGAAAAAAACTCCAAGGTAAATTAGTTTTGGAGGTGAGATAAGGAAAGGATTTTAATTTGTGCCTAGGCATAAAGATTCCATGACGCGCACCTGTCCCTCTGTTCAGATGTTACAATTTATAATATTGTCTGTCCAATCCCAGATGTTTCCACCCTGTGGTTTTTACCCTGATCCACCCTCGGTCCACCCCTGGGGAATTGGGGCTAGGGGCTTTTCGAGACCCTCTTTTCATCAATGATCATCTTCTTCAGAGTACAAGGGGCATATATTCACCCAGTTCTTGACTGTACTTTTGCGGTTTAGGCCAAGGTACAAGTGTTCTCTAAACAAAATAGGTTTACTTTGACAAGAGACTAAACATTTTCTAATGGAATTCAGGGGTAGAATTGATACTGGGAGCATGGAATGGGGTGATAGGGTTGGGGAATGTGTGTAGTTACTATGCTAAGGGTAAAGGAATAAGGACTGTTGCTTCTAAATCTACTTCTACAATATAACTACTTATAAAGTTTATAAAAATTAGGAAAATCAAAAAACAGATGGACCTTAAGGCATCAGTTTCTACAGTTTACTCAAATGCCTCATAATTTCAAATTTTCATAATTTGGAGGGAGGGTTTTTTATTCCATCGGAGGTCCTGCCTCCTGGCACACATTGTCTATAAACCAAGACACCTGGGCCCAAGGGAGGCAGCAGACTTCCCTGTTGGATGGGTCTGGTTGGCATACAGGGCCCTCAGTTCCTGTCAAAAGGAAGTTACCCACTACAACTACTCTTCTTCTTAATAGCTGAGTTTGTGATCCGTCTGATTGACAGAGTGCAACTGGGAGACCCTCCAGACAGATTTTTTTCTTGAGTGTCATCTGCCTGACCCTCTAGATCCAGGACCCCATAGCTATTCTGTAAGGTCACCTGGGATGGCAATGGGGGTCAGGAGGGGATTCTTTTACCTCCCCAAACAGGGACCCATTTCCATTCCCCCGCATCTACTAGGTCTCCTTCTGCCTGATGGCAAGAGTGGCGGGGCTTCTCTGACTCCTGCTGAACTTCTCAGCAGGTTGGAAGAGTGTAACTCCACCAACCTATTTCTTTTTCACTCTCCCTGATACTCCTTAGCCTTTACAATTCTTTCTTAAGCTCTGCCATTAGACAGAGCAGATCATTCACCTGTTCACACTGCACGCACGTGTCTTTTGTACTGTCCTCCAGTACTAACACCAGACTCAGACACTCCCTGCAGCCATTGACCTGGACAGTTGCATGGTTCTTGGGGAGTTGGGGAGTTCTGTCTGGGTTGGCACATGTGTTGGTTTAAAAGTTAACCAGTAGAGGAAACCAAGCCAACTCAAAGAGAGATTACAAGTCAGAATAACAATTTAATAAAATAATACAATAAGTACGACCACACAGACAAGCAACAGGCACTAACCCACAAAGCCCAAATGTACAACCCAGCACCCCGGGGCACAAACAAAGTGGTGCTACCTGGGCCCCCCCTTGAGTCCAAAGCAAAGGGAGAGGGGAAAAACCTGCTGGTGGGAGAGCTGCTGCAGTCCAACCAAAAGTGGTAATTGTAGTCCGGCCGAGGGTGATGGTGAGCTGCAGGTTGAGAGCGATGAGCTGCAGTCCTCCTCTGGATCCCACGAGTGGTAAAAAGGTTCCGAAACTCCAGGTTTATATACTCTCCAGTTCAGGTGGGAATGTTCAGTCCTCCCCTCAGAGCGGGGAGTTCCATAAAAGGGTGTTTAGTCCTTCCCTCAGAGCGGGGAGTTCCATAAAAGGGTATGAGGGTACTCATTCCATAAAAGGATATGAGGGTGCTCAGGAACATTCCCCCCCCACCTCGCAGGCCTCTACTGACAACAGTTTCTGGGAAATGGCATGGAGGGCTATAGAATACACAGTTTGGGCTATACCCATTCAGTGATGAATCGGTCCCAGCTGTTCTAACCAGGACAGCACACTTCTGTGTGGGAGGCGTGTCTGAGGCACAAGGGTTGTGCCGGGGCAGTGAGGTCCAAAAGAGCATGCGCCGACATAGGTAACTCCATTGGTTAAAGAAGTCACATGGTGTTAAGGAATAAAACCGCGTGGAGTTTGAAATAAACTCTCTTTGTCCCACCACACACGAGGAGCTGTACTTCTTCCTTGTTATACAAGGACCCCGCCATTACAAATGGCACCCAAACAGGGACTCTTTTAGCTTATATTAAGCCAATTATTTAACCTGGACTCCTTTAGTTTATATTAAGCCAGTTATTTACCCTGGATCAGGTATTACAAATGGTAGACTCCGGCTATCAATCTGCTATTTTGACTTGGGAGTCTTTTAACCACAAAAAACCAAGACGTCTTTAAACCCGTTGTCTCGGTGGTGTCTGAGAAACGGAAAGTTAGTTTAACGAGTTCCAAAAATATTAGAAATAGTGCACAGGAGAAGAAGAGAAGAAAGAAGATAAGAAGAAGCCGAGAGGTCAGAGCAGGCAACCGGACAGAGCGGAGAGCGTCCAACTTAACACCAAAAGCGGTGAGTCCAGCTGAAAGGCACCCTGCACGGCTAGGACTACTCCCTGAGTGGTAGCGTGTCTGCAACTCGGAGACCCGGGCCGCGGAGCATCTTAAGACCGCCAAGGAAAGCCCGTTGGTCCCCGTGTGTCGGTCAATTGGTAAAAGTGGCTTTGCCACTGCCGACTGCTGCGACCGGACCACGTGCGAAAAGCGGTTTTGCCACTGCCACCTCTTAACATCCCCAGCCACCGCTGGACCCCCATGGAGCCCCGTTTCAGTTTCTGTCCAGCAGAAACTGCCGGGGCTCCCCGCCTACTTACCGCCTCTGATCGGTTCCTCGTTTCAGAGTGCCGTCGCAGACCCATCGCGCCACATTCAAACCACCTTCCCGCCACAGTACCAGACCCCTGCACCGCCCCGCGAACTGCGGGAACCCCGGAGCCATTGCCGTACCCACGCGCCGAGCTGCCCGCCCACCGCGGACGCCCGCGCGCCGACCCTGCCCAGCGCAGAACCGCCGCCGCTGTAGCCCGCCCCGAGGAACCCAGTCGCCCTCCCCCACCCACCAACGTTTGCCGCAGACGGAACCCGCGCCCACACCAATCGCCTGCAGCCGTTCGCCTACCCGCCGCCGCCGCGGCCCCGCGCCCACCGCTGCCCCGCACCCGCCCTTCGCAGCCCCACCAGGGACACCAGCCACCAGTGCCCGCTGCCACATGACCGCCACCGCCTGCCACCACCGTTGCCCCGGTGCCGAGCGGAGGGACCCCCCCCCACCACCGCCGGGGCAGCCCCGCACCCCCCCGCAGTAGCCTCAAAACCCCGGAGACATGCCGAGAGAAAAAAAAAACCACAGAAAAACAGCTCCCGAGAAACTGAAACTGAAAGCCGACCAGACAAAAAACCCCGAACACGTGTGCTTGCAGCCGCCCGTAGATAAGGTAAACACAGACACTTGTCTCCATAGAAACCTCATGAAACATTGAAACAAAAGACAGCACACAAGCAATTACCGAACTTGAAACATAATAACAGAAACTCACAAGACACGCACCCAACACTGACACACACACCCCCGCTCACGCTGTTAGCAGCAGACCAGCTTTTACACGCTGGAGTTTAAACACACAAAGCCCGGCGGGGGGGAGAGTGGAGCCGTTCACGATTTAACTATGGGGACGGGAGGCGGGAACCAAGAGAACCCGAGTTGCTGGGAAGGGACGGAGTCTACCATGCCAGGTCCCAGCCCCCGAGGCCAGAGCAGACGACTCCGTTACAGCGAGAGGGGTAGCAGTCCAGTGTACTCACCCCCCTTCGCTGCAAGTGAACAGCGACCACATGGCCCAGCATGGTAACAGCCATCTTGCCCACCAAATGGCCCAAACCCTGACCCTTCTCTTCCGACCCCAGCGCAGTCCCTACCCACCCACACACACAAAGGGGAAAACAACCCCACCCCCTACCCACCACCCACCACTGCCCCGACACAGGGAACTGGTTTCACTGGGGCTACCGAGGGGGAGGAATGGGAGGAATGGGGGGAGGGGGAGAAGGAACCACAGATGGTTCCACCGGAAGGGAACAAAAAGGCAAATGGGGGGAGGTCAGCTAACATGTGGGAACAATGTCTAGACGAGGCACTTCGTGTGGAAAGCCTGAATAATATTCAGGCATGCCCAAACGATATGAGCCAAACCCAGTCCCCTCAGCATCAAACCCTGTATAGGGCTACAGAGAATCTGAGGCATTTGGTAAGAGAATCTGGGATGTCTTTAATCAATACTTTCAAGTATTTGGAGGCATTGAGTTCCATCTATCTTTTCACCACATATGACTGGGAAGAACTGATGAAATTAGTTCTTAGTGACACCCAATACACAGTCTGGTTAACTGACTTTCAAAAAAATTGCTCTGCTTATATTAAATACCCACAGGCAGGCGTCACAGCACATCAGTTAAGCGGGGATGCAAATTATAATTCATTAAATACACAATCAAAATACCATAGAGAAATATGCGACGTAATAGTGAGGCAAACCATAAAAACTATGGAAAACACTCTCACTAGAAACCAAAATAATTACTTGTCCCCCATTAAAAGGTTACAAGGTTGTACTGAACCTAATTTGAGATGTGTAGACCAGCTGCAGTCTGCTTTAAACAAGCAAGTTGAATACAATGAAGCTAGAGAGATGCTGTACAAGCACTTGGCTTTTGAAAGGGAAAATGCAAACTGGGAAAGAGCTTTGCAGAACCCTCCTACAAGGGAAAACTGCAACATTATTGAACTGGTTCAACCCTACCAAAGAACTAGTTCTGAGAAGTAGCAACCTGCCTCTTTAACTGCAGCTTTAGATGCCCAGATAAGAGTACAGAAAGAAGTCAGACACACAGTTAGTTGTGTTAGTTGTGGAGACACCGATCACTCTCAGGAAAATTGTCCTTGGAAACCCCTAGTAGCAACATTTCATAAGCACCCTAACAGCAGAGAATGGGTTGAGTTGTACCAAGGGTGCCATGAGCAAGGTAAAAGATATGCTGCAAGCATCATACTGTTTGTAATGGCATTGTTAGCTGTAATCCTTTGTAGTACCACTTTTCATGTGCAAAAGAGGAAACTACTTCAGGCAAGCCACAATATATCGATAACCAGCCCCCAAAATACCCGTGTACTCTGCACCCCAAAGAAAGGTGACAGGTGGAAAACACTGCAAATGTTAAGAGCAGAACACGCAGTCAAAAAACATGCGGAAGCCTCGCAGCTTGGACTGCCCCTACCTATAAGGCTTCCAGCAAATTGACCACTAGTGGTAACTGGTTCAAAGAACTATTCCTTTACCACCCTCCTTCACCCTGAGGATGCCCAGAGACTTTTCTTTCCCATCATGGTTATGAACGATGCACAATCTATGCAAAGTCACTGCTGGGCCGTCCTTCCTCAGGAGATGCAAAATAACCCGATAAGGTATCAAACAACCATAATATATCATTGTGCATAGGACGCATTAATATCTATGGCCACAAGAAATGAACTGCCATTCATTATTGCTGCTCTAACCAAAATTGTCCAAGATGCAGATCTTCAGATTATTTCAGGAAGGATCCAGCGATCACAGCTCTGGACTTGCCCTGGACAAGAATCCACGCAGCAAAAAAGTTCCCCACAGTTGCTACAGCTCGAGGTAAAAAACACTTTATATTTACGCGAGTTGCAGAAACCTCAGGGAGCTGCCAATTGCTTAAAACCTGTTTCAACCATAACCACGGAGGACCTATACCCTCTCTTTGTGTTGCTAAAGGGGAACTCCAACTTAAAATCTGACAAATCTCTAGCTGCAGAGGCGAACCAAGTGTTAGAAAATTGTACCAGGGTGATAAAAAGCAGACAAAACAGGAGAGTTCCTGAAAGGTAAATCTACCTAGTTCTTGTTTCCAGCAGGTATGAACCATTGCAGTTTTGTTTCTGTGGGATCAAACTGAGAGAAGCCCGCTGTTGGTTCTAGAATGGTTCTTTCTGTCACAGCACACCACCTAAAATCTGTGTAAACTGCTAATGAGATGTTTGCAAGCTTGTCATTTAAGGCAGAGCACGACTGAGAGAACTGGATGGAAGAGATCCTGCCTTTACCAACATTCCAGATTCGAAGGACAATTTAGATAGGATGACAGCTGAGGACGCAAGATTTTAAGCTGCCCTGGCAAGTTTTGGTAGTAATATTTTAATCCATCTCACTAAGCACATATTGTGGGCAGACATCATTAATCTACCTTTAAGAACCTTCGCACATGCATCTAGAAAAACACAAAATACTGCAGTGACTTAAATAAATCCTGCCACAGAACAGTAGGAAAAACTACAGACCATGAACCAAGCTTCTGTACAGGTTCTGGAACTGACTGCCATTCATATTGCCTTGGGAAAATTTCTGAACAATCCTCTAATGTTGTGACTCTGTTTATTTTACTATAAGGTTAATATCCTGTCTTGAAAGTTAATTTCCTTGAAATATTGTTAACCCTCACCTGGTGTTTGAAATGTGTTCTGTTTGGTTCCTGTGATTTACAGAAGGTATGATTTCTATACGAATACACACAAAATCACATCCTGACATGCCACAGCCAATAACTGACAGAAACTAAGAAGCTGCTAAAGCGGCAATGCTTAACACTATACCCAGAGTTTTAAAGCAAACAAATTTGTCTCATTCATTTTCCATCAGAATACACGTTCTCTAAAGAGCCCAATCAAAATAATGATTAAGAAAAACTACATTATCAAGGTATGCCCACACTGTCAGAAATCACACCCATGCCATCTCAGGAAAGCATTAACCCTAGAGGGTTAATGGCAAATGAGACCCGGCGAACAGATATATACATCTCTGAATTAGACATATTGAAATATGTACATGCAAATAAATACACATCCACAAAACATAACATGCATACCACTGCATCCACTAGATAAAACGCAAGAGTGTAAAACACAATTAGTTAGTTGCTTAGCAACCTTGATACACTAAGATGGATTAACATTAATAATAAAACAGCTACTTCCTATCAAATAGGAAAATTCTCACGTCACAAACATTCCACACTAAACCATAAGACAACAAAAACACATCACACATTGAAACACATACTAGATTAAAACAAAAGGGGGGAGAATCGGTGTAACCTGCAAAAACATCTGTAAAAAGCTATGTATGTTATCAACTTTTTGAATTGTGACAGTGCTGAAAGAAGCAGGTCTGAAAAGTAACACACACCTCAGGCGTTTGTCTCTCCCAAGCTACTAGTCATGGTAAAGATTTGATTTCAGGACAATGGACGAGATCCCTAGATTTTATGACATGGGGAGAAAACTATGCCTGTGTAGTTACAAGAAAAGAACTTAAACAAATTTCTTCCAGGTGTGTGAAACCCTATTCAAGTACATGCCCACAGCAGCAGGAACCAGAGTAACGCAGAAATTTGAAAATAGTTATGTTATGTTTCAGGTTTACATTAGGAAATGACCAATGTGGTAAAAAACAGTCTGTAAAATGTGTGTATGTGTGTACGGTGGCCACCGATGAATGAGAGGAGTGAATGAATGAAAAGAGTTGTCTGACTGGTCAAATATTAAAACACAAAACACCTCAACCATAAGGTCGCTTTTAAGAAATTTTAGTTTTACTAAGATTACCCTGTTTCTTAAATAAAGTTAAATCCCCCAGTTATAAAAACCCTCAGATTAATAAAGTTATAAGTTTATACACAGTTAAGATAAGCCCTAAGTTAATAAAGTTTTCCCTCCAAGTTGCACTACCCTATAGGAATATAAGAAAGTTTTTAAAAAGGTTTACAATAGAGTTAGGGGTTGGACTTGATGATCTTGGAGGTCTTTTCCAACCCAATCTATTCTATGATTCTATGATTAGGAAACTGAGCAAGCAATGTACTGAGTCATTGTGAAGCTTGGTAGTTTATAATGTTCTGATTGTTAAAATTGTTGTTTGCATTGTTGTTTACACTGTTATCGTGACTTCTTTTAGATAATTAGGAGAGGGGTGATGTGGGAGGCGTGTCGGAGGCACAAGGGTTGTGCTGGGGCAGTGAAGTCCAAAAGAGCATGCACCAACATAGGTAACTCCATTGGTTAAAGAAGTCACATGGTGTTAAGGAATAAAACCGTGCGGAGTTTGAAATAAACTCTCTTTTGTCCCACCACACACGAGGAACTGTACTTCTTCCTTGTTATACAAGGACCCCGCCGTTACACTTCTGCTAGCAGCAGCAGCAGCAATGGCTTTTGACTGTTTGTAAAGCATTGTTGGATCTAATCAAGTTGGGGAAAAAAAACCAAAAATCCGCACCGCACCCACACCTAACACACAACCCACCACCAGGAGCTGGAAGGGTGGCTGTGCCCTTCCTGCTCAAACTGCCATGCAAACTGCTGTGCCACACCCTCACTGCCATGCCACACCCTTGTTTGCCTGCTCCTGTTCGCCATGCTTCAGGTCACTCACACTCCCTAGAGCTGTTTAAATCTCTTGCAAATGATCCTTGCAATGCTCCTTGCTTGCCTAATTGTCTGACAGGAGTTGCTGGATCCAGGCAAGGGATGGGGCTGCTGCTCAGGTGTTCTGGGGCTCAGGAACCTCCCTGTGCAGTTTGAATCTAAAGCTCAAACCCCAGACTTACCTTGGTTACCACTGTCACCTCTGCTGCTGCTGCCGCCAACTGGCGACATGATTAATAGTCATTAATGTCTATATTTTATGTGAAGGAACATGATACTAATTTGATTTTAGTCTACTTAATTGCAACATGTGACTAGGTTGCATGCTGTGGAAGTTCTGAGCTGGCAGGTTTTTTTGTGTCCTTATGGATCAGAATTTCAATGGTTTTGTGGTGGTTGTACACTGTGAAGCTTATATTATTTTTGATAAATGTCAAAATATTTTTAAAAGTTGACTTTCTAAGAATGATTGTCTGTTCAATGTATTGAAGTGTTCAGTAAAGCTTCTGCATTTATGTATATACATGCTTACTGATGCTCAGGTCATTCAGTATCAGAATACTTAAAACTTTGTTTAGACTTCTTAACGAGTGCCTTCATTTTTCATGAGGCACATGAGATTTTCTTCAAGACATTGTTTCAGTTTTATGTTGTGATCTTAGTGCGTGTGCTGTGATATCTGGTTTTCTTTAACATATCTCCAACAATTGACCAAAAGGGGGTGCTAATAGATCAAAGTCGGATGTGTTGCATAAAGAGCTTAAGAAACCTTTTTTCATGCAATGAATTTAAAAAAATCTCAACTACTAAATGAGATCAGGCAAATACACAACATCCAGATGCAAGAATTTGTAACATGCCAGTAACAGGATTGCTCTTTATGGAAGACAAATTCATACCTTGTAAATATGGCTGCTTTTCACCTTCCACTAGGCTTGTGGTGGGTTCTTTGTGGCATTTCCAGAGGCTTGGTAGGAGGCATTTTCTTCTGTAAAACTTCAGTGTATTTTTTCACTTATGCAGTTAAACAAAAACATATAGGGCTTAAGCATAGGTTATTTATCAGATATTTAAAAGAAGAAATTTGTTAAATTTTAGAGATCGAATACAGATATCCAAAATTACCAAGATAAATGTTTAAATCAAATGCCTTAATATTCTTCATCCAGATATCACAAAAGACTTTTGCTGTCCAGTTTTTTACTGTTTGGTTTCTCCAGTTCAACAGAACTGGTTAATGGCATCAACAAACCTGGGACCTCTAATGTAAGATGGGAAGAGAAGACATTACAATGCCCCCTGAAACAAGGAACTTTCCTATGTCCTTATCTCACAGTGGATAAGATGGTTGAGACCTGAAACTGATGTAAATAATGTAGCAAAGACTGGAGAACTTAAAAGGCTTCTCAATTGATGTCTCTGTGTAGCAGAGATGCAGAAACCATTGGTGAATTTACTAGAAGGGGAGTGCATGCTTCTCATGGCAGGCACATATGTGGTTAGATGATGCAGGATTTGTTTTTCCAAGATATGCAAAGCCTATAGAAATTTTTAAACTCTAAATTCACATTTTCACTATTAATCATCTTTATTTCATCCTGTCACTGAGCTAATATAAGAGTATTTTTGCACATATTTAACAAGAAGACCATGTAGTGTAGTTTTTGTCAAGTTTCTACTCTTGTCTCTCTACTCAGTATACAAGAAATTTAAATTGACTGTGAGACTCTAAAATAATAAGATATAGCCGTAACCCAGTCTGGATGCAATTTTCAGGTCTATAATGCCTCTCAAGAACTGTGTACTGTGAAAGAAAAAGTGACCTTAACGTTTTTTAAATTCCTAATACTAAAACCCAGAAATGTCATTAAAGTGTATTGTTTTATTGCAGATCTTAAAGCTAAGTTCATGCTGAATCTGGACCATGATCAGACTGATGTTCAAGACAATTGTATTATACAAAGCTATATTTTAAGTGAACTGTAGAAATAAGTGTAGTGGTTTAGGAACGGTACTCCTCAATTCAGTGACCCCACCGAGACTCTCCAAATCACACGCCACTCTCTTGCTCCCCCATTTTTCCTTCCCCCTCCCCCCTGCAGTGGGTTGGAGAGGAGAATTGGAGGCACAAAAGGCAAAGATCACAGGTTAAGAAAAATTTACTGGAAACAGCAATGAGATAAGAAAACAAACTAACAGCAACAATACTAATGACAGAGGGTACAAGAAAGAAATGATTCACACGGAAATGCCCCAACAATAGACAATACCGGATGCCTCCCTCCACCACATTTACTTGACCAGACCAGAACTCGTTCTCCCCATGAGAGCCCTTTTCCCCATCCCGCAATGACGTGAGGTGGTACAGAATAACCTCCAGGCCCTAGCCTTGCCCCCTCCTGGCCACTGTAAAAATTAACCCTGTCCTGACTGGAACCAGGACATTATCCACCCCTTATTCTATACCATCTACATCATGCCCAGATCCTACACCTTCCAACTATATATATATATATATAGATATATATACATATGTCTATATACAAGCACAGATATAATTTCCATGGTCAATGGTTGTCCCCTCAAGATGTCTGGTAAGTTCATTTAGTTCATGACTGAAGGTTCTATCTGTCCTAGATATCTTCCAGGGCAGGAGGGCTGGTGTGCTGGCAGCTGGTTGCAAGCTGCATCAGGAGCTCATGACTGGTGTATCTGGAGCAGTCCATCCTCATTGTCCATGGCAGTTATGGCATACCGTGGCAGTGTCATTCAGCAACCATTGTTATACAATTCAACATTACAGACTGTTCTCACCCAAAAATCAAATCCCCTTGAGGTACACATCGTGTTTCTCCGTCTCTCTGCATTATCCACCAAGTGCACCCAGGTCCTTGAGCAAAAGCAGTGCCACTTATGGCTTTGCCTTTGCTCGAGGCAGGACTAATCCAAACTGTCTTCCCTAACACATTCCTCATACACACCACGGGGACTTTATCCCCTTCTACGGTACGTGGAGGTTTTGATTGGGCAGAGCCAGCTCCATTGGTAGAGCCTCTAGTGTTAACTAACCAGGTGACCTTCAATAAATGTAGATCCCAATGTTTGCAATACCCTGCTTTCTGGTCTAGGTGTCTATGAAGCTATTTTTGAAATGAGTCCCATTGTCCAACTCAATTCTTTCTGGGGGGCCATGTCACCACAGGACTTGTTTTTCAATGCCCAAGATTGCGATGGATGAAAAGACAGAATGGGAGAGATATGTGGCCTGGAAAAGCATTAATGGAGTCTGAATGGACTTTTTACTCACTGAATAATTCACCCAACAGACTGGTAGTTTTTCCCCAGTTTGCTGTTGTGTGCTTATGAACCCTTGTACACCCCGGTTTATTGTCAAAATTTATAGATCCTGCTGTACCTCCATATTGTCCCTATTTCTCCCTCACGCTTCCCCTTTGAAAGCTGTTTATCTCTTCTTCTCCCCTGTTTTCCCATGCCTCTGTTACTGATTAGTTGTAGCTATCACAGTGCAGAGGGAGTTACCATTAGGCAACTCCCTCTGATACTCGAGAGTTCCACCCATCTTTCCCCTGTCCCCCTACCACTTCTTTCCCTAAGCTGTCAATCTCTTGCACCTCCCTGGCTTAGCATCCACCCCTCAAACCGCGGTTTTTTAAACCCTTGTTTCCCTTGAATAAACTGGCATTGCTGCACGAGACCTCAACTGCGTCCGAACCCTAACTGCAGTGCCTGGTCCCAATTTCCCCTATCCCTGCGGACCGAGGCAAGTGGCTCCCAGACGTGGGGCACAGTTGAGGGCTCTCATACTGAGAGAACTCCTGTGCCTGCACTCTGGTTCAGGCGCCGCCGGGGAAGGCGCTTGTCCCAGCCGGTCCTCTCCAGCAGAACGGATGACTGCGAGCTTGTAGAAACTGCGCGGGTCAACGCATCGCACAAGGTGAGCTGCTGGGGGCATTCCCTGCACCCTACCCCATCACCCATACCCCGATTGGACGCTGAAAGAGAGGATTTTCCATCCGAGACTGGAGTGGAGACCTGCACCATGGGACTCACTCTCTCCACCTCTCAAAAATTTGTATACCGGCGCTTGAAAGATTTTCTTATAGAGCATGACCATCCGCTAGACAAAAAATCAGCTAAAGTGCTTGCCAGATGGCTTGACCACAAAAGCTATAAGCTTGCCGAGGACACTGATATCGAGAAGTGGCAACTTGTGGGATACGACCTCTGGCGGGACAGTGATAAGGGGGACAGTTTAGCCAAAGAAGCTCTTATCGGGTGGAGGCTAATCCTCATGGTGCTACAGCACCAGGTGATGAACAAGGATATCAGCCTCCCAGAAACTGAAACTAAAAGGGCGGAGATGGACACTGGGCAGACAGATACACCATGTGACGGGGAAGGGAAGAAACCATCGCGGCGATCTCAAAAGGATATCAAGGAGGAGGGACACGGGGGTTGCACGGAGCAAAGGCAGAAAGGGGCGGCGCAGAAAAAATCCGCGCGGAACGGGAGAAAGCGGGCCCCCGTAGCTCTGCCCTTTAGACCGCCCCCGCCTCTGCCCGATCGCGTCAGGGATCCCTCCCCCGGCCTGCCCACGGATACGCCTACCTCCTGCAGTCCCGCCTCTTCCCCGGATCCGTCACCTGACCGGGGCGGCAGGGTAGAGAGAAGCAGGGGCAGGGCGAAAGTCAGGACCTCTTCTCGGAAAGGTGGCCGCGTCCATAAGCCTCATAGCACCGGAGTCTGCAACTACCCTGAACCCGGTTCAGGCACAGACGCTTACCCTGCCTGTCAGTACCTGCAGCCGGACACAGACTCCCCTGAATGGCAGCCAAAACTCCCGGACATCTGGAAGGCTTTCAGGGAAGAGGCTGCTTCAACCAAGGATACCGAATTCCTGAAAGCGTTTCCTATTTATGTAGAAGAAGGAAAGACCCCGGAGTGGAGCCCCATATCGTACCCCATGCTCAAAGACATTAAAAAAGCAATCGTTGAATATGGGTTGGGAGCACCCTTTACCATCGGGCTGCTGGAATCCTTTTTTCTTGCTTATACATTAATTCCTTATGATATTCGCGCAGTAATAGGAGGATTGTTCACCACAGTGCAGTCCTCAGTATTTGAGGTTGAATGGAAAAAACTGATTACTGTATATGTGAATGAAAAAATGGAAAGAAGAGGAATTCCTATCCAGCAGGCAATAGATATGCTTTATGGGGAAGGGAACTATTCTAGTAGGAAGGATCAAGCTAGAATTGACCCCAAATTTTTAGAAGTAATCAAAGAATTGGCATTAGAAGCTGTGAAGAGGGTAGCTAATGCCTATGTTCAGACACCCTCCTTCACTCTTATTAACCAAGGTCCAAAAGAACCTTTTGTGGAATTTATAAATCAGATTAAGAGAAGTAATCAGCCGGCAAGTCCATCAAAAAGAGAGTCAAGAAATTTTGTTTAATAAATTGGTTATTGAAAAGGCTAATGAGGACTGCCAGAAAGCATTAAAAATGTTAAAAAATCCCTCCTTACTAGAAATGATAGAAGCCTGTAAGAACATAGGCTCTAATTCCCATACGGCACGTCTATTGGCTGCTGCTTTTACAGGGCCTCAGCATTGTTTTGAGTGTGGGGAGAAAGGACATTTTAAAAAGCACTGTCCTAAATTAATCCCTGAACCAAATTTACCTAAAACCTTATGCCGGAGGTGTGGGAAAGGGGGTCATTGGTCTTCTAGTTGTAGGTCCATAACCAACCTCAATGGTGAACCTCTGCCCCCCAGGAGATCCCCAGGGCCAAGGAAAAAAGTCACGTTTCAATCCTTGCCTGATCTTCGTCCTTGCTCCTGTGAGCATAAGGGAAACAGGGAGCAGAGCACCCGAGGGGGGCGCGATGACACAAATCACCCCTGCTCTCAGATCAGTCCTGCGCCCCACACCTCACCCTGTTACCCTGTAAGCCCAAAACCTCCGGTAGATCCTATTCCCCGGAATCCAACAGACCCTATTCCTGTTCCGTGTGTTTCCCCTAATTTAGTAGACCCTGTTCCAGTTCAAAATCAATGTGTTCCCCTTAACTGGACCATTCTCTCTGTTGTTCACCCCTCAACACACCTAAGCTCCTATGAGCAATTGGCCAAAGTCAGACCATCTAGCCCAGTAGACCCTGACAAAACATATCTAATGATATCACATCTCTCAGCAGTGGCTAAAGGAATCATTGTTGTACCCACCCTCCTGACAGGACTTACAAATACCAACATTGCTATATGCCTAACTGTGCATCTCCCTCCCGTGCAGCTAGATGAACGCTTCCCCGTGGCAAAGATGATCTCCACAGATGACCTGCTCTGCGTGAAATCCTCAGACGAGGAGCAGAGGGAGGAAGCACTGAGGGAAGTCCACTGGACTACCTCAGTGAAAACCTCCCGCCCACTTCTAACATCTGGTTTATTTTTCACAGCCTAAGCACCCCCAGAAAGTCAAAATAGAGGGCTTACTTGATACAGGTGCTGATATATCGATCTTTGCCTCCAAGGACTGGTCATACGGCTGACCAGCCCAGACTACTAACGTCAGAGTCAGTGGGATAGGAGGATCACAGTATCCTGTCAGGAGCAAAGAGGTACTAACAGTCTATGGACCAGAGGGGAGACCAGCATCGCTCCAACCGTATGTACTTAACATCCCAATCACACTGTGGGGAAGGGACGCAATGGAGCAGTGGGAGCTCACTTTGGGAACCCTGTCTCCAGATGAAAATTTTTAGGAGGGGTCACTGAGCATTTGCAGCTCCCCAAACTGAACTGGAAGACAGAAACACCAGTTTGGGTGGATCACTGACCCCTGCCCAAACAAAAGTTGCAAATTTTGAATAAATTAGTTGATCAGGAATTAGAAAAAGGGCACTTGGAGTCTTCCAGCAGTCCCTGGAACA
The DNA here is from genome assembly GCF_009829145.1 of Chiroxiphia lanceolata. Taxonomy (NCBI): domain Eukaryota; kingdom Metazoa; phylum Chordata; class Aves; order Passeriformes; family Pipridae; genus Chiroxiphia; species Chiroxiphia lanceolata. Next base: position 10,098,664 of record NC_045670.1, on the reverse strand, counting down.
CCCCAGTGTTTGTAATTCAAAAATCCTCAGGCTCCTGGAGATTTCTCCAGGACCTGCGGAAAGTAAACGAGGTCCTGGAACCCATGGGAACCCTCCAGCAGGGGATGCCATCTCCATCTATGCTCCCTGTTGAATGGCCTCTGGTAATTATTGATATTAAAGACTGCTTTTTTCACATATTCCTAAATCCGGCTGATTCGGTCAAATTTGCGTTCTCTGTCCCTGTCATCAATGCTTGTGAACCTCACCGCAGGTTCCAGTGGCGAGTGCTTCCCCAGGGGATGAAAAATTCTCCAACTCTTTGCCAGATGTTTGTGGCTAAAGCGTTAGAACCAATCAGGAAAAAATTTCCGCAGTCAATCATCTTCCATTACATGGATGATGTGTTGATCTGTGCCAAAACACAATTGGCTGTAGAAAAAACCCTAAATTCAACCATTGAGGCTCTAAATTCTAAAGGATTAGAGATCTCCCCTGAAAAAGTGCAGAGGGAAGCACCCTGGAAGTATCTTGGGCTCCAAATTACAGAGAAGGCTATCAAGCCTCAGTCAGTGTTAATAGACAAGCGAGTCCAAACTTTGAATGACCTCCAGAAGCTGCTAGGAGCCATTAACTGGATTAGACCTGTGCTGGGGATCACAACCAGTGATCTGCACCCATTATTTGAGCTGCTGAAGGGAGATACTGGTCTGTCCTCTCCTAGATCATTAACAACAGAAGCTGAGAAATCCCTTGCCATTGTTGAGAGAAAAATATCAGAGAGACAGTCTTTTAGGAGGATGGAGGGACTGCCATCCTCCCTTGTAATAATTAATGAACAGAGACAACCACTGACCCTGCTGGGTCAGTTTACTACTGATAATAGAGACTTCTGCTTATGGGAGTGGGTATTCCTCCCTCATCAATTCAGCAAAACAATTGCAACCCTAGCAGAAATGATTGGCAAGCTGATATTTAAAGGTCGCACCAGGTGTTTAGAGCTCAGTGGGGAAGAGTCAGATTTCATCTACCTTCCACTGACCTCTGAGCACCTGGAAAAACTGATGCAGAGTTCTATTGATTTTCAAATTGCCATCGGAGGCTACCCGAGAGAAATCAAATTCCATCTCCCGACGTGCCCGTTTTTGCAAAGATTGATTCCAATTCCTCTGAAATTAAAAATTGTGCAATCAGACTTACCAATTAAAAATGCAAAAACCCTTTTCACTGATGGCTCAGGGAGAACCGGAAATGCAGTTATTGTTTGGCAGCAAAATGGCAATTGGCACCAGGATATACATAAAGTTCAAGGTTCCCCCCAAATCGTAGAACTCTCAGCAGTTGTTCGTACCTTTCAAATTTTTAGTGAAGAACCAATTAATATCGTTTCAGATTCAGCCTATGTTGTAGGTGTGGTGAAAAAGATTGAAAATTCCTATCTAAAAAACGTGTCTAATGAAAATCTCTTTAAGCTGTTAACCAAATTGTTGTTTTTAATAGAAAACAGAAAATTCAACTTCTACATTGTCCACACCAGATCACACACTGCTTTGCCCGGTCCTGTAGCAGAGGGAAACCAAATCGCCGACCATTTGGCAGGTATGGTGGTTACCCCTAACCTTTATCAGCAGGCAAAAATTTCACACGAGTTTTTCCATCAGAATGCACGATCGTTACAAAAACAATTCGGACTAAAATTATCCCAAGCCAAAGAAATTTTGAAAGCATGTCCTGATTGTCAAATGCTTGCACCGATGGTTCCAGAGGGGACCAATCCCAGGGGTTTGACAGCCCTAGAAATCTGGCAGTCAGATGTCACGCACGTAGCAGAATTTGGTAAACTAAAGTATGTACATGTGTCTATTGACACCTTTTCAAAAATGATTGTGGCCACCGCACATTCTAGTGAGAAGAGTCAAGATGTTAAAAAGCATTTTCTGTCCCCATTTGCAAGGATGGGTGTCCCCAAACAAGTGAAGACAGATAATGGACCGTCTTATGTATCTGCAGACACAAAAAAGTTTTTTGAAGAATGGGGGGTACACCATACCACTGGAATCCCTCACAACCCCATGGGACAAGGCATAGTAGAGCGTGCTCACCAAAACATTAAAAATTTGCTCAAAAAACAAAAGAGGGGGAGTATTGGCCTGCCCCCCCAAGAAAGATTAGAAAAAGTTATGTATGTTTTAAATTTTTTAAATATGATGGAGGAACAAGACACTCACATAAACAGAAGTCCAATAGACAGACATTTCAAATCAGATTTTACTCCATCACAGTAAAAAGCGAAAGTTATGTTTAAAGATCCAGTTACAGAGATGTGGACAGGCCCTTTCCCTTTAATCACCTGGGGGAAGGGGTACGCATGTATTTCAGGCAACAACGGACCAAAGTGGGTCCCTGCAAGAAGAGTGAAGATACACCAGGACTGAGACGAAGGATGCACACTCTCCAGGTCTACGCTATCCTGATCTGTCTTCTCAGATTTGTCACCAACGTCACTACGTCCCCTCTGAGGGATTGGATGAACCAGCCCTCCGAGAACCTCTGGGTAACCCTGACCAAGGCCACAGGCACTGACACCTTGTGCCTGACCTTGTCCAGTGCTAGTAATCCATTCAAAACCTGCCTTATAGGGATTCCCGTGACTCCAGGCAAAGACTGGGACACATTTGTGGAAAAAACCCGGAGTCTAGGATTCTTACAGCTAAATTCAGTCACCCTAGCACAAATAGTGTCCAGGCAGGCGTTTACCACCATCCCTCCACAAGAAATAGATTTGCTCGGTTCACTACCCACTAGCAATTGTGTTATATTCCATCGGCACACAGAGCCCCACCTATTTACCCCCCAAAATGTCACCGCCAATAAATTAATGTACAAAGGGGCCACTTCGCTGTGGTGCAACAATTCAATTGCCACCACAGTGCCAACAGAGCATGTTCCTAGGAACATGAAGCTCCCCGAAGGGTTTTTCCTCCTGTGTGGGGATCGGGCGTGGCAAGGTATTCCTGCCTACCCAGAAGGGGGTCCCTGTACGGTAGGGAAACTGGCTGTGTATAACCCGGTGAAGTTTCAATTAGCAGATCAATCGATTGTTCCCAAAAATAAAGTCAAAAGGTCCCTCCGTATAAAAAGAGGAAAGTCTCCCAACCCTAAAAAAAATGTGGCCCCAAAGAACCCAATGATTCCTCCCCTTAATGCAGCACCACGTGTGGTAGGTACAATCATTACTCCGCCACCGCCCCTACCCTTCCCAGCAGACTGTGATTCCAGCATTCACATTTGGTCCCGCATGAAAAACTTTTGGGCTTCCTTCCCTATCCCTGGGATAGGAACTGCCCATGCCCTTTCCTTGTTTTCCCACCTTGGTTGCTGGTTAACTAAAGAAGCGAATGCAACCATGAAAGCAATTGAGGGTCTGTTAGCAGACACTCAAAAGCTGAAAGAAATTAGTCTCCAAAATCGTGCAGCCATTGACTTCTTACTCCTGGCACACGGTCATGGGTGCCAGGATTTTGAAGGAATGTGTTGTATGAATTTTTCAGATCACTCACAATCAATTTATGAAGGCATACATCAATTAAAAAATCTTGTAAAAGATATCCACCAGTCCCGTGATGAAGGATTAGATGGACTTTTTGATTGGATAAAACTCCCCTCTTTACCCAATTGGTCCCGCAAAATCATAATCATGCTAGTGATTTCCCTATTTGCCCTTGTGTTCTTGTGTGCCTGTTTGCCGTGCTTTGTCATTTGTGTTCGCCAGATGGTCATCCACAGTGTCTCCGTGAATGTCACCACGACTGAAAACAGAAAAGGGGGAGATGCGATGGATGAAAAGACACAATGGGAGAGATATGTGGCCTGGAAAAGCATTAATGGAGTCTGAATGGACTTTTTACTCACTGAATAATTCACCCAACAGACTGGTAGTTTTTCCCCAGTTTGCTGTTGTGTGCTTATGAACCCTTGTACACCCCGGTTTATTGTCAAAATTTATAGATCCTACTGTACCTCCATATTGTCCCTATTTCTCCCTCACGTTTCCCCTTTGAAAGCTGTTTATCTCTTCTTCTCCCCTGTTTTCCCATGCCTCTGTTACTGATTAGTTGTAGCTATCACAGTGCAGAGGGAGTTACCATTAGGCAGCTCCCTCTGATACTCGAGAGTTCCACCCATCTTTCCCCTGTCCCCCTACCACATCTTTCCCTAAGCTGTCAATCTCTTGCACCTCCCTGGCTTAGCATCCACCCCTCAAACCGCGGTTTTTTAAACCCTTGTTTCCCTTGAATAAACTGGCATTGCTGCACGAGACCTCAACTGCGTCCGAACCCTAACTGCAGTGCCTGGTCCCAATTTCCCCTATCCCTGCGGACCGAGGCACAAGATGGTGTTCCAGGTAGTGCTGTGAGGTACAGGGTACGTCTCCAACCATCTAGTGCTTGTTTCTACCATTCTAAGCACGTACCTCTCATGGTGGTAGGTTTGCAGTAGTGTGATGTAATCGATCTACCAGGCCTCCCCATATTTATATTTTGACCATCGTCCACCATGCCACAGGGGCTGTACCCACTTGACCTGCTTGATTGCAGTGCATATTTCACAGATATGGATAACCTTGGAGACAGTGTCTGTGGTTAAGTCCACCCCTTGATCACAAGTCCATCTGTTTGTTGCATCTCTTCCCTGATGACCTGAGACATCATGGGCCCACTGAGCCTGAAATAATTCATCCTTATGTTGCCAGTCCAGATCCACTTCAGAATCTTTAATCTTGGCAACTGTCTATTCTTGCGATGTTCTTCAGTAACCCAACTCTTGGGTATGTGTGCATCTACATGACATACTTTTATAGTCAACTTCTCTACCTGGGCAGCAATGTCTTGGCACAATTCAGCAGCCCAGATGGGTTTCCCTCTGTGCTACCAATTGGTCTTTTTCCATCATTCTAACCACCCCCACAGAGCATTTACTACCACCCACAAGTCAGTGTAGAGGGAGAGCGCTGACCATTTCTCTCATTCAGTGATATCTAAAGCCAACTGGATGGTTTTCAGCTCTACAACCTGACTTGATCCACCTTGTCCCTCAATGGCTTCTGAGACTCGTTGTGTAGGACTCCATATGGCAGCTTTCAATTTTCGATGTAGCGCTACAATATGGCAGGAACCGTCAGTGAATAGAGTGTATTGCTTTTCATTTTCTGGTAGCTGATTATATGGTGGGGCCTCCTCAGCATGTACCACCTTTTCCTCCTCCTCCTCTGATGACAGTCTGAAATTTTTGCCTTTAGGCCAGTTTGCGATGACTTCCAAGATCCCTGGGTGATTGGGGTTTCCTATTCAAACTCTGTATAATCAGCGTGACCCACTTGCTCCACATAACATGAGTGGCATGATGTGTGGAAGGGACTTTCCCTTTGAACATCCAGCCCAGCACTGGCAGTTGGGGTGCCAGGAGGAGCTGTGCTTCAGTGCCAATCACTTCTGAAGCAACTTGAACCCCTTCATAAACTACCAGTATCTCTTTCAGTTGGGGTGTAACAGGCCTCAGATCCTTTGTATCCCCAACTCCAGAGCCCCAGGGGTTGTCCTTGAGTCTTCCCAGGTACTTTTTGCTAGAGACTCCAGGAAGGACCATTCTCCCCAGCACATTTTTCACATCTTGTCCTGTCCTGACTGACCCAAGGGCTACTACATGAACAATCTCCTGCTTAATTTGTTCAAAAACTTGTTGTTGTTCAGGACCCCACTTGAAATCATTCTTCTTCCGGGTCACATGATAGAGAGAGCTTACAATCTGACTGTACTCGGGAATATGCATCCCCCAAAAACCCATAGTGCCTAGGAAAACCTGTGTTTCCTTCTTGCTGGTTGGTGGGGACATAAATGCTATTTTGTTGACCACATCCATTGGAATCTGATGACATCCATCTTGCCATTTTATTCCTAAAAACTGAATTTCCTGGACAGGTCTCTTTACCTTTGCTTTATGGCAAAACTAGCCTTCAGGAGGATTTTAAATATCTTCCCTTTCTCAAAAACTTCCTCTGCTCTGTTGCCCTATACCATGATGTCATCAATGTATGGCAAGTGTTCTGGAGCCTCATCCTTTTCCAGTGCAGTCTGTATCAGTCCATGGCAAATAGTGGGACTGTGTTTCCACCCCTGGGGCAGTAGGATCCAGGTGTACTGGAAGCCTCTTGAGGTGAAAGCAAACTGTGACCTGCGCTCTGTTGCTAAAGGAATGGAGAAAAATGCAGTAGCAATGTCAATGGTGGCACCACTTTACTGCCTTGGACTCCAGTTCATACTGAAGTTCCAGCATGTCCGGCACAGCAGCACTCAGTGGTGGTGTGACTTCATTCTGACCACGATAGTCTACTGTCAGTGTCCACTCTCCATTGGACTTACACGCTGACCATATAGGACTATGAAAGGGTGAGAGAGTCTTTCTGACCACTCCCTGGCTCTCCAGTTCACGAACGATCTCATGAATGGGGGTCACAGAGTCCTGGTTGGTGCAGTATTGCTGACGATGCACTGTTGTGGTAGTGATTGGTACCTGTTGTTCTTTGATCCTCAGGATTCCCACAGCAGAAGGACCCTCAAAAGAGACCAGGCAAGGTATTCAGCTGTCTAATTTCCTCTGTCTCCACAGCAGCTGTTCCAAAAGCCCAACAATGCCCTTTTGGGTCCTTGAAATACCCTCTCCTGAGGTAATCTATGCCAAGGATGTATGGGGCCTCTGGGCCAGACACAATGGGGTGCTTTTGCCATTCATTCCCAGTCAGGCTCACTTCAACTTCCAGTACAGTCAGTTGTTGGGATCTCCCTGTCACTCCAGAAATAGATATGGATTCTGCCCCTACATATCTTGATGGCATCAAGGTACATCGTGCGCTGGTGTCAACTCTTGTGGGTCTGATGTGTCATCAGATCCACACAGTCCAATAGATCCAAATGTCCCTTTCCTCCACCTGACTGGAGGCAGGGTCCCTCTAGTTCTGGTCATGGTACTTGTTGTTCACTTCTTGTAAATATGACCTGGATGTCCCTTCAAGAGGATCAGAAATAACATCAGCCCTCCTATTCTGTCCGAGGACTTGCCCACTGGAAACTGGAGTGGCATTTATCCTTGAAGAGTTTCCTGCAATGGTTGTTCTTCCTCTCAACTCATGTACTGATGCCTAAAATCAACTCTTAAAAGAAAACCCCTAAGGTTCAGTTCGTGAGTTTTAGTGGGCAACATTCCTTTATTATGACATCCAATGCAAGAGAATCTAATTTCTTCAAAAGCATTCATACAAAGTTGCAAAAGCCTCTTGCTTTTATTTAGTTACCTAATTAACAATTTGACCCCTGCTGGGGGGGAGTTCCCGAGCCTCGAACCTCGTGACCGGGACCCGCCGCAGCCGGGGCCCGTTCCCGGGGCAGCTGGGGCTTGTCCCTGCACCGCACGGAGCAGGAGTCCCTGCTGGGGGGGAGCTCCCGAACCTCGAACCTCGTGACCGGGACCCTCCGCGGCCGGGGCCCGTTCCCGGGGCGGCTGGGGCTTGTCCCCGCGCCGCGCGCGCTCCACACACGCGGTTGAACCCTTGACTGCAACCATTGCAGGAGAGAGGAGAAACGGGGGGGCCTTGCCGGCAGGTACTGCACCTCCATGAAAGAGGAGAAGGAAGATTCGGAGCACACAGAGGTTTGGCGTTCCAGGGTTGGGGGGGAGGGGTTGGGGGGGGGGAATTACCGTAGTGTGTCAAGCGGGTCGTGGTGGTCCGTCGACTAGCAGGAGGGAGAGTGGCACAATCCCGTATGTAATGTCGCAGGTGAGTAGTGTGCCTGAAGATATGTGGAAACACAGTGGGGGTAGGATAAGGTCAGGGTGGATAGAAGGTTCTTTTAGAATAATAGGGGGCTCCGCCAGGTTGGGGCCAATAAAAGGTCCCCCTGCCTGGATGGGTACTGGGGTCAGAATGTTTGCTTTGTTTGTTCTGTCTGTCTGGTTTTGGTTCTCCTGTGGCTACTGCCCAGGTTCGGCATGTTCTGGATATACTTGCTTTGCTCTGTTACATCCTGAAACGGTGGACAGGACAAAGGGTTGTCCCTGGGTACCTCCTCCAGTTTATTTATAGGTAGGTGATAATAAAGTAGGAAATGAAAGACTTGCCCAAGGCGTTCTAATAGGAACATAGTCTCCGTTCCCCTGTGTGGTTGCAAACTGTATGGTACATGCCTCCAGTAGGGTCGCCCATGCCAGACAGATCAAAACCGTAGGACCAGATTTAATACATTCTTGGGCAGGATGAGCTCTTTAGCCTCCTGGCAGTCATCCTAGGAGAAGGACAACTCCAATCCCAAACCCGGGCAGATGGAGCTCACTTAGCCCTGTAAGACCATCCTTCTAAGAGAAGGTCACTCTAATCAAACCTACGTCCTGAGGACCTCACTGCCACCGTCCAAGCTCGCTCGGTCCTGGCAGATGAACCTCAGGATTAAAGGGTGGGTTCAGTTCCGCGGACACTGTGTCTCACCTAAAAAATCCACTGCGCAGGCTTGAAGGCTTTACCCACATGCAAAAAGTCCTGTAGCGACGGGTGAGGGTCGAAACGGCAGGTGAAAGGTGCACTGGGAGCCGCAGAGCCAACCCTGCATGCAGGCGGTTCAGGATATTGGTCATTTGAGACTGACCGGAGATGACAGTCTCTTGGGGCAGCACCCTGAACAACCAAGCAGCCTTTTCAAGGACAGCACTGCTTGCTCCACTCGGAGAGGGGCCTAGAAAAGGTGGCCTAAACAAAACTCATCTCCACTTTCACCCGGTTGGTTAACCGCAGACCAACGGGCATCTTCTTCCAATGCGGTCGCACAAAGAGCAAAAGACAAAGGCATGCACCTGCCTCCAAAGGTGTACCTAAATTAACTCTAACATGTTGGAATATCATAACCATGCTCGATTCTGCGGGTAGCGGACGTCCTGAGCGTCGGTCTGCCCTAATTGCCCATGAGCTGGCTCGTCTCAACATCGACATCGCCGCTCTCAGTGAAGTTCGCCTTCATGAAGAAGGCAACCTCAGAGAACATGGTGCCGGTTACACACTCTTTTGGTCAGGCAAACCCAGAACCGAAAAACACCTCTCAGGAGTCGGTTTCATGATCAAAAACTCCATTGTCCCTAAACTCGAAAATCTGCCGACAGGTCACTCTGACCACATTATCTCCCTACGCCTTCCACTAAACAACAAGCAATATGTTGTCATCTTTAGTATATATGCCCCAACTCTCCAAACTGACCCTGTTGAAAAAGATAAATTTTACGCTGACCTGCGCCTCCTTACCCAAAAGGTTCCTGCAGACGATAAGATCATTATCCTTGGTGATTTCAACGCCAGAGTAGGCAAGAATTTTGAAGCCTGGAAAGGAGTATTAGGCAAGCATGGTGTTGGAAACTGCAACGATAATGGTCGACTTCTGCTAGAATTCTGTGCAGAGCAACAGCTCACCATCACTAATACTATCTTTCAGCAGAAAGATAGTCTGAAGACAACCTGGATGCACCCCCGTTCTAAGCATTGGCACCTCATTGATTATGTCTTGGTGCGACAGAGAGATGCCCGCAATGTCCTCCATACCCACGTGATGCCCAGCGCAGAATGCCAAACAGACCATCGGCTTGTGCGCTGTAAACTCAATTTTAAACTCAAATTCAAACCAAAGAGGGGCAGCATCCCAAGGAGAAGACTCCAAGTTAACAATCTCCAATCAGCCACAGTAAGAGACAGTTTCCAGGCAAACCTTCAAACTAGGCTCGAAAACATTCCCACAGATTCCTCTCCTGAAACAATCTGGCTTCATATTAAAAACAGCATCCTGTATTCCTCTGAAGAATCCTTAGGGTTCTCCCTCAAGAAGAACAAGGACTGGTTTGATGAAAACAACCAAGAAATCCAAGACTTGTTGAGGAAGAAGAGAACCGCCCACCAAGCACACCTTGCACTGCCATCCTGTCACACAAGAAAAACAACCTTTCGTCTCGCATGCAGCAGGCTCCAACAGAAACTCCATGACATCCAGAACAAATGGTGGATCGATCTAGCTGAAAAAACTCAATTATACGCAGATACAGGTGATCACAAAGGTTTCTATGAGGCCTTGAAATCAGCATACGGGTCTACATACCAGGTCCAAAGCCCTCTACTCAGTGCTGATGGTCAAACCCTTCTAACAGATAAAACCTCCATTCTGAATCGATGGTCTGAACACTTTCAGACTCTTTTCAGTACCAGCCGTGTAGTCCAAGACACAGCTATTCAGTTCATCACACAACAACCAGTAAAGTATGAATTGGATACTGCCCCCACTTTAGGAGAAACCCTCAAGGTCATACAGCAGGTAAAAATCGGCAAGGCAGCTGGGGTTGATGGAATTCCACCTGAAGTCTGGAAACATGGGGACCTTCCACTCCACACCAAATTTCACGAGTTTGTGGGGCGCTGCTGGAAGCTCGGTGAACTACCTTCAGACCTTCGTGATGCTGTCATCATCACTTTGTATAAAAAGAAAGGTACTAAATCAGATTGCTCAAACTATCGTGGTATTACTCTGCTCTCCATTGCTGGCAAAATCCTGGCAAGAATACTCTTGAACAGACTAATACCCACTATAGCAGAAGGAATTCTACCTGAAAGTCAGTGTGGTTTCAGAGCCAACAGGAGCACCACAGACATGGTATTTGTCCTCAGACAACTGCAAGAGAAGTGTAGGGAACAGCACAAAGGTTTCTATGTAACCTTTGTTGACCTCACCAAGGCTTTTGATACTGTGAGCAGAAAAGGTCTGTGGCAGATTTTGGAACGTTTAGGTTGTCCCCCCAAGTTCCTTAAAATGATCATCTCACTCCATGAGGATCAGCACGGCCAAGTCAGATATGGCAACACACTTTCTGAGCCCTTTTTAATTAAGAATGGTGTGAAACAAGGTTGCGTTCTCGCTCCTACCCTATTCACTGTCTTCTTAACATGATGCTCCAAAGGGCCACAGCAGACCTTGATGATCAGGACGGTATCTACATTTGATACCGTACTGATGGAAGCCTTTTCAACCTAAGGCGACTGAAGGCCCACACCAAGACCTTAAACCATCTTGTCCGGGAGCTGCTTTATGCTGATGATGCTGCCCTTGTTGCCCACACAGAAGCAGCCCTGCAACGTTTAACATCCTGCTTTGCAGATGCTGCTGAGCTCTTTGGACTGGAAGTCAGCTTAAAGAAGACAGAGGTCCTCCATCAACCTGCACCTCAGGAAGTCCCCCATCATCCCCACATCACCATTGGCCAATCAGAGCTCAAATCAGTCCAACAGTTTAATTACCTTGGTAGCCTCATCTCCTCAGATGGTAAGATCGATGGAGAGATAGACAACAGGTTAGCTAAGGCATATAGTGCTTTTGGAAAACTCCACAAAAGAGTATGGCGTAATAAACACTTGAAGAAAAGCACCAAGATCAGTGTTTACAAAGCCATAGTGTTGTCTACTCTCCTATACGGCTCCGAATCATGGGTCATCTACAGCCACCACCTGCGTCTCCTAGAACGCTTCCATCAGCGCTGCCTCTGCACAATCCTTAACATCCGCTGGTCAGATTATGTGACCAATACATCTGTACTAGAACAAGCAACTGTCACTAGTATTGAGGCCATGTTACTGAGAACGCAGCTGCGATGGGCAGGGCACGTCTCAAGGATGAAGGACCACCGCCTCCCTAAGATCCTGCTCTATGGTGAACTTGCCACTGACTGCCTCATGAGAGGAGCCCCGAAGAAAAGATTCAAGGACTCCCTGAAACAACATCTCAGCCTTGGTCATATTGATCACCATAACTGGTCTACTCTGGCCTCCAATCGGGAGGCCTGGAGACATACCATCTATAACGCAACTGTCTCCTTTGAGAACTCACGCAGGATCACTCTCAAGGAAAAAAGGCAACACAGAAAGAACCGTTTCTTGCAAAATACACCATCTAAGGAGTCTTTCTGCTGCACCTTTTGCAATCGGATATGTCTGTCACGTATTGGCCTCATAAGCCACCAGCGTGCCTGCAGCAAATGTGGATAGTGCCTTCCCAAATCTTCGTTCGCGAAGCCTAGCCATGAATGAATGAATGAATTAACAATTTGAAGCATTACCTAATACTATTACACCCACTTCCAAAAACTGTTCCTTCCTTCAATACCACCCTCAACACGCCTCCCAAATTTGAGTTGGAGGTCCCAAAGACCCCTTATCTTTGTCTTCCTCATCTTATTCCTTGGTCTTTGGTACAGTATCATGCCTTCTGGAATGGTTTCAAGGCTTCTGAATAGCTTTGACTGGTTATATCAGTACATTTTTAGAGATAGAAAACTCTTCACCTTTTTAAAACCCTTGATTTGTTGAAATTCTTAACAAAGAATTTTAAACAGCATTTTTAGAAATCTTGTATAAAGGTTTAACAGGTCAAAGGCACTAGCAAGTTATACCAAAATCTACATAATATAGATTTTAAGGCATCGGTACCCATGCTGTTAGGGCACAGGTGGGTTTTCCATCCCACTTCCTCATGTCCTCTCCATGGTCACACAGGCTACCTCGTGGTGTGTACTGTCTCTCTCGAGCAGGCAGGCTCTTACTCCCAATAGCAGAGACTCTGATCCATACTGGTGGGACATGAGACATTTCCTCTTTAGCTTGCTCGAGTCTTTTAGGTCTGTCTGCAGTCTTGGACAGTCTTTCCACAGCCAAGGAGCAGGTTGGTAGGGAGGAAAAAAGATGATCTTCATATTGCCGGAATTGGGTAGCCACCTGAAGCACTGTTTGTTCACCTCTTTTCATTGACATCAATGCCAATGAGTTGACATAGAACAATGGTGTACTCTGTACAAACTTCTGCCACATGGATTGTGTACACTGGACCTCATCTGGATCTACTGCTCATTATTTGAATCCCTATGAATTACCACCCACACAGTTGAATGTCTGAGGTACTGGATACATTTCTCCATGACGTTCCACCTGTTTGGGTACACTACTAGATCATCCTTGAGAGAATACCTTTCCCTCACACTTGACAGGAGTCACCTTTAGAGGCTGAAAGTTTCGGTCCTCTTCCCAATGCCCTTGTCAATGCCCACATCCCAGAACAGGGATCCCAGTTGCTTGGCTTCACTATCATCTAGTTTCATATCATGGACCACGATATCCCAGCATCGGAACAGCCAGGAAATGGGGGTGCAAGGCTGGGGAAAATCATCCTCCCCTGTTCCCCCCACAGACTGGATATGATTATTAATGGACTCTCAAAGGTAGCACAGGAGACCAGCACTGAATACACATCTCAAATGACCCTTGCTGCCCTTGATGTTATCATGTCATAATCTGATATCCCACAGTACAGCAACAGTCATTCTAATCCCTCTCCCTACTCTGAAAAATATCATGATGGGGAGCACATAGAGGGTTAGGTAGCACACCCACATGAACAGATATATTGGGTCTGGCTGAGCTGGAGTTCGTTTCCTCACAGCAGCCCTCACAGTGCTGTGCTTTGCATGGGTAACTAGAAAGGTGTTGATAACACACCAGTGTTTTGGCTACTACTGAGCAGTGCTGGTACAGCATCCACCCCCACCTAACAGAGGGCAAGATCCTAGGAGGAGACCCAAGCAGACCAGTTGACCCAAACTGACCAAAGGGATATTCCATATCATATGACATCAACTCAGATATAAAAGCTGAGGCACAGAGCAGGAGGGGGCATTCACTGTCTCCAATGGCTGCCTGCTGAGAAACCGTCACATATACTGAAACCCTGCTTCTCGGGAGTGGTCCACCATTGCTGCTCATGGGAAGTAGAGAATAAACCCTGCTATCTTTCGCTTCTGCTCGCGCAAGCTTCATTTTACTTTTTGCTTTAAATAAACTGCCTTATCCCAACCCACGAGTTGCTTTTTTTCCACCTTATTCTCTCCCCTGTCCCACTGAGAAAGGGAGTGATAGAGCAGCTGGGTGGGCACCTGGCATCCAGCCAAGGTCAACCCACCACAGTCCTTTCTGACACCCAATGTGGGGCCAGATAAAGGCAGTTATATATATGTTGGAGCAGGAATTCTTTATGACATAGCAGACATAAGAAATTATTTTAGCCAGAAACCCTGAGACTTAAACAAAGACAATAAAGTCTGTTTACATGCACCACCTGATTTTCTTACACTATCTTTTAATTAAGTAGACATGTAGGCTCCACGAAAATCCTTTTACCACCTTATTTACCCCATCTGCTGTTATGATTATGATAAAACAATATCTGTTTTTCTGTTTGAAGAAAAATATCTCTAGACCTTTAACCCCAGCTATGAATGGAATGTATATCCCTCCTTCCCCGAACTCTATATATATACCAAGATTTTTGTACAATAAAGAATTCAGTTTTGGACCCACAAACTGGATCTTGCAATCATTTAGACTGTCTCACACATATATATTGCATGCTATAGTAATAGTAGCTATTGAATAGCAATCTTCTGTGCAGGACATGGAGTTTGCTGGCTGCACTGCTTATCACTTTATTTTACTAAGTTTTGGGAACATACTAATCTAAACAATGGTTCCGTGCTTTGCTTTCATAGAATCATAGAATCAACCGGGTTGGAAAAGACCTCCGAGATCATCAAGTCCAACCCTTGATCCACTACCGCCGTGACTACTAGACCATGGCACTAAGTGCCACATCCAGTCTCATCTTAAAAACCTCCAGGGATGGAGAATCCACCACTTCCCTGGGCAGCCCATTCCAATGCCCGATTACCCTCTCTGTAAAGAATTTCTTCCTAATATCCAACCTAAACCTCCCCTGGCAGAGCTTAAGACCATGCCCTCTTGTCTTACTAATAGTTGCCTGGGAGAAGAGACCAACCCCCACCCGGCTACAACCTCCTGTCAGGTAGTTGTAGAGAGTGAGGAGGTCTCCCCTGAGCCTCCTCTTTTCCAGGTTAAACAACCCCAGCTCCCTCAGCCTCTCCTCATAGGACTTGTGCTTGAGTCCCTTCACCAGCCTTGTTGCTCTTCTCTGGACCTGCTCCAGCCCCTCAATGTCCTTCCTGAAGTGAGGGGTCCAGAACTGGACACAGCACTCCAGGTGTGACCTCACCAGCACTTCCCTGGACCTGTTGACCACACTGTTCCTGATACAGGTCAGGATGCCATTGGCCTTCTTGGCCACTTGGGCACACTGCTGGCTCATGTTCAGCTTCCTGTCAATCCAAACTCCCAGGTCCCTTTCTGCCTGGCTACTCTCCAGCCGCTCTGTGTCCAGCCTTTTACACTAAAGGCCTTGTTATGCTTGGGGAGTTATCTTCTGGGGAGCTATCTGGGAACGATGGAGAAATACACCCTTCCCCCCCTCCCTTGCATTGATACCCAATCAAAACCAGTAGCTTCTTACTCTATATTGGGGCCTGGTCTGTGCTTATCAAACCACAGATCAATACTCTCAGAAGACTGTAGTGGAGGTTGATGCCTTAAGGTCCATCTGGTTTTTTGATTTTTCTAACTTTTATAAGTTTTATAGGTAGTTATATAGTAGAAGTAGATTTAGAAGCAGCAGCACGTATTCCCTTACCCTTAGCGTAGTAACTACAACCCTCTTACCCCCATTCCCCATATCACTATCTCCTGAATTCCAGTAGAAATGTTTAGTCTCTCTTTAAGATAGGTCTCTTCTATTTGAGGACATTTAATCCTGGCCTGAACCGCAAAAGTACAGTCCTTCTCCCGTCCTTAATCATAGTGATTTTCACGAAATGCAACTGCCTCTGACCCCCGTTGATCCTTTTTTGCAGTATAGAGGGGAGATGGCGTCAACAGGCACTAGGACCGTTGCGTTAGAAAGATGCAGAGCAGAGGTTTTGCAGGTGGGTGATCTCTCCTTTTTAACTTTCCCTGTCATATATCAACTGAATCAGTTGCCTCTACATGAGGGGCTTCCCTACCAACTTTTTAAGGAATTATGACGTTCTATACAGAAGAATGGGTTGCAAGGTACATTTACTGTGGATATAGTTGAAGGTATTGCAGCTTCTTAGGACATGACACCCTGGGAGTGGCTGGCACTGATGAGGACTGTTCTTACTGCCACACAATATGCAGTCTGGAGGTTAGAACGGACTTGGTTACTGTGCAGGCAGTGAAGAATTTTAATAACGGAATTGCCATTGGGCCTGACATGTTGACTGGTACTGGACAATATGCTCATCCACGAATCCAAGTCGGGCTAGACAGGCAGATGGCTCTGCGGGCATGGAGACAGGTTCCTGATTCTGGGAATAAGTCTACTTCCTTTGCAATTATACGGCAGGGACCCCAAGAGTCATATGTGTCATTTATTGATAGACTGCAAAATGCAATACTGTGGCAAGTAGATAACAATGATGCCGCAAGTGCTTTACTAATACATTAGCTGTGGAGTATTTACAAGATAGTGGACACCTTGTGAACAATCCATACTGCCAGCTCTGAGGAGCAGTAGGCCTCACTTGACATAACTTTGGAGGTTATTAAAAGAATAGTTTATAGTTGCAAACTGTGTGAAACTCTGTGTTTATACTTGCAAGTTGTGTGAAAACTGTGTTTATAGTTGTAAGTTATGTGAAACTCTGTGTGTTTATAGTTGTAAGTTATGGGAAAACTGTGTGTTTATAGTTGAAAGTTGTGGGAAACTGGAGATAAAGAGAAAACTGGAAAGTCCCTAAGGCGGATCGATAGGAGGGACTTTGGGCGGCACGAATGATGTCAGGACGTGTGGACAGAGCATCTGGACCAATGAGTTAAAGGCATGAAACGCATGCACAGACTGAGCTATCCAATCGCTTTGTTGTAATCACATACCTGGAAAGAGTTGACTGTATAAAAACTAACTCATTTAAATAATAAATTGAACATCGTTTGATCATGTTGATCATCTGTGCGTTGTTCCGGAGCTCCTGCCATCCATAATTAGCAGTGGCTCTGTCTAAATTGCAAATGCATAACTACTCCACAAAATGCTTTAACTATGGGAGAAAAGGGCACATTAGTAAATTTTGCCCAGAAAAGAAAAATCGGAGGAGGGAGACAAAGTCTTCAAAGCTGTGCCCACAGTGTCATAAAAGCTATCACTGGGGTAATCAGTGTAAATCAAAGCTTGACTTTGATAGCAACCCACTTTTGAGAAACACCAAGAGGGACATGAAGCCCAGCGCCCCACAAATCTACAGGGCTCCTTTCCAAACATTGGAAAAGGAGACACCAAATATTGCATCACTGATTTATCGGCAGCAACCTCAGATTGGACTTGACCATTGCCTCAGAAGTGACTCTCAATAATCCTATAGAGGTTGTTTTGGTAGGGACCGATGTATGGGGACCCTTACCACAAGGTATGGCAGGATTAATTATTGGCATATCCAGCATATCAAAACAAGACATTTTAATGTTACCTGGTCTTGTTGATTCGGACTACCAAGGGGAAATAAAAGTAATGCTTACCACCTTATCTGGCTTTTTTGTACAGAGTTTTCGTGGGTTAAAAAGGGTTTTCCCCTGGAGTAGGAAAGTGGTTAATCCCACTTGATGTTGACCCAATCAACACCCCTGCAAAATTAAACATATCACAACAGGCCAGAAAAGAAGAGATTACGTAGTTGGAAGAAGAGCGGTAGTCATGGTTTGAGACCATGAGGAGAGAGAGGGGTCAGGGAACCCCGCTGGGGGCCAAGGCTCCCCAGTCCCGGCTGGGGCTGTGGAAACTCGGAACAGTGTTTAACTGGACCGGGTACCATGGCCAAAAGCTGGGGGAAGTTTCTTTGCTGTGAGTGGACAGTCGAAGAAACTCAAACAGCAGCATAAGCAGCACCGAATAGAGAGCTGTGGTTAAAAGCCAAGAAGATAGCCAACAGCAGTAAAGATGGCATAGAACCAAGCTGAGAGATGCAGAGATGTCCAACGGAGAGACAGAGAACCAAACTCAGTAGAGACTGTTTGGGGTGAGACTGGTTTTACTTCCCCAAACCCTTTGATACCCCTTTTGGAAGGAGGGGGAAGACTTCCACTTGAAGGGAGTCCTGAAATGCAGCAGCAGTTAGAGAGAGAGAGAGGAACCGAAAGCTCAGAGACATCCTGGAGCTGGACCAGGATGACCAGAAGGAATGCGGAGGAAGTGGTCTCCCTTTCCCCTCCCCTTTGCCAGTTTGAGACAGAGTAAAGGAGCTCTTGCAGAACGCTTGGGGTAAAAACTGAACTGAACTAAACATTCTGACCCTGGGCAGGAGGGGTGGAAATCCCCAGAGGAGTCTCCCAAGAGTCTGTCCCCAGGGGCTGGAAACCTTTCACAGAGGGAGGATTAAAGACTTTCAGCTTTAACCCCTGTACCTCGTGAATATCGACTATGGTGATAACGAACTGTTTCCCTCGAACCCCATAGATGAGACCTTTGGTTGAAGCCAAAGGGCCAAGGGGTGAGAGAAAACCCCTGTGTTGTAATGAAGAGAGAGAGATTTTCCAGCTACGACTGCTGCCTTGAAGAGGAGAGACACTGCTGCCCTGAAAGTGAAAAAGACCTTTTCTTCTTTTCTTCTGAACTTTTATTTGGAGGGAAAGGAAGGATTTGATCTAATGTAAATATATTGCTTTACCATAGGAGAGATAGTTAGAATTGTTGTATATAATGTATTATAGTACTTATTGTGTAGTAATAAACTTTACTATAATTTTCTCCATGTTAGTAGATGTGTTATGTCTGGAAAACCCTCTCACACTGAAACAAATTGGGGAGGGGGGTTTGGAAGTTGGAAATTGGATTTTTGGAGGTCTCAAACCACGACATCAGTAAAGGGCGGTGAGCAACTCACTTGTTATTGATGCCCTTCTGGGTCCCTTATAAAAGCACATGGGAGTGGAGTCAGGGTGGATTTGGAAGCACTGATGTTCAAATAAACTGGATGGCAGAAATAACAAGACAGCAACCAATGCTCACTTTGTGCATAAAAGATAGGGACATAGGGTTGATTGATACAGAGGCAGATGTCTCCATAATTTTGGCTCAAACCTGGCCTGCAGAATGGCCACTCAAAAATATGCGGAATACAATTTTAGGAATTGGGGGTACTGAGATACCTAAGCAGAGTACGCATGTTTTGCCGACATGTAATCCTGAAGGACAAGTAACCTGGTTTCAACCTTTCATTTTAAACACTCTGATCTCCCTGTGGGGGCAGGATTTACTGGAGCAATGGAATGTGCAGCTTGTAACTCAACCTGCAAATTTATGCTAGTGGCCACTGACAAACCTCCCCTGCTCAAACTGACATGGTTAACAAATAAGCTGGTTTGGGTTGATCAGTGGCCCTTGAAAGGGCAGAAGCTCATTCAAGCACATAAAGTAGTGCAACAGCAACTAGATGTGGGGCACATAATTCCATCTACTAGTTCTTGGAATACTCCCATTTTTGTGATACTGAAGAAATGGTATGGGAAGTGGCAACTGTTACATGATCTCAGAACCATCAATGCTGTAATGCAACCTATAGGATTGTTGCAGCTGGGGGTTCTCACTGTCCTTGATCCTAAAGATTGTTTTTTGACAATGCCGTTACATCCAGAGGACAGTGCACATTTTGCCTTTTCTTTGCCTGTGATTAATAATGCAATGCCCATGCAACGATTTCAATGGGTCATGTTACTACAGGGTATGATGAATAGTGCTATAATGTGCCAGACTTATGTGGCAGTTGTGCTACAATCGATCAGGGAAAAGTATAGATCTTGCATTGTTTATCACTATATGGACGACATTTTAACATATGCTGAGTGACAGGATCAATTTAATGTAGCATTGAAGGAGTTATTTTATTGCAGGAGTTGCAAGCTAATGGGTTAGAAATTTCTGCAAAAAAGGTCCAGACATGCCCACCGTGGAAATATCTAGGCTGTATATTATCTGACTGGTCTGTCACACCACAGTCATTGATTCTAAAGCCTGTGGTAAAAATGTTGAACAATTTACAGAAACTATTAGGCACGATGAATTGTGTTGGTCCACTTCTGGGCATTACTACACAGTAGTTAAAGAGTCTATTCGATTTATTGAAGGGCGATAGTGATTTGACATCACTGCGCACATTAATGAGAGAAGTGAAGGAGGCTATACACCTTGTTAGTCAGTAGATTGCTTCACGCAAAGAAGAGCGGGTCGAGCCTGACTTTCCAGTAAGATTGTTTTTCCATTGGCGATATACCCTTCTGCACTGCTAGGACAGTTTGACGGACACAGTGTCATACATTTAGAATGGATATTTTTGCCACATAATCCCCAATGAAGGAATTATGTGCTGAATTAATTAAGCGGGAAGGTATCGGTGCCAACGGCTTACAGGGTATGATCCTGCTTGTCTGCATTTGCCTCTCATGGTCAAAGATTATGAATATCGGTTGCAAAACGCAGAATGCTTTCAAATTGCCCTAGCTGTTTTCATGGGAAACGTTTCTTTTTCTTCACAAGCAGATAAATTGTTGCATGGGATGGCACAATTACCTTTAACCCTGAATATAATCTTATCACCTGTACCTATCCCGGGTGAAAGAAATGTGTTTATAGACGGGTCTGGGAATACAAAAAAAGCTGCCATTGCATGGCAAGAAAAGGGGATATGGAAGCATGCTTACATCAGAGAAAATAGTTCAAAGCAGTGCGAGTTTCATGCGATAATCCTTGCCTTTTCTCTCTTTGAAACTGAGGCAATTAATGTTATCTCTGATTCTCAGTATGTGGTAGGTGTTGTACAAAGAATTCATTCAGTTTTGCTGAATGAAATAAATCAGAAAACTCTCTTTGAACTGTTTGTCCAACTCAAAGCCCTTTTAGAGAAAAGGACAGTCTCATTCTTTATTCTGCACATTCACAGCCACACTTCTCTTCCTGGCCCTATTACAAAAGGGAATACAGTTGCCGTTCAGTTTATGGCAGCAACTCTACAGTTTGATTATGTGAAGGTTTCGCATTCCTTTTTCCATCAAAATGTGTTCAGTTTATGCAAACAGTTCGGCCTTACACTCACTCAGGATAAGGATATCGTATGAGCTTGTCCAGAATGTCAGAGAATATCATCTTCTATTCCTTTGCAGGGAGTAATTCCCAAGGATTACAAGCCAATGATTTGTGGTAGTCAGATGTTACACATATTGCAGCATTTGGACCGCTTCACTTTGTGCATGTCACAATTAATACATTCGCAGGCTTTCTGTGCACATTTGCTCACGCTGAAGAAAAAAGCAGTGACGTGCCTCGACATTGGACTCGATGGGGCTATGGCAGCAAATTAAGACAGTGTCTCAGTTTAATGAGACAGAAATCTTTTCTTAGGAGGGCAGGATATAGGGAAAAAACCCAAGCTCCTTCCTCTGAGTAATTATAACTTTGAAATTAATAGACTCCAATCGAAAGGTGTGGAAAGGAAAAAAATAACAGGTCTTTACTAAAGAATATATATATATAGGTAACACAAAAAAACCCCAGTCAAGCAACAATCCCGTAACCCAACTTCCACCAAAACCAATTAAATACTTTTTTACCCTTTGGCACAGTTATAACCACATCCAGCAGGGGACGCTGGCACCTCAGGAGGCAGGTGGTTGCAGTTGCTCTCCAGTGGTCACCAGGGGGCACTGTTGGGCCTAGAGAGGAGCAGAGGCTGCAGTTGCTCACTGATGGTCAGCAGAGGGAGCTCCAGACGGGCCCCACGTGGCAAATGGCGGATCTCAACTGTGGCGGCTGGTTCAAGACCTCAAGGTGGGCCCCCACCCCTTGGTCATGGGGGCAGCAACTGGCAAGGGACAGAGATGTCAGTCCGTCCAGCAAAGAGCAGGGAGACCCAGAAAAAAGGGAAAACTCACAAGATACTGGCAGTCTCTTTGACAGCAGAGGTGGTGTGTAATCCCCTACCACAAGCACTGCAGGGACTCTCTCACTGGAGAATGAACCGGAGCTCCCCCCCCCAGCCCTTGGTAACTCCAAAGGTCACCCAGGTCGTGGGTAAAACAGGATGGGGGGGGGGGCAGAGGCGAAACTGGGACCTCCCTCAGGGCCCAAAGAACAGGCGACTCGGCCAAAAAAAGACTGTACTCAGAACTTGCTTCCCCACACCACTCCTGAGTCCGGTCAAAAGCCAAGTCCCACCCCACCTGTAGTGAGAATGTTGATATTTTTTGGTCTGTGTTTGACCCCAGCCACCTGTGGTAGTTTATATTCTCCCTGCCAAATTCACTGATAAAACAGAGAATTTGTCCTTGGAGGGAGAACTTCTGTATAAACCATTTTAATTGGTGTTCTACTATTGGTTCATGGTCTGCCAAGGGCATTTGAAGGAGAAGGTGAAGAGGAGAGGAGGAAGGTTCGACCCTCGACTCAATTAGAAAAGACCCCCGAAGTAGACTGTGCATGCGTTAGGGGATTTCCAAAGTTCTCATGCATGCGCTGAAGGGATGAAGTTATATAACTAAGAGGGTGTGATTGAGAGCCTCTGGCGGGGCGATACTGGCCGTACCTTCCCGAGTTGAGGTGCTCATGGATTGTATAAAAAGTAGACAAGTTGTTTGGTTGGGGGGGCTTGCTCTACATGAAGGATCAAGTTGCCTTTAGCGGGGACGCCTGCTGTCGTGGGAGCCTGCTAACCCTCCGACAAATGCTGCTGCTGCAGAGGGCTTTATAGTCTTTGGAATGGGTAAGATCATCTCATAAATTACACCTAGGTGAGTAGGGTGTCGTACTTTCCTCTTTAGTTTTCCCCTTCTCCCGAGTGCCTGTTTCTTTTTTGTTAGCCACCTTTCGTAATAAATATTTGCTTTATTGAGTTCCAACAGTGTCTGGGTTTTCAAGTTTCAGTATGTCTCGAACCCTCCCCAATACATTTTTGGCGATGAGGATGGGATCCTGAACACGAAAACTCACTGTTGCTGGGGTAAGGGTGGCCTCTGCAAGTATGTAGTTTGTAGGGCTGCGCCGTTTGTTGCCAGAAAGCAGGACCTATACAGTTGATAGGGAACGCAGCTCGTTGTTAGAAAACGGGACCTGTACGGCTGGTAGGACTGCGCCCCTTGTTGCTAGAAAGCAGGACCTATACGGTTGGTAGGACTGCGCCGCTCGTTGTTAGAAAGCGGGACCTATATGGCTGGTAGGGCTGCACCGCTCATTGCATGGAAGCGGGACCTATACAGATGATAGGGTTATGCCACTTGTTGCCGTAAAGCGGGACCTATACAAGTGATAGGGCTGCGCTGCTTGTAGTGCAGGGATCGAGAAGAAGGGAATTCCTTCTTGCTGGGCTTTGCTGTCCGGTTTGGACCCGTGCGGGACCTGAGGTGAGGGGAGTTCCTGTTTGCGGGGCATTGGTTTTCTGTGGGTTTTGCAGGAGCAGTGCACTCTCTGCAGAGCCGGGTTTTTTTCTTTTTCTTCTTTCTTTTTTCCCGCTTGATGGTAGGGGCAGGGTTTGTCGGAGGGAGATGTTGCGCTGTAGGGCTAGGATATAGCTATCCAGGAACTACGGGGGAAGGACCCGGTTTCAGGAGCTGTTACGTCTGATGCTGACAGATAGGAGCTAGGGAGTTTAACCTCCACCCCTTACGTTTGTTTTTGTTTTTTTCTTTTCCCTTCCCTGTCCTCCTATCCTTGTTGGTTTCCTACTAGTTGTGCTGCCTGTGCCTTCCCTGTTTCCTCCCAGTAGTTTTCTCTTCTCAGATAAAAACTCCTTGTTGTGAGGGAGTCGGGGGGGACTGTAGTTAAGGAGGATAAGCGTGAGCTGGTTAGCAAAACTTTTAACCTCTCAGAAAGGGGATTTAGGAGGTACTCCTTTTATGGAGCGTTCTGGTTGGACCCAGAGAAAGGGAAAGACATGTAAAGGAAAAGACACAGGACCTCGAGTTAGGGCTATTGTAACAGATCCAGGATGGGATCCAAAAACATGGGATGGCAACATCTGGAGTACCAGTGAGTCTGATAGTGAACAGGAGAATGCAGAAAGAGATGGAGAGGAAATACCCTCGGGACCTGCAAAGGCAACTCCTGTGGTTAAATGAAAGGGGGCCATGGATCCTGTTACAGGGCGTTGGGCACGGATCGATACCATGGAGGATTTTACACCATAGGATGTCAAAAACTTAATCAATCGTTATAGCCAACACCCAGGGGAGAAACCCCAACAGTGGCTAGTGCAGCTAATGGAAGAGGGAGCTGATAGTGTTGTAATTGATGGGGTAGATGCCCCACGATTCGTAGGATTGATGGGGGATCCGTATGTTCATGTCGCATTGCGCCGTGTTCCTGTGGGTCAGAACTTTACATTGCCACTGGATTCAGTGATAGACATGAATGATGGAACCTGACCTCCCACAACTAATCAATGGGTCACATTAAGGCAAGCTATCCTCCTACTCAAGCAGGAGGGGATGAAACTTACTGTTCAGTTTGGTGATCCAGGAACATACCTCGATCAACCTTTCACACCAGGTACATGAAATATATTACTTGAGGGGTACCCATCACAATGGAAACCAAATCTCATACCCATTCTGATGACAGTGCAAGGTAACCCTATTCGGGAAGTGATTGAAAAGTTAGGACAGTTAGGGGATTTACCTGGGCTTCCAGGGGGCCCAGAACAATCTGAGATACGAGGGGGTACTAAGCCTCTAAAAGAGGTACCAACGGGGGACAAGTGAGAGTTGGGTGAATGTACCCGCCTGTTCAAGTTTCTGCTTCAACGTGGAATCCCAAAATCTGAAACTGATAGTATGCCCCTGAGTGTACTACGAAAAATGATGTAAACTGGGAAAAAGGAGGGTCAAGTTCGTAGTGTAACCCAGATAGAAACTGGAGCAGTCTCGGTTCCTGCTTTAGAAGCAATGGAACCATAATATCCTTGGAAGGACCTAGATAAGACTCTTGCTACGTTTCACCCCAAAGCGGAATAGGGAAGTGGTCAAGTCCCAGGTCCAGATATCCATGTAACTCGGCATGACCCGTGCCCCTTTGTCACTTGTATCATTTGGTGGGGGTCCACCAATTTGCAACAGGTGCGGACTTTAGTGGACACTGGGGCGGAAGTCATAATTTTACACAGGAATCCTACGAAGTATAAGGGGGACTTGTCATCGGTATGGGGGCTTGGGGAACATCCAGTCCAAAGTGTTCAGATAAAAATAAAATTACAAGTAGGTGATTGGTAACCTCGGGTATGTCAGGTTATGATAGCTGCAATAGGTGAATACATAATTGGCATAGATCTATTAAAGGGGAACACTCTGACTATAGATCAGCATTTATGGGCATTTGGGGCCACGCGGTGGTTAAATGTTTGGGCAGTTCAGGTCGGGCACGTGCAAGAAGTTGCAGAAATACCCGTTGCCACACAAGTGGTAAACATTAAACAATATCGCATACCCAGTGGGGATGAAGCTATCCAGGAGACTATTGATGACCTTTTAGAGGTTCAGGTTTTGCCTTTTGCACATTCTCCATTTAATAGTCCAATTTGACCAGTGAAGAAACCAGATGGGAGTTGGCAAATGACTGTGGACTATAGGGGGATGAATCGAGTCACTCCACCAATCACATCAGCTGTTCCTGAGGTTGCTACCTTAGTGCAACGTATACAGCAGCATCCAGGAGAATGGTACGCTGCAATAGATGTAGCAAACTCATTTTTTGCTATTCCTGTCCCTAGTAAAGCGCAGGGGGAAACAGTAAATTCCGGATAAGGTGAGGGAGGCTATAGCAAATTGACCCAGACCGGAGACAAAGAAGCAAGTCCAACAGTTCGTCGGAACTGTGGGGTTTTGGTGAGCTTATTTACCAGGGCTGTCAGTACTACTCAAGCCCCTGTACAAAGTAACATGAAAAAGGAGTCAATGGGAATGGGGTCCAGAACAAGAGCAAGCATTTCAGAAAACAAAATCAACAGTGCAAGAGTACATGGAGTTACATCCCTTGGAGGACGGACCCGTTGAATTACAAGTTACTATAAAGGCAGACAGCCCTGTGGAGTCTCTGGCAGTTACAGCAGGGATGGCGACGGTCGCTTGGGTTTTGGTCCCGTCAACTGACTGGAGCCGAAGTGCAATACACAGCATTCGAAAAAGCACTGTTGGTAGCATATTGGGCATTGTTAGATACCGAGAGTAGAACCGTGGGACACGAAGTCACCCTACATTCAGATGTGCCCATTGTTACATGGGCACTAGGGCCCACAGCAACTCACAAAATAGGGCATGCTCAGGAAGTTACTATTATGAAAATGAAATGGTATCTGCATTTCATCTGGGTTTTCAAATTTCAGTATGTCTCGAACCCTCCCCAATACACCCACCCCACCCCTGAGGGAAAGAGAACAAAAAAAGCAAACCTGAGTTCTCCCTCCCCCAGTTGTACCTATGGGCGGGAGGGTGGGGGGGACGGGGATGGGAACTGGGCGGGGGGGGGGGGGGGGGGGGGGGGGGGGGGGGCGACACAGGACACAGTTTAGCTGGTGTACTGAGGTTACTTAGCATTTCAATGAAGCAGTTGTTAAGCTCTGGTCTCACTTAACAATAGCATCTTAGCTTGCTGGAAAGAAGTTGTTGGTATGGGAAAATTCACTAGGAAAAAGCAAAAAAGTATAGAACTATAACAGACAGATAATGGTCCTGGGTATTCAGCCACCTGCACATGGAATTTTTTGCAATAATGGGGGGTTTGTCATCTCTTTGGCATACCACATAATCCACAGGGGCAAGCTATTGTAGAACTCTGTATTAAAAACCATGCTCTTAAAACAAAAAAGGGGGAATATGACACCCCAAGAGCAATTGGATAAAGCTGTATTTACCCTTAATTTTTTTAATTTGGATCACTTTAATTGTAGCAGAACAGGTTGTCATTATGGGACCACTGGTTCATTACATGAACAGAAGTCAAAAGTATTATACTAGGATCCACAGGGGGATGCTCAATGACAAGGTCCTGTCGTGTTGTTAGCATAGGGAAGGGGGTATGCATGTGTTTTATTGCCCACAGGACACTGTTGGCTTCCAGTACATTGGTAAAACTGTATCATGAGTTGGACGGACCCAACACACAGTCTGATTCTGCAAATGAAGAAGCTGACCCTCAAGACTCCTAGAAAGAGACCAAGGAATGCTGAGCAGCACAAACCTGAAAAGATTGCAAGATCAGGTAGAATAAATGATGGAGACTGTCGGAGCTACATCTGATCCTCAAAACATCTTCCTAGCCTATCTGGCCACATAGTGGCCAGTATTAGTACAGTAAAAAGGGCATTTCTGGGTGTGATGTGGGTCTCCTTATTTAATCTGACCCAGGTTCACATTTATTGGGCTCATATACTTGACCCTCCAATGTTTCGACCAGTCACATGGTGGAACCTGGAAATGCCACTAACAATGGATGTCTAACTGGATTGGAGGTGTTTGGCTGCCACCTTGTGGTTCTTTGGAGGAAAACAAAGATTGAATTAAAACTAATAGAAGTCAAACTTTTTATACACATCTTCCACCTGTATGTCTTGCCAATAGACCAATTAATTGTCGCTGTTGGAACAGACATGACACAGAGTATCCAACAGAAAGGTTTATTGGATAGAAAAGAGAAGCCTCCAGCTTGCACTTTACAGCTCCTTATATACATTTCTAAGGCACACGTATTCTTTACAGATAGGTTAATTCAAACACATGAAACACAGTCTCACGGCTGATAGGTGGACTCTCTCAGTCTTACTTTCCCACAGTCTCTCTGCACATCTGTTCTTGTTTTCTTCTCATGTTTACATTCTACTCAGTCACTTTGTTCAAAATAAGTCCTTGTTTCTCACGGGACAGCTTTCTCCTGGTGTTTTTCTCTTTTCTCAGGGTGCATCGATATGTTGTCAGGACTAAGGCCTCCATTCTCAGTCACCTTTTCATTCCATGTTAGGGTCTCAGTCCAGCCGAAATTCCCCACAATTAATGGTTGCCTACCATTTGTAGAAAAATTCCATTTATATTACCAGCAAAGGGAAGATAGGGGACACTCTAGTGGGAATTTAACTTTTCTTTCCATCACTGGACTTGATTGACAAAGAGATGGGGGGGGATTGTCTCCCTCTCAACTACCCATTTGCAAAATTCCATGAAGCACCACATCAGATATACTTGCTGTACAGTGGACTCCATGTAGACTAACAACTCCAGGAATAGCAAACATTGGATTAGCTGGAGTAAAAATGATGGACTGGGGACTGAGGGGTCATTTGATCACCAACACATCACATCCTATAAACTTCGCACAAGTTACGAAGGAGACCCTTAAATGGACAGAAGGAGGTCTCTCAGGACAATATATAAAAACAGTACTGGCCCTTGGGTAAGCAAACTATGGAGGGTTGCAATGCCATTTCTAATTAGACACTATTCTAGGGATAATTCATTGTATTGACTAACTCTCACTAACTGGCATAATGACTCAGTCATGGTGTGTACCTCTCACCCATATGTCTTCTTTGCCACACCTCACATTGTGATTAGTATTACTAACAATACCTTTAATATCACTGTAAGCAATTCTTATTATTTTAGTTGTATTACAAATCAAAATGCATCTACTCTCAAATTTATCGTTAATAATTCCTATGTGCAAAAGACCCAAACTGCGGCTCCCAGTGAACCTAACCAGAAGCTGGGAGGATAATGCAGGATATAGTAAATTAGTGAAACTGTTAACACAATCAAGAAATCAGATGAAAAGGTTCATTGGATGGCTAATTGCTTTTATCATCTCTGCAATAATCATAGCAGCTACTGCAGCAATAGTTACTGTACAGGCATACAGTGACCAGTGTGTTGGGTAATATGTCAGCATCGAGAGCTATACAAAAAAGTATAGACCAGCAAATATTAGCAAGGTTCGAGGCAGTAGAAGCAGTTTTAATATGGATCGGGGATAGACAAGATGCTATGAGTAATAGGATGACCTTAAAATGCAATTTGGAACACCAACATAAAGGATTATGTGTCACTCCATTAGTATGAAATGATAGCCATTGTGACTGGGCACAAGTTTGAAAAGATTTGCACGGTGCCTTTGCCAAAAACATCGATGGTAAAATTCAAGATTTTGCTGAAGTAATAAAATCGCAGATGTCTCAAACTCGATCTTCAGCTGAACAACGTGTCTGGTGGGAGTTGTCTGATAACATTCAATGGCTAAATCCCAAACATTGGTTCAAAGGACTTAATTTAAGGATCTGGATATTTATGGTAGTAGCAGGTTTTTTAATAATCTGTCTGTTTTTAATATTTCAAGTCCTCTGGAAGCCCATCAGACAAACACGAAGACAAGAAACCCGAGTCCTGACCCTTTTTGCAATGAACCCCAAGTGTCAAAACAAAAAAGGGGGAGATGTGGGAACAAGTTGAGCCAACCTGCACTTGAGGTTCAGTTAATTAGAACCAAAAAGGAGTGTTGACCTTGACTGATGTTTTGACAAAGACAGTGCTGTGTTTTCAAAGTGGAAAACCACTTAATGGTCTGCATGGTTTACCATGATTGAAAACAATCACAGAATCATAGAATCATAGAATCATCTGGGTTGGAAGGGACCTCTGAGATCATCAAGTCCAACCCTTGATACACTACCACTGCAGTTGCTAGACCATGGCACTAAGTGCCACATCCAGTCTCATCTTAAAAACCTCCAGGGACGGAGAATCCACTACTTCCCTGGGTAGCCCATTCCAATGTCTGATTACTCTCCCTGTAAAGAAATTCTTTCTAATATCTAACCTAAACCTCCCCTGGCACAACTTGAGACCATGCCCTCTTGTCTTGCTGATAGTTGCCTGGGAGAAGAGACCAACCCCCACCTGGCCACAACCTCCTGTCAGGTAGTTGTAGAGAGTGATGAGGTCTCCCCTGAGCCTCCTCTTCTCCAGGCTAAACAACCCCAGCTCCCTCAACCTCTCCTCATAGGACTTGTGCTTGAGTCCCTTCACCAGCCTAGTTGCTCTCCTTCGGACCTGCTCCAGCACCTCAGTATCCTTCCTGAACTGAGGGGCCCAGAACTGGACATAGTACTCCAGGTGTGGCCTCACCAGCGCGAAGTACAGGGGAAGAATCACTTCCTTGGACCTGTTGACCACACTGTTCCTGATACAGACCAGGATGCCATTGGCCTTCTTGGCCACCTGGGTACACTGCTGGTTCATGTTCAGCTTCCTGTCAATCCAAACTCCCAGGTCCCTTTCTGCCTGGTTGCTCTCCAACCACTCTGTCCCCAGCCTGTAGTGCTGCATGGGGTTGTTGTGGTCAAAGTGCAGGACCCGGTACTTAGCCTTGTTGAACCTCATCCCGGTGGAATCAGTCCAACTCTCCAACCTATCCAGGTCCCTCTGCAGAGCCCTCCTGCCTTCCATCTGATCGACACTCCCCCCCAGTTTAGTGTCATCTGCAAATTTGCTGATGATGGACTCAATCCCCTCATCTAAATCATAAATAAAGATATTAAACAGAACTGGGTCCAACACTGATCCCTGGGGGACACCACTAGTGACTGGCTGCCAACTGGATGCAGCACTGTTCACCACCACTCTCTGGGCCCGGCCCTCCAGCCAGTTCCTAACCCAGCACAGGGTGCCCCTGTCCAAGCTGTGGGTTGCCAACTTTTTCAGGAGTATGTTGTGGGAGATGGTGTCAAAGGTTTTGCTGAAGTCCAGGTAGACCACATCCACAGCCTTCCCCTCATCCACCAGGTGAGTCACCTGATCATAAAAGGAGATCAGGTTGGTCAGACAGGACCTGCCCCTCCTAAACCCATGCTGGCTGGGTCTGATCCCTTGTCCATCCTGTAGGTGCTGTGTGATTACACTGAGGATGATCTGCTCCATAACCTTGCCAGGCACTGAGGTCAGGCTGACAGGCCTGTAGTTTCCCGGGTCCTCCTTCCGACCCTTTTTGTGGATTGGCGTGACATTTGCCAACTTCCAATCATCTGGGACCTCCCCAGTGAGCCAGGACTGTTGGTAGATGATGGAGAGTGGCTTGGCGAGCTCTTCCGCCAGCTCCCTCATCACCCTTGAATGGATCCCATCTGGTCCCATAGACTTGTGGGGATCCAAGCAGCTCAGCTGTTTCCTTCTGGATTACAGGGGGGCTGTTCAGATTCTTATCTCTTTCTACAAGCTCCAGAAGCCAGCTGTCCTCAGGACAACCTGTCTTACTGTTGAAAACTGAGACAAAGAAGGTGTTAAATACCTCAGTCTTTTCCTCATCTTTGATAATTATATTCCCGCCCGTGTCCAGTAAAGAATGGAGGTTTTCCTTGCCCCTCCTTTTGCTACTGATGTATCTGTAGAAGGACTTTTTGTTATCCTTCACAGAGGTGGCGAGATTCAGTTCAAGTTTTGCCTTTGTCTCTCTAATTTTCTTTCTACATGACTTAACTATATTCCTAAATTCTTCCTGAGTAGTCAACCCTTTCTTCCAATGATAGTGTGTGAATGTGTGAAATCAAAACATCAAGTCAGCAAAATCTTGGGAATTCTGGTTAACTGAATGACAACACCAGCTGCCGTTTACCAAAAAACGCTAATAAAAGGGAAATGCAGAGAGAGATCTGCAGAGAAATACTGAAAACTGAATTGTGTGTGTGCAGTCCCATTCAACCATCGTCGATATTTCTGTTTCATAGAATCATGGAATCATAGAATATCCTGAGGTGGAAGGGACCCACAAGTCCAACTCCTAGCCCAGCACAGGACAGTCCCAAAAATCACATCATGTGCCTGAGAGCATTGTCCAAAAGCTTCTTGAACTCTGGCAGGCTTGGTGCTGTGACCACTTCACTAGGGAGCCTGTTCTATTGCCCAACCACCCTCTGGGTGAAGAACCCTTTCCTAATATCCAGTTGTCCTGGTTTCAGCTAGGGTAGAGTTAATTTCTCAGTAGATGTTACAGTGCTGTGATTTGGGTTCAGAATGAGAATGGTGTTGATAATACACTGATGTTTTGGTTTTTTGCCAAGTCATGTTTCTCATAAGTCAAGGACATTTTTTTTTCTTGTCTCATGTGCTGCCAGTGAGGAGGTATGCAAAAGAAACTGGGAGGAAGTATGAGAAATAAATAACCTGGTTTTATTATAAGCAAATGAATTTAGTGGAAAAACAGAAGGGGGTGGGATTTTCTTTTTCGTTTAGTTCCAAGGGGGTTTTTTTAGGTGTATCGTGAAAGTTGTAAGGTGGAGAGTCCTGTCTGGGCCCGACGCCAGGGAAAAGTACAAAAATAAAAATGTATCCTCTGCCACGTGGCCATCCATC
Source organism: Chiroxiphia lanceolata (assembly GCF_009829145.1). Lineage (NCBI taxonomy): Eukaryota > Metazoa > Chordata > Aves > Passeriformes > Pipridae > Chiroxiphia > Chiroxiphia lanceolata. Next base: position 10,066,281 of record NC_045670.1, on the reverse strand, counting down.
GTGTATGGAGAGACCCCTCTGTACCGTACAGAGAGGTACGTCACAAATCAATCAAGAGGGAAGGTAACACCCCCTCCTGAGTCCGAGAAATTACCTTTTAAGGCAAAAAACTGGTGGTCACTGAATATTTAACAGCTTATGTAATCGAAAGAATACAAAGGGAGTAATTTTCAAATGGCTGGTGTGCCTTTAGGTCCATGTGACTTGGAGTGCACCCAGCGTGCGGAAATAAAGAACTTCTCGCCACACTTTCCTTGTCCTACAGGTATGTTTTTTCCTTTTTTAAATTTAAAGGAAGGATTTTTCCTACAGAAGTATAGCTGGGACAATGACCCGAACTGGCCAAAGGGATATTCCACACCACAGAACATCATGCCCAGTATATAAACTGGGGGGAGTTACCCAGAAGGGGGGGTCAATCTGAGTTCGGGAAGGGGGGTCTGGCATCAGTCAGTGGGCAGTGAGCAATTGCATTGTGCATCACTTGTTTTACTTTTTCACTTTTTATTGTTGTTATTATTGTTATTATTGTATTTTACTTTATTTTCAATTATTCTTATCGCAACATACAAGTTTTACTTTGATTCTCCTCCCTGTTCCACTGGGGGGGGGGGGGAAACGGGGGGGGGGGGTTGAGCAAGTAGCTGAGTGGTGCTTTATCTCCAACTGGGCTTAAAAACCACCACACCAACTGTCACGTGAAGGGGGGGGGGATATGGGCGACCCTTAGAGAGGGGAGATTCTTTCAACCCACAGAGATTTATTTGTCTGTCAGCGCCCCAGGGAAAATGAAACCGTGTATGTCCAACCCAGTCTGTCAGGTATCCCGTAAGGGGACTCTTCACTAGACAGATTCACAAAATCGGGGTAATTCGGTTGCCCTTTTTTGGAGACTGCCACGCAACAGTATAAGGGAGACCCCTCAACAGGTCTTCCCACGTGTTATTCCACAGCCGGCAAACTGTCAGCACCTTATGAAGGACTCTAACAGTTTACAGAATAACACTCTTTATTAATGCAAATTGGGACAAGTTAATAAGTTTCGTGGTCATCAGTGATAGGGTCTAGCTGCAAGAACACACTTGAAGCAATCTAATACTATAAAGCAAGTACAAGCACAAACTCTAAACCAAAACAATCTACTAATATATTATGGAGCAAAACACAAGTTCTAGTCCTTAAAGCAGTAATTAGCACGCATAGCATAAGTTTCTCACTCGACAGGTGTCCTTGGAGGGGGGGGGCAGGAAGACAGGTTCAGCCCATCAGCTGATCCAGCATTTCTCCCCATTTCCAGCTTCCTTTTATATTATTTCTTTAGGTTTAGGTGGAGTTTGAGTCAATCTATTCATAAGTGCTTAATTGGATAGCTGTCCTTGGCATCTATCTTTCTTGGTGGACAGATATGGTATGGTCAAAGTGTCACCGTGTTCCCTTTCCTGCAGGATGTTTGTGGAGGGTGGCCATAGTGCCTTCACATCACTCCCCTCTCCAGTAGATCCTCCAATAACAGGTGGTTATCAGTGTTTAGGGAACCTTTGTGTGGCATCGTGACCATGTTTCATCCAGGAAGCAGCAGCTGGTTCTCCTTCTGTAATTCTTATTCTCCTTTAACTTTTAACCCTATCCATTACTCCACACCAACACCACCAACTGTTGTAGTTTTAGTTAAATGGGAAGGATCTTTAGTGATGAATATTTCATACCACCACATAATTTGGAGTGTGGGGACCTCCCCCATCCGAGCTAGATCAGGGGAAGACTGTCCCCAGTGGCTCGGGACCTGACAGAAAGGTGGATCCCTGGAGTGGAGCATCCCGAGAACTCAGGAGACAGGAGATAAAAGAGCAGGCGTGAGCCAGAACTGCCTCTCTCTGTACCTGGTTTTCTGCCTGCTGGAGCATGACAGACTCTTGGAGTCTTTGCTGGGGTGCTCAGCCATTTCCTTTGCTGTTCGACTGAACCCAGATTCGCTATTTCACAACAGCCCAGAGACATTTTCACCTCAACCTGGAGCCACTGCCCAAGCCTACTCCACCCCACCGGGCCCCAGCACTGCGCCAGGTCAGCCCCAGCCCTGAAACCGACACCCACGTAGTTTGCTATGCCACACCATCACCTCAGCAGAATAAGACTTTCTCAGATGAAATATCCTTCCAGGTTTTGTTTTAATCTAGGGAGAAAGGGGGAGTTAGATAATATTTTTCTGCTGTTGTGTTTTTGGTTTTTTTTCTTTTTAGGAAAATTGTTATTTTTTCCTTCATTCAGACTCCTTGTAATTTTTACCCTCTCTATATTGTGGGAGAGAAATATAAAAGGAAATGTTTATCTCATTAGAGGTCTCAACCTCCCAAATATATATATATTGTCATTAAACCAAGACACCAACTTAAACCTCCCCTGACACAGCTTCATGCCATTCCCTCAGGTCCTGTCACTGGTCACCACAGAGAAGAGATCAGTGCCTTACAAGCTTTATATCTTTCTTATATCATTGTGTCCAAAACTGCACACAGTACTTGAGGTGAGGCTGCACCAGTGCAGAGTAGACCAGGTCAATCCCCTCCCTCAACCGGTTGGCACTGCTGTACCTGGTGCACCCCAGGACACAGTTGGCCCTTCTGGCTGCCTGGGCACACTGTTGACTTGTATTCAACTTGATGTTGAACAGGACCTCCATGTCCCTTTCTGCAGCACTGCTTTCCAGCATCTCATTCCCCAGTCTGTCCGTACATCAAGGGTTTCCCTGTCCCAGGTGAAGAATCTGTCACTTGTCTTTCTTAAACTCCATATGGTTGGTGAATGCCCAGCCCTCTCATTTGTCGAGGTCTCTCTACAGGGCCTCTCTGCCCTCAAGGGAATCAACAGGTACATCCAATTTGGTATCATAAGGAAACTTACTTAGTATACCTTTGAGTCCTGCGTCCAAGTCGTTTATGAAGATGTTGAAGAAAACTGGGCCTAAAATGGAGCCCTGCAGAACCCCACTAGTGACCAGTCACAAGTCTGATGTTACCCCATTCACTATAACCCTTTGTGACTGACCTGTGAGCCAGTTGCTCACCTACCGCATGATGTGTTTATCCAGTTGTGTGCTGGACATTTTGTCCAGAAGGATCCTGTAAGAGACAGTATCTAAAGTTTTACTTGTATTGGGACGAAGTCGTGATGATATTTTTGGTCTGTGTTTGGCCTTAGCCACCTGCAGTAGTTTTTAGTTCTCCCTGCCAAGTTCACTGATACAACAGTGAATTTGGCCTTGGAGGAAGAACTTCCGTATAAACTGTTTTAATTGGTCTCCTGTGATTGATTAATGGTTCGTCAAGGGCATTTGGAGGAGAAAGTGACGATGACACGAGGAAGGCTCACCCCCAGACTCAATTGGAAAGACCCCCAGGACACAATGCGCATGCGTGGGGGGATTTCCAAAGTTCTCACGCATGCTCAGAAGGGGTGCACTTACATAACCAAGGGGGGGGGATTGAGAACCCCTGACGGGGCGGTACTGGCCACACCTCCCTGGGCAGGTGTACTCAATGAACTGTATAAAAGCAGACATGCTTTCCGTGTTGGGGGCCAGCTCTACACGAAGGACCAAGTTGCTTTTAGCGGAGACGCCTGCTGAAGTGGGAGCCTGCCAACCCTTCGGAACACGTAGCTGCTGCAGAGAGGCTTTATAAGTGGTTAGAGTGGGTAAGACTCTCTTATAAGTGATACCTGGGTGAGTAGGGTGTTGCACCTTCCTTGTTAGGTTCTTTTTGTTCACTTTTCTCTTTCCTAATCTCTTTCTCTTGAGTACCTGTTTTTACTGTTAGCCACCTTTTGTAATAAATAGTTACTTTGTTAACTAGCAACGGTGTCTAGTTTTCCACGTTCCAGTATCTCTCGGACCTTTTCCCTGATAAAGTAACCCCTCCCCGATACATTACTGAAATCCAAAAAGATGACATCAACTGGTGATCAACTAGGTGGGTTACCTTGTCATAAAGGGAAATAAGTTTGACAAGCAGGACTTTCCCCTCATGAAGCTGTGCGGGCTGTGACTGATGACTGCATTGTCTTTCAGGTGTTTTTCAATAACTCCCAGAATAATCTTCTCCATAATTTTACCAATCACTGAAATGAGACTGACAGGTCTGTAGTTTCCAGGGTCATCCTTCTTGCCCTTCTTGAAAATTGGGACAGCATTTGCCAGCTTCCAGTCAACTGGGACATCTCCAGATTCCCAAGACCATTTAAAAATCCTTGAGAGAGGCGTCATGATGACATCAGCCAACTCTTTGAGTATTCTTGGATGAATCACATAAGGAATCAGCCTCCCTCTTGGTTCAGAGAACATCTACATTGGAATGAATGATAACAGTATATGGATTCATTGTGATTCATCTCAGTATGTTGGTCATCTGGGCATCTCAATGTGGAGTTTTTTTTCTTAATCAATTTATGAACTTCAATCATATTATTCATAGCACAAAAGCACACAAAGGAGTGTAGAGTATATCACAGTACCACTGGCATTACAATTACCATTTCTTCCAAAGCACAATAGCTGTTGGTTTTCAAACATAATCTGAAGTTTCCCCTCTTGGTGTCACTTTATTAATGTTTTTAGCTTCTTGTTCTATTTCTTGTGATTCACTAAGAAGTTGATGTAGCAAGCCAAATGTGAGAACAAGAAGACAAAGGCCTGGGAAATGTCTAGATGATCTTGTATTGTTTTCTCTAAGCCGTGATTTACTGTCCAGGAACAGAGCTAAGCTCTCAAGTTTGCAATTCACCACGTGGGGGTGTGAAAAAGGGGTAACTTGAAACTCCAAGGTCTATGTGTGTGTGATGTCTGGATGATCAGGCCGGCCTGCGAGAGTGATTGATGTGTGACTTGCAGCTGTGTCCTGCCTTGATTTGCTTAACCACTCCCAGCTGAAAGTGAATGAGGTAAAAACCCTGGATCATGAGGAATATAGCGATTTCTGTCCATCAAGCCAGAAGTCCGTGTGTCATTCCATCACACTTTATTCCAATTATGTAATTCACCAATGCTAGTGTACATTATGATTCCAGGAAGAAAGGCACTCAGACTCTCTAAGGTATTGATTAAAATATAATTTATTGGAGCTAGTATTAGAAGGAAAAAGAGAAAAAGAAGAATATGTCCCTTCATGTGGTGGGAACCCTGAGCTATGGAGCATAGGATGGATCTCCAATCAGGGCATGGTATGTTGCATAGATCCCATCCATAGACAGGTCTTTAGAGTTCTTACAGGATTATCTTGCAAGAAAGCAATCATTTCTACTCTCAAGCAAAAAGATGTGCACATGACAACATTCTGCTTTACTTTAAGGACAAGGCCATGTAGGTGCTTCTCCATTACAATTAGCTGGCTAAGTTTATCCTGTGGCCAGGGAATATGTACAACACAACACAGACTACACTAAGATATAAGTGCATCCTTATAGTACAGCACACTAAGCTATAATGCAGCACAGCACAGACCTGGGCCTGGGTCTATTCAGGGCATATGAGTCAGCAGTGTGCCCTGGCAGCCAGGAGGGCCAACAGTGTCCTGGGGGGCATCAGGCAAAGCATTGCCAGCCAGTCGAGGGAGGTGATTGTCCTGCTCTGCTCTGCACTGGTGCAGCCTCACCTTGAATATTGTGTGCGGTTTTGGTCACCGCAATATAAGAAAGACACTAAGCTATTAGAGACCGTCCAAAGGAGGTCTACGAAGATGGTGAAGGGCCTTGAGGGGAAGCTGTATGAGGAGTGGCTGAGGTCACTTGGTTTGTTCAGCCTAGAGGAGACTGAGGGGAGACCTCATTGCAGTCTACAACTTCCTTGTGAGAGGAAGAGGAGGGGCAGACACTGATCACTCCTGTGTGGTGACCTGTCACAGTTAACAGCAGATCTGTCGGAAGGAAGACAGGACTATAGAGGCAGATACCCTGAGTCACGGTGAGCTTGCTGGAGCTTAGTCACTATGAGTATACAAATGCTGAATCATTGTGAGTGTGCTACAGAGCAGCCAATCATGATGTATGTTTACAAAAAAGCACCAATTGTGGTGTAACATGTATGTTATGCCAAGAGCTATAAATGTCGGTAACTTGTTACAATAAAGGATCTATCTATCCCTCTCCTGTCCTGCTTTTGGTAGAAGACTCTTTCTGTGTCGCTTTGGCTGTCTCAACAGCGACATCTGGTGACTCCGACGCAGAGCTGTGCCGAAGATTTTTCTCTGAGAGAGAATTTGCAGTGATTTATCTCAGAGAGAGAGAGTTTGTGGTGATTTCTCTCCGAGAGAGAGAGTTGGCGAAATGGCGCAGGGCTGGCGGTCTCGCTGCCTGCGGTGAAGAATTCCGAAGCATGTGTGTGTGTGGGGAAACGGCTTTCCACCGGAGCTGAGCGGAGGTGGTGCCAGGCACAGCTGTGCCTGCCTCCCCTCCCCTTCCTCCCTGCGCGGACAGCCGTGCAAACACCCTTTCGTTGATTTGTGTTTTGCAGACAAGTCTTTACAGATTGCTAGAAAAGGTTTTGTGTAGACTAATTTAGTAAAATGCCTGGTTCCAAGATATTTTATTTGACAAAGGCAGTTTTTGCCAGAAAAAGAAAAAAAAAAGAGACAGAAAAGGAAAATTGGGCCGTTTTAGCCTGAGATTTCCACCTTTGTCGGGAGAGAGATAAGATCTAAAGAGATAATACAGGGAATTGCCTAGCAACAGACAGCCTTTCAAATTTAAACTGTTGCTTAGTAAGTGAATAAAGGAAATCAAATCCTTTTCTACCTTTTATAACAACAAACAAGAAAGAAAACTTCTTTGATAACCTTGATTTTTCTGTTCTCTTCTCAGTAGAGCATATGCCAGAAAGACTGAGAGGTGTAAATTTTTTCTTAGTCAATTTTTTTTAATGCAAATTGTTGCTGAAAACCAGAAAACTTTCTGAAGAACTCGAGTGCTTTCAGAACTGTGAAGTTTTCTAAGAAAGAGAAACAAAAGAGTATAAATACTCCTTCACCCAAAGATATTTTACTGGAAAAGATAACAGCACCAATAACAAACTCTAAAATAGAACACAACTGACTATTAGTTACAGCCTTGCATTGATTTGTTTAGGTTTATTACATTTGGGGATTCAAAAGACAAATTCTACCTTACTCAGATTCTGTGAGATACAAATATGCGTAATTTTGAAGATATCTAAAATTGTTTTAAACTGCATCTGTTCTAGTCTCAGTGCTAAGCAGCAGAGGTGTGTCCTTGTTATCAAGTGACAAGCTTAGACCAGAACTGTTGCTGCTTTGCCAGGAAGCATCCCTGATCCCCTGGTATGCTCCTATAAGTAAGACCCAGTTTTGAAGCAACCTGAGTGAGTTTTGCTGTAGCTTTATTTAAATTGCTAAAGTTGAAAGTTGCTAAATGTTGTTTGCAGTTGTTAAATTCTTAAATGCATCTATGTAAGTTAAACTGTTATAACTATTTTGTTTAAATAATGTGTTTAAAGTTTTCAAGAATTCCTATTCTTCATTACTTAATGCATACAAATATTCTCAAAATATTATGTTATCCCAGAAAAGTATATAATATCAGCAAAAATTCAGAATTAGTTGCTTATAAATCCTAGCTGATCATATCTTTTCAGAGGCTGGGTGAGACTGCTAAAGTCTGAAAGGACGTGACTGTTGTGCAGTTTCATGTTTTGCATCCAAAGAGGCAGAAATCTGCCCTATGAATTACTGTGAATCTTTACATTAGAAAGGTGGAAGTTTCAATTTTAAAAATACTGTTCAAATCCCAAGCTATGTGTGGCTTGATAACAGAAAAGTAAAGGATACAATACTATATTTAATCCAATTATGCAAATAAAACCCTTATCAAAATCAGTAATCCCATCCTCTGAAGGATTTCCATATGCTGGAATTTCGAACAGCCAGTTGTTTCTTCATAATGAAAACTGACAGTTATCAACCTGCTCAATTAATGCCTTGCTACTTGCTTTTATCAGTTACAATGGCCTTCCTGAAATTCAGTGTGTTTTGCTTTACAATGGGACAGAATTGTTCTGCAATACAACCTGATAAAATGCTACTCAAAATGATAAAAACAGAGTAAAAGAAAATACAGAAGTTAGAGACCTAAAGAAGCTGAGTTAAAACTAAATGCGATTGTTTTAACCAATGTTATTTGAGAAGCAGGATTGAAGAATGCTCCAGAAAAAATTCATAAAACCAAGCCATAGAACCTATCTCCTACGGAGAGAATTATACTACAAAGAATCATCACTAAGCCTTCAACTTCAAAGAAAAACTGCAAAATTACCCACGATAACCACTTAAAACTGACTAAACTATGAATAACAAACTTGTAAGTTTTTTATTAAAGGTGAAGAACAACTAGAAGAGGCAGATGAACAAGAACCGAGAGTTAACTACATCCCAGACATCAGAGACAACTTGGACTGACTTCTCACAGAAGATGCTGAATTTCAAGCTGTATTAGCAGACTGTAATAGTGATTTATCTATTCATTTTTCTAGGTACCGACTATAGACAGAAATCACGTGTTGCTGCCAATCACACATTACTCACGTAACTCAGACATTGGTTTAACTTCTCCACAATTTAGGAAGTTTTGAAAAAACTGTAAGGACAAGTAATGTTGTAATTTGCTGTTTTTCCAAAGTTAAAACAATTCTTGCAGGTTGAAGTGCATGTCACGCTGCAGACATCCGGCATAAATCTCTAAAGGTTACAACATTATACTCAGTGTGAGGGGGCATGAACCTCTTTAACAGAATTATTTGCAATGTACTGCATGAATTCTAATAACTGTTTTGTTTTCCTTTAGTGACTACTGCTGTGAAACTTCTCTTGATATGCCTAATGTAAATGTTCAGAGATTCTTATTCAGTATTAACACTGTTGAGTAGATAATCCCACGATAATGTATTGTACAGGCTAATTTAATCCATATTTGATACAATATCCCTTCAGTTCAGTCAGGGTGTGAATTATGAGTAACTAGGTTCAGGAGGTGAAATACCATTTGTTTTGATTTGCAGCTCTTACAGCATGCTGCTAAAAGATGAACAAAAATATAGAATTAGATGTTGTGCTAATAGAATAACATAACCCTGAATTTTACACATTAATAGAAATTGCTTTATAGAGCATTCCATACAAAATTTCTAATACCCTTTTTAATTAATGTTAAAAGTGGAAGTAAGGATAATTCTTCTAATGAGAAAATAGATGTTAGTGCCTTAAAGATTAAATTTCAGTAAGCAACAAACATGTCCCACTGTGGTGGTTTGAAGCTGTCTCCCTGCCAAGTCTCCAAACCTCACCGCAAGAGCTCCCCCCCCCCAAAACCAAGGGAAAAGAAAAAAACAAGAGAACCAAAACAAGAGAGAGACAACTAAAGCAATTAATATAAATATATATACACTTATATTACATTTATATACAATTGAAATATATGTACAATTCCAAAAGGAAAAGGGAAAGGGAAGGGGGAAGGAAAAAAAACCAAACAAAAAAACCAAAATAGATATACACATGATCAAAAACTCAGGATCTAGCAAACTAAAGAATTAGCAAAAGAATATCTTACTACTCTCCTTGAGACAACAGAAATTGCACTGGAATGACTGCCGGCACCTTCCGCCTCCCAAGGTCCTACTAGGCCTCGCTAGACCCCACTCCCCCACACAGCAGAACTGACAGCAGGGAACCCACCCCTCCAGAGCCACCGGAAGGGAAGAGGGATTATGTAGTTGGAGGAGAGGTAGCCATGTTTTGAGACCACGAGGAGAGAGAGGGGCCAGGGAGCCCCGCTGGGGGCCAAGACCCCCAGCCCCCTGGCTTGGGCTGCAGGAACTCAGAACAGTGTTAAACTGAATCGAATGCCGTGGCCAAAAAAACTGAGGGGAGTTTCTTTACTGTGAGTGGACAGCCGAAGAAACTCAAACAGCAGCATGAGCAGCACTGAACAGAGAGCTGCGACTGAAAGCCAAGAAGAGGGAAGCAGCAAAGATGGCATGGAACCAAGCTGAGAGACACAGAGCTGTCCAACGGAGAGAGACAGAGAACCAAGCTCAGTAGAGACTGTTTGGGGTGAGACTTAGCTTTATTTCCCCAAACCCTTGAGACCCCTTTTGGAAGGAGGGGGTAGACTTCCACTTGGAGGGAGTCCTGAAATGCAGAGAGGTCCTGGAGCTGGACCAGGACAGCCAGAAGGAATGTGGGGAAAGTGTCCTCCCTTTCCCCCCCCTTCACCATGCTGGCAGTTTGAGACAGAGCAAAGGAACTCTGGGTAGGACGCTTGGGGCAAAAACTGAACTGAAAGCCCTAAACGTTCTGACTCAGGAGGAACTTGAATCCCCTGAGGAAGGGACTGTCATGGGTGCCTTGCACTTCGTGATATGACTGTGGTGAAGCAAGCTTGTCCCTGCTTTTGCAACCCATGTGAGAGAGACTTTTGACTGGAACCGAAGGGCCGAGGGGTGAGAGGAAACCCCTGCATTGTAATGAAGAGAGACAGATTTTCCAGCTACGATGGAGTGAACCTGTTGCTTGGAAAAGATTGTGCTGCCTTGAAAGTGATTCTCTTCTTTTCTTTCTGAACTTTTATTTGGAGGGAAAGGAGGGATTTGATTTGTGTATATATATATATATTGTTTTACCATAGGAGAGATAGTTAGAATTGTTATATATAATGTATTATAGTATTTATTGTTAGTAATAAAATTTAATATAATTTCCCCATGCTAGTAGATGTGTTATCTCTGGAAAACCCTCTCACACTGAAGCAAAATTGTGGGAGAGGGGCTTGGAAATTGGAAATTGGATTTTTGGGAGTTTCAAACCGCAACATCCACCTATCTCAAGGATAAATAAGACTTTTAAGTACTAACTTTACATAAAAGATAGAATACATGTGACTCGAGCATTGCAATTTCAGAAATTTTCACTAAAATAACTGTCTCTTTTTAACTTTGTTTTATAGTGAAGAACATGATACAATAATATTCAACTACAGACAGAAGCTTTAACTTATTTACCTTTTGTTTTAACCTACAGGGACCAACTGTAGGACTAGCAGTGCCTTTTTGCCCTTCTATATGTCTACTTACTAAAACAATAATTAAGAGTAATTCAGAAAATTTAATCCTAATCCAGGTTACTGTAGTCCAGTGATTGCAAACTAAACCTTTCTTTCCTTTTCCCCCTTCCTGGCATCACATTTGTGTCTCCCTGCAGCAAACTCATTGAGGAAGTCTATTCAACCAAATAAGTTGGGTTTTTTTGCATAACTAGATCAACCATGTGGCCTGAATATCGAGACTACGTTGTCTCCACAGTGAACTGACTTAAACACTTATGCAAATAAGCCCACGAGACAAGTGGAAGTAAAAATAAGATCAAGTAGTGTATATAACACATGATGTGTAATTTCTCTTGATGTTCCTTAATCATCTCCTTTAGAATGCTCTGTATGTAATACTGTCTTCTTAACTTTGACTTAACTGGAAGTTAGTACCCAAAATGAAATAGCATCAATAACAGATAATAGTAATAACAGTGGAACTTAGGTTATGAAACAAATTAAGTGCATTTCAGTTAGAAATTAAAAGTGTATGGGCATTACTTTCTTATGTTCTTTTAGCTCAAATGACATTGTTTCTATTGTGTTGCATAGAAAAATCAAATTACTGCAAAATGCAGAAATTACTCGCCAGTGTTATATCTTTGACTTTATTAGCCTTTACTATTCTAAACAAAACTAACTCACTCATAGAACAAGTTATTATCAAGAAAGCATTTTACACATCAAATGACTATTTTTAAATACAAAAAAAGGGGAAAGAGACTATGTATGCGCATAAACAGATGCTAAATCAGAATAGATCTCATTTAAATTTGTTAGACCTTATATTCCTTATAATAATTCCTCTTCAAACCAGGTACAGTTGTTGAACGTGACTACCAAAAAATGACAGACCGAGAAGTACAGAGTCAATAACTACTTAAAATGTAAACTGTGTAATGAAAATGTAAAGGTATAATAGAAATTCCAGTTATGCGTGAGTGAAGAATGACTGAGGTGACCACCTATTGAATAACTGGAAAAAGATTGTATGAGAGAGAAAAACTGTGTAGATATATGTGTGTAGACTTAAAAATACTTTACATGAGTGTCAAGATTTTAAAGGAATGTGTTACATGAATCTGTCGGACCATAGTGAGTCCTTATTCTAGATGGTAGATGAACTCTAACTTTTTCTTGGTGTAGTGTTGTTATCCATCCTTGTTGGTAAATGCTGCATTTCTTCTTAGCTTTGAATCAGGGGTTGTCGATACTGATGCCTTACTTGATCAACCTGTTGCAAAGGGCCCTGCAACAGACTGTCAGGGCCATCTTTGTGGCATAAATACAAAAAAAAGGGGGAATTGTTGGGGTTAACAGCAGGTCTGTCGGAAGGAAGACAGGACTATAGAGGCAGATAGCCTGAGTCAAGGTGAGCTTGCTGGAGCTTAGTCACTATGAGTATACAAATGCTGAATCATCGTGAGTGTGCTACAGAGCAGCCAATCGTGATGTATGTTTATAAAAAAGCACCAATTGTGGTGTAACATGTATGTTATGCCAAGAGCTATAAATGTCGGTGACTTGTTGCAATAAAGGATCTATCTATCCCTCTCCTGTCCTGCTTTTGGAAGAAGACTGTTTCTGTGTCGCTTTGACCGTCTCAACAGCGACAGTGACCAGTGACAGAACCCAAAGGAATGGCCTGAAGTTGTGTCAGGGGAGGTTTAGGTTAGATATTAGAAAAAGGTTCTTCACCCAGAGTGTGTTTGGGCACTGGAACAGGCTTCCCAGGGAAGTGGTCACAGAACCAAGCCTGCCAGAGCTCAAGAAGTGTTTGGACAATACTCTCAGGCACATGGTGTGACTCTTGACGATGGTCCTGTGCAGCATCAGGAGTTGGACTTTGATGATCCTTGTGGGTCCCTTCCAACTCAGCATGTTCTGTGATTCAGTGGGTTAGCTGTTATGCACATCACTCAGTAGTTTCCTAGTTAGGATCACTGCATGTGATCCTAGACTTAATCCCACCATAGTGTTTTTGTATGTTATATTGCTCTATGTCTCAATTTAACGAGACAGAAATGTTTACTAAGGAGAGTGGGATATGAGAAAAACTCAAGCTCCTCATTCTGAGTAATTATAATTTTGGAATTAAGAGGCTCCAGTCAAAAAGGTGTAGAAAAGAAAATAACAACTCTTTACTAAAGAACATATTTATATAGGTAACACAAGAAAAACAAGCAATAATCCTGTAACCAAACTTCCACCGAAAACAATTAAGTACTTTTTTACCTTTTGGCGCAGTTATAACAACACCCAGCAGGGGCTGCATTACCTCACTCACAGTCGCCAGGTGGTGCTGTTGAGCCTCAGGACGAGCAGAGGCTGCAGTTGCTCTCTGATGGTCGGCAGAGGGCACTGTTGGACCGGTGTGCAGGAAGCAGCTGAATGGGGTCCCCCACTGAAGGGGGAAGGGAGAAGGGGAAAGGGTGATTCCTCCTGTGACTCACATTGTCAAAGACTGGCTCCAGTTGGAGCTCCCCTTCCTCATCAATGGGTGTAAACTGCCACCGACATGGAGAAGGAGGGGGGGGGGAGGAGAAGAGCAGCCTTTGTCCTTAAAAGTTCCTCTGCAGATGGTACCAGCTTCTCCGATGAAATCCCAGGCAAGTCCAGGCCGTGGGCAGAACAGGGAGTGAGGGAATGGAGGCAAACCAGGGCCAAAAGCAGCTAGATGACTTGACCCAAAACAAAATGAACCCCAGAGCTCTTCTCTTCACACTCTCCCTGAGTCAGGGCAAAAGTAAAGTGCCATCCTCAGAAGAAAAAAACACTCACCTCCCCCTACAGTCTTCTGAAGCCATTAGATTGGAATGCGGAGCTATCAACCAGTCCTTTTGTGTGTATGTCTCACTCTGGCCATGTCCTCCCCACTCCCTTGCTCAACACCTTTCTTTCACAGTGGTAAAGGGAAAAAATTCCAAGCAGGGGTTTTGGTGGTTTTTTTCTTTAAAACAAGGAAACCTATGACACTCTGATTATACTGTAGTTGATGCATGACATGTGTGGACATTGCAGATGTTTCACCCCTTATCTATAGACATGAGAAAAATTGCACATACATTTACGTAATTTAAACCAATTTGGACATTGATTTTTAAGCTCTATGTGTTCAGGTGATTGATATTTTTACAGCAAGAAACCATTACTTTGGTTGTTTGCTGTCTTGTTAGTCTCAACTTCTAACAGTTGCATTTGGATACAAGTTCTGTCAATCCTAGTAACATTTCTCCAGTCCTAATACTTTTTGTGAGAAATATCTCTAATTAAAATTTCAGAGATGGCCAAAAAAAATGAAACAAAGAACTTTATTAACAGCACGCTGGGTGCACCAGACTCGTGACCAAGTCCGAGCACACCCGGATGGGAGGGACGAGCCCTTTTAAGACCCTTTGATTAGCATAACCACTCCCTCGCTCCTCCCATGCCAGGCCTCACTCTTTTCTTCCTTAAAAGGCGATCTTTGCCTTCTGGCGCAGTCCATTGGTTGTCCTCATCCACCTATCAGGTTGTTTCCCTGCCCCTGGCCGCATGGTTCCCTGGCGGTGAGCCCAGGTTGGTCTCACCACCTTACATTCTTCCCGGCTCGCCTTCACACTGTAACAGTAAGCAAACAGAACAGTAAGTAACAATAAGTAGCAGTAAGCAGGCAGAACTATAAGCAGAGCAGTAGGCAACCTCAAGCAGAACTGTATGTAGCAGCAAGTAGGCAGCAACAATAAGCAACTTCAAGTAGAACCACAAGCAGTCCACCAGTCCCCGACCACAAAATAGTTCCCCAGTCCTTCAAACAAAATGGCTCCCAAGTGCCCCAGCACGAGGCAGCCATGGAAACCCCTGCTTGTAAGAAAACTGTCCTATTTATTTCCCACACTTTTCATTATCTTAAGTTTTCAATGGCTTTGTTTACATTTTGTTCTCAATATGATATGAGCAAAGCTTGATTTGAAAGAATTGCACAATCTGATATTTCCTCTCAATTACTCGCTTGGTTACATTGATTTTCGATCAGCTGTTCATTTCAGGTTAGTATAATTTTTAAGACAGAAATAATATTTTTACTTGAAATCAGAAACTTGTTAGCAAGACAGCATTATTCCTACCATCTGTCACATGAAAGGGAGGTTTCCTCGAACTCTTTATGTTTGAACAGTTGTTATAGGTTATAAATCCAAGGAGGAATTTTTCTTCCCCCTGCCCCCACTGTAAGAAAGATGGAGAGCTCAAAGCTGTCCAGTTGGCATTGGACATTGCTGAATGGAAGATGTGGCCCAAACTTTATATCTACACTGACTCATGGATGGTGACCAATGCTCTGTGGGGGTGGTTGGACAGATGGAAGAAGAAAAATTGGAAACGTAGGGGAAAACCCATCTGGGCTGCTGATACATGGCAAGATATTGCTACCCGGGCAGAGAAGTTGATTGTGAGAGTCCGCCACGTAGATGCCCATGTGCGCAAAGGCCAAATCAATGAGGAGCATAGCAACAATGAACAGGCAGACCGAGTTGCACAAGTCAAGGTGTCGCAGGTGGAACTGGACTGGCAGCACAAAGGAGAATTGTTCCTAGCACGGTGGGCCCATGATGCCTCAGGCCATCAGGGCAGAGATGCCACCCATAGATGGACACAAGACTGAGGGGTGGACTTAACCATGGACATTATCTCCCAGATTATCCATGACTGTGAGACCTGCGCTGCCATTAAACAGGCTAAGAGACTGAAGCCCCTGTGGTATGGTGGATGTTGGAGTAAGTATAGATACAGGGAGACCTGGCAGGTTGATTACATCACACTGCCACAAACCCACCAAGGTAAGCGCTATGTGCTCACCATGGTGGAAGGCACCACTGGATGGCTGGAAACGCATCCGGTGCCCCACGCCACTGCCCAAAATACCATCCTGGGCCTTGAAAAGCAAGTCCTGTGGCGACATGGCACCCCAGAGCGCATTGAGTCAGATAATGGGACTCATTTCAGGAACAACTTAGTTACCACCTGGGCAAAGGAGCATGGCATTGAGTTGGTGTACCACATCCCATACCATGCAGCAGCTGCGGGGAAGGTTGAATGGTATAATAGACTGTTGAAAACTACCCTGAAGGCGTTGGGTGGAGGGACATTCAAGCACTGGGATCAGCGTCTAGCAGAGGCTACATGGTTAGTCAACACCAGAGGCTCCATCAACTGAACCGACCCTGCCCAGTCAGAGTCCCTTCACACCGTGGATGGAGACAAGGTCCCAGTGATTCACATGAGGGGTATGTTACATAAAACAGTTTGGATTAACCCTGCCTCGAGCAAAAGCAAACCCATTCGTGGGATTGTTTTTGCCCAAGGACCCGGTTGCACATGGTGGGTGATGGCGGAAGATGGAGAAACTCGGTGTATACCTCAAGGGGACCTTATTTTCCGGTGAACTGGCTGTAACACTGTATCTATATCTGTATTTGTACCTACATATTAGTGAATGTGTACATAGTTAGAATAATGTATGTACCTATGAAGTTCAAAGACTTAATTTGATAAAGTGTGGTAGCATGGGAAAGAAAAATTAGGGGTGGATAATGTTATAGGTTATAAATCCAAGGAGGAATTTTTCTTCCCCCTGCCCCCACTGTAAGAAAGATGGAGTTCGAACGGGAAGGGGGAAGGGGGAGTGATTAGCTTTACAAAAGATCTAGCTGACAGAACCTGACTGATGGTCCATCAGAGACTGGAGTGAGGGGGGAGGAGTTTTGTTCTGTTGCTGGCCCTCCTCACAAAGGAGAGAACAGTTTTGGGTTTCTTTCTGGAACAGAGACGGGGTCTGTGTGCATGCATTTGGAAAAAAAGCCTTGACGTCAGTTTTTCTTGATCTCGACCTGGTCAGTCCTCACCACTGACCTCGGCTTGCTTGCACGCTGCCCTTGCCTCCAGTCTGAACCTGTTGTGTTTTCATCGGAGAGTTTTGCGCTCACTGGGAGAAAGGGAGGAGCCTTGAAACACTGTCAGCCGAGAACAACAGTGAGTTCCATGGGGGTGGACTGTTTTTCTTTTCCTCTTCTTCCATTGGGGGAAGGGTCCCCATTTTTTTTTGGTTTCTCCTGTGATCCAAGACCCACTGCACAGTGACCACCAGAGCCCAACAGGGCCCCCTGCAGGCCACGACCGAGTACTGCAGGCTCTGCACCTCCAATGATCATACAGTGCCCCCTGCAGGCCAACACAGAGAACTTCAATCTCTGCACCTCCAGTGATCCAACAGCACCCCCTGCCGTGATTAGAACCGTGCTAAAGGACAAAGAAGTATTCAGACTGTTTCTTTTGTTTGAAGGGGACTTTTGTGTACAGGACTATTGTCTAGTTGTTTTTGTGTTCTGTTACTGTCCTTACCAACATACATATATCTTTTAATAAAGGGCTGTTATTTCTTCTTTTTTTCTATACTTCCTTGATTAGAACCTCTTAATTTTGGATTTACAATTGCTGAGAGAGAGGAGTTTGGTCTATCTCATAACTCATCCTCTTTAGCAAACATTCCAGTCTCTTCAAACTGAGACAACAGTCTATCAACACCCCAAGAAAGACAAGACCCTTGCACCCAATCAGTCTGTCAGTGCCCCGTTATGGGGACCCCACTGAACAGCCTACTGTTGGAGGGTGGTTCAGCTAACCTATTCAAGGACACATGCCTACAGTATATCAGAGCTGAATCTTAAATAGAGACCTCCTTATGGATCTCCCTGCTCTTAATTGTTATCAGTTTTGTCAAGTATGTTATCCGCTGCCAGCAGCTGCTAGTGCCCTTGAAGGACTCACACTAAAGAGTTTACAGAATAACACACTTTATTAACAAACAGGTTAAGGTTCAGAGATTGCTGCTGATAGTAACTGACTGCAAAATGAACTTGCAGTCATATACAGATAAGCTCTAATCCCCAATGAGAGTTAGTTCTACATAATAATTTAGCATGCATAGAATATGGTTCTAACCCAATAGGCCCCTATGGGGGTGAAGGCAGGTTCTGCCAGTTGACTGATCCCAGAAATTATGATGGAGTCTTTTCTGACCTCCCTCCCCACTTAAACTATATTTATATTATTTTCTTTGAGGGAGGGGAAAAGGTAAAGTTACAGTTGATGTCATCTCATGTTTAGGTGGAGTTTGAGTGACTTTAGTCATTAGCATATGTAGGGGTGTGTGCAGGTTTCGAGCCGGCTTCCCACCAAGTCTCCGAAACTTGACAACAAGGCCTGCTTCCCAGAGAGGAAAGAGAAAACGAACCACGGGAAAAACTGAAAGAAGTTTGAGCGAAACGGGATTCTATCAAAAAAGTATATATTTACAATTATATATATATACAATTTGAATATATTATCTACAACAGGGAGCTCCCGGGAGGAGGGATAAAAGGGAAAAGGGAGGGGGAAACAGGGATAAAAAGAAGCCTAAAAACAAATATCTCCTAAATATACCCATTAATAGAGAGCAAGTCAATAAATATAAAAACGAATTAAATACTTCCCTGATCGGGACAGCAGAGGTGTGCAAGGTAGCAGCCAACTCCCCCACACCTCCCGGAGAAACCGGAGATAACGGTAGGTCTGAGTAGCAGACCCTGGCCTATATAAGCAAAACCCGTCTTCCTTTAGCTTAGTTCCCATTAGCTGCATTGTTTTCAACGGAGCATAACCACAACACTGTTGTATTGCTTCAGCCTTTGTTTCATACCTGCATTGATTTCAACAGAGTGTGACCACAGCACCTTCATGCCACTCTATCCTTTGTTTCATGTTTCTCTCAGTGGTACACCAAGCTCCTTCAGTGTTCCTGCTCCTAAGGTGTCCCAGTGAACTATAAACAACACATGCATTCCTTCTTGCTGAACTTTGTTTTTTAGTTTTCTCCCCACATCATCTTAAAACGCAAACAATATTACTTGTGCATTGTAATATTTTCTTATATACCTCAATGGTGGAAGTAGACACTTTTTATTTTCATGATCAGGCATCCTCTTGTTTGGAAAAGGAGATGCCTTGAAATAGGAGTAGTTTTTCTTCCCTCAGTTTGTCCCTAATTTTCTCCTGGTTTTCAACCCTTAGCCATTGCAATTAATCTCTAAAGAAAGGTACCTATACCTTCTTCTTTTTCATACATGCACATATGACAATAAAATCAAAGCAACTGTATTGAAGCCACATGACAACAGTAACCATAGGGTTGAAATGGATGACTTACTCCTCTGTCAAAAACAAAGTGCATTAATAAGAGTAATTTAAGTTACCCAAGTTGGTACATCTTCCTTTGTAGGTGTTTCTGGTGATACTAAGTATCTAATTAACTGCATTTTTTTGTTTCCTTATTTTATCAATTTTATTAGCTAATATTTTTAAACAGCTGTTCACTACTCTTCCTTCTGTGGAGCAAAGTTAGAAATCTTACTTTAGTTGAATGAATGACCTTGCATTCCGATCTTGTTCTCCAAACAGAAATTCCCTAAAATTGAACTGTACAAAGGACTCGGCAAAGGTGAGTCTGTGCCATGACTCAATATTGTGCAATATTGTCAGTACAGGAAGAGTTTTAAAGAAACTCACACACAGAAAATGAATGAGGTTGAATCACCATAAAGCAATGGTGGTTTTCTATATCCTCCTGTCTCTGTCATTTCTGTATGAAATTTCTGTATGAAGAGAGCTGTGTAGTTACCATAAAGCGGTGAAAAGGACTGTGAAAAGTAGTGAGTACCTGTACTGGATTTGTGTGGCCAAGTTTTGGTAGCAGAGGGGCTACAGGGGTGGCTCCTGAGAGAAGCTGCTAGAAGCTTCCCCCATGTCTGGTAAAGCCAGTGCCAGGCAGCTCCAAGATGGACCTGCCACTGGCCAAGACTGGGCCAATCAAAGATGGTAGTAACACCTCTGTGATAACATATTTAAGAAGAAAAAAAGAAAGTTATTACGCAGATGTATTTGTGGCCAGAGAAAAGTGAGAATATGTGAGAGGAACAACTCTGCAGACACCAAGGTCAGTGAAGAAGGAGGGGGAGGAGGTGCTCCAGGCACTGGAGCTGAGAGTCCCCTGCAGTTTGTGGTGAAGACCATGGTGAGGCAGGCTGTCCCCCTCCAGCCCATGGAGGACCATGGGGATGCAGAGATTCACCTGCAACCTGCAGTGGGGCCCCACACCAGAACAGGTGGATGCCTGAGAGGAGGCTGTGAACCCGTGGGAGGTCCATGCTGGAGCGGGCTCCTGGCAGGGACCTGCGAACCTGTGAAGAGATGAGCTGATGCAGGAGTAGGTTTTCTGGTAGGACTTGTGATGCCGTGGGGGACCCATGCTGGAGCAGGCTGCACCTAAAAGACTGCACCTCATGGAAAAGTGACCTGCATTGCAGCAGTTTGTGGAGAACTGTTGCCCATGGGATGGACTCACACTGGAGAAGTTCATGGAGAACTGTCTCCTGTGGGAGGGACCCCACGCTGGAGCAGGGGAAGGACTCCTCCCCCTGAGCAGTGGTAGAAACAACTTGCGATGAATTGACCATAACCCCCATTCCTCATCTCCCTGTGCCGCTGGAGGGGAGGAGGTAGGGCTTGGGAAGGAGGGGCGGGGGGAAGGTGTTTCTAAGATTTATTTTAAATTCAATTAATATCCCCAATTTGATTCTATTTTGCCTGTGACAGCATTTGGTGAGTGATTTCTCCCAGTCCTTATGAATCCGAAAAATCGGTCCAAGAAACTGCTCAGAGACTTTTTATCTTTAAGCAGTAAGGTATTTGTTTATTCAACGTTGGGAGCAAGCCAGTTCACGCTGGACAAACTTGCTCGAAGGCTTCACACAAAATCAGCATTTTTATACAATCTTCAGATGTGATTAAATGCATATTCAAGTGATTACAACATCTATCTATGCATATTAATAATAGGCGGAGTATAGGTGGAGCTCAGGCGGGGCTTGGGGCGGTGCTTCTCTTGGCCCTCAATTTTGGTGGGTCTGGGGGCTTAAACTCATCTTCCTCAGCTTGACCTTCCTTCTCTTCCATTGTTCTTGACCCGCTCACTGAAGCTTGGAAGAAGCCCTGGCTCCAGGCCTATTTCTCCTATTCAAATGTCTACCTGATCCTGTTATATTTCTAATTTATTGCTTCTAGGCCTATTACATGTTCTTGTACTATTCTCTGAAGCTTTGGTCCCGTAAGTAGAACAGAACGAGCACAGATCGTTTTGGATGTTGGTAGTTTGTTAGCAGGTCCAAATTTCTTAGTTAACTCTTTTGGGCCTAACCTCCTGTTTCACTTAACCCATGAATCCTTCGTCATATTTTCTCTCCCCTGTCCACTTGCAGAGGGGAGTGATAGAGCGGCTTTGCTGGGTGCATGGCATCCAGCCATTGTCAACCCACTATAGTATCTCACAAGGCAAAGCACAGGATGGCAAGTAAAAGTGCTTTTGACCCTTATATTCTACAAGGTGGCTAGCTAGCAATCTGTGTTGTGGGGTGTTTGTGAAATTTAGCAAACTAGCCTAGAAAGGCCTGAAATGCTGGAAGACATTCCATGATTTTCAGCTCAAGGTTGCAAGGTCCAGTGGTGTTACTTCTCTGGAGGTGGTATGGTGACCTCTTCTTACATTACGTGAAAACCCAAATCAAATCACATGTGGGAATGAGGAAAAGGGGTGATGCAGGTAGGTGACACGGAAAATCTTATGAAATCTGGAATACTTTCTGTGGTGAACGACTGTCTTAGGGGATGGGCATTAACTATTAGAGTTTTAAAAGAATAAACAGAAGAAACCTTTCCAATCAATGAAATTTTATTTGGGGTTGTGTGGAGAACATGGCACTGCTGTGATATTTAGGAGTAAATGAATTTTCCATCTATACATTAAAACTCACATAATTTTTCTTCAACAAGTGACACCACATGTCACCTTTTAGTTAGTAAATTTTGCTAAATTAGGTAGCAAATTTTCCTGAAAACTAAAATTAATTTTAACAATTGTATGTTGCCTAAAAGACTGCGGAGAAAAAGACTCCAGGAAAATTTAGTGTAGGAGATAAGATAAAGAGAGCTGATCCTTTAATGAGTCTGTAGGCCTAGAGGAATACATACCACACGCACCTGTTCAGACACTGGTTCTATGATTTTATAATAAGGTCCATCCAATCCCAATTCTGTCCAACCCCAGTTCTGCCCCATTCTGCCCCCTGACACGCTGTTTCGGGAATTGGGTCTGGGAGCGTTTGGGACCCCTTCTTCCTCATCTTCTGCTTCTTCACAGCACGTACAGTCCTTGGAGTTCCTCCAAAGTTCTGGGCTTGAAGGTCGCTGTGTCTGTGTGATATCTTCTGGTCCAGGCCTTAAGGTGTTTTTCTACAATTCTACCTTGAAAAGAAGACTAAACACGCTAACAGAATTTTGAGGGATTGATATGAGATGGGGTAGTAAGGTTGGGTATGCATAAACATTATGTTACAGGGTAAGGGATATAATACAGCTACATTAAAATCTACATTCACTACACATCTACTTCTAAAATCTATAAAAATTAAAAATAAAAAAAAAGCTCTGAGGCATCAGTATGTATTTATTTTAATACACACACGTATTTAATTCTTGTGAGAAAATGTCCTAGCTGCATTCTTAGTATCTTTTAATGTAAAATGCTTGAAATTAAAAATGCTTACCAGATATATTAGCAAAGTAATATGTTGTAGCCATTGTGTCAAATTTAAGTTTACTTATTTATCAAACTCTATATGAAATGGTAAGGTAAATTGTCTGCACCAAGAAGCTACAAGCTACTGGACGATAGAATTTTACCCCTTCAAATACTAACTGAAGTATTTTTGAAATGTATCTAAGTAACTGAAAAGTCTGTCACCCTGCCACACCTGCCCATTTCTTCTTCCCAATTGAAATTAACTGTTTTTCTTTCCAGACACTTCTTCTGATTGATCTTGCGAGTAGAGCTGGGCATCACTATAAAACGTGGAATTTTTAAATGATAATTAATCTTCATGTGAGGGACCATCATTGATTGCATGTAACCCTGGGAGGTCGTGAAGATCCCAATGGATTCTTCAAGGATTAAAGCTTGGTCCTTTTTTTGAAGGGAAGTAATCTGTCTGTCAGGCAATATGGACACAAATTACTAACCGATTATGTTCATAGTATCCCTGCTTCACAGTCTTAGGAGGGGAAATAAAGCACAGGGAAAAGTTTCTAAAGGTGCCAGGCTGAGAAATGCACACATGCACCTTTCACCATGGCCACTGTCACTTCCTAACCCCATGCCATCAATATGACAGTGACTTTTCTGCACGTGCCATGCAATGGGGAAGCTGAAGATATAGACTTCGGCGTTTGCTGCCTGTGATGGGTCTGTGAAATACAGGGAGATCTGGGGAAAAGAGGTAGAAGGAAAGTAAAGGGGGGAAGGAGCACTGGTGAAAGAAACCTATGAACACAAGGGAGGGGGGTGAGAGCAAGGCTGGTGGAGCTATAGGATGTCAGGCACATGCCTGACAAAAGGTGATGTGGTGGGTTGACTTTGGCTGGCCAAGAACTGCCCATCAAGCCTCTCTATCACTCCTCCATCAACAGGACAGGGGGAGAAAATGCAATGAAAAGCTCCTGGATTGAGATAAGGACAGTGAGGTTACTTACCAATTACTGTCACAGGCAAAAGAGACTCAACTTGAGGAAATTAGTTTAATTTGTTACCAATTCATTGTAACAGAGTAGGATAGTGAGAAAAAACAAAACTAAAAACACCTTCCCCCACCCCTCCCTTCTGTAGACTCAACTTCACTCCCAAATCTTCTACTGCCGAGCAGTGCAGGGGGACAGGGAATGGGAGTTGCAAACTGTTCATATTGCTTCATGTCTGCCGTTCCTTCTTTCTCACACTCTTTCCCTGCTCCAGCATGGGGTCCCACCCACAGAATACAGTCCTTCATGAACTTCTCCAACATGGGTCCTTCCCATGGGCTGCAGTTCTTCAAGAACTGCTCCAGCATGGGGCCTTTCCATGGGGTGGAGTCCATCAGGAATAGACTGCTGCAGCGTGTATCTCCCAAGTGCCACAGGTCCTGCCAGAAAATTTGTTCCTGCATGGTCTCGTCTCCACAAGCTGCAGCCTCCTTCAGGATATATCCACCTTCTCTGCTGTGGGGTCCTCCACAAGCTGCAGAGTAGATATCTACTTCACCATGGTTCTCCACGGGCTGCAGGGAGACAACTTGCATCATCACCATGGTCTTCACCATGAGCTGCAGGGGAATCTCTGCTCCTGTGCCTGGAGCACCTCCTCCCCCTCCTTCTTCACTGACCTTGGTGTCTGAAGAGTTGTTTCTCTTATATATTCTCACTCCTCTCTCCCAGCTGCTGTTGTGCAGCATTTTTTACCCCTTCTTAAATGTGTCATCACAGAGGTGCTACCAACATCATTGACTGGCTCAGCTTTGGCCAGCGGTGTGTCCATCTTGAACCCAGCTGAGACTGACTCCATCTGACATGGGGGCAGCTTCTGATTTTTTCTCACAGGAGCCACCTGCGTAGAGTGTACACACTCACACACACACATCCCTCCAAAACCTTGCCACAAAGCCCCAGGTACCTTTGTTTTTTGTAAATAATTGATTCCTGTCCCTGCCACTATGCTCTGCTCTTTCCAACTACTCAACTCTTCTTCCCAAACAGTAGCAAGTGCTTGCATGTAACGAATGAAGAGCCAGTCCTGAAGCTGACGCACAGCCCCTGCAATAGCTTGGCTGCCCAACAGACTGATTTCAGTAGTTCCCACTTCTCCCACCCCCACCTGCTCCTCGCCCCGCCCACAAAACATTTGACTGAAAGGGAGAGGCGTAAATCATTGCAAGGACAGCCCTGTTGCCGGAAAAGCCTTTGCAATTACAGACACTTCCTGCAGCTCCCTGCTAACTCGCTTCATGCAGGAGGGCAGGGGGGAAAGGTGTGGGGAGATGCTTGTAGATGCTTCTGAATTGAAACAATGGGAGAAGCTAGGGGTAGTTTGAGCATAAATAACATGCTTGAGTCCTGATTAATGAAGCAACTCAAAGAGGACAATGGCAATTGCAGGTTCAGTGCATCTAGTCTGCTCAGAGCTTTCCAACACAATTGATTGTTGCATATTAATTTCAGGCAGAGGGTCCCTGGTTTTGTGTAGATCTCCCAAGAACCAGGGCCACCCTGGTAAGACAAAGGCTCATTTAATTGAAAGTGCATGGATGGCATGGACCCAGGACAAGAAAAGTCTACCAAACCATTTCAATCCTTCTTTGTTGAGTTTATAGCTGTGTGCATGCACACACACACACAGAATCACACTGAATGGTTGAGGTTGGAAGGGACCTCTGGAGGTCATCTTGGCCAACCCCCTTGCTCAAGCAGGGCCACCTAGAGACAGCTGCCCAAGACTATGTCCAGATGGCTTTTGCATTATCTCCAAGGAGGGAGACCCCACAGCCTCTCTGGGCAACCTGTCCCAGTGCTCAATCACACTCACGGTAAAGAAGTGTTTCCTGATGTTCAGATGGAATCTCCTGTGTTTCACTATGTGCCCATTGCTTCTGGTCCTGTCACTGTGCACCACTGAAAAGAGCCTGGCTCTGTCTTCTTTGCACCCTCCCTTCTGATACATGTATACACTGAGGAGATCCCCCCAAGCTTTCTCTTCTCCAAGCTGAACAGCCCCAGGTCTCTTGGCCTTTCCTCATATTGAGATGTTCCAGTATATGCCAAGTAGTACAGGCAGTACTGCTAGCCAGTGGCTTTCTGTTTTCTATGTGCAATTCATGTGGGGTTACCCTCCCTCCATTGTCCCTGCATGGTTGTATGCTTGTATGCTTTGGTCATAAGCTTTTCAAAGGAGAAGGGAAAAAAGATAAAAACAAGTGGAGCTCTGCCTGAACTCAGCACCAGGCTCTTGACTGCTGAGACATCTGTCACTGCCACCACTGGCGGTGGGGGCAAGTAGAGTCTGGGTAAAGAAGGGAGCAAGGCCTAGCATCTCAAGTTCCATATGATGCAGGACAGCTTTCACCTTATGAAATAGAAAATGAAATAAAATTTAGCTATGTTAATTTAGCTACGTAAGTGTGACTTTGCAAAATGTAAAACTGCTTAAAAGTTTCTGCCCAAACTGTGGGCAATTAGGATAAAAATATCTTAGGGAACAGGGAAGGCTTTTTAGCACGTAGAGAGGGGTGGGGAACCTGAAACTTTGAAATGATAAAACTTTATGTAACTACTCTATAATGGTAAGAATAGGAGGTAAAACTGTCTATTTAGATAAGGCAGACTGCAAAAAGAGTGTGTGTATAGATAATTTTAAACTTGCTACTTTCAAACTGTATAAAAAGCTATGGTATTCCTTTGCTCAGTGGAGTGCACTGGGGAGTACATCTGCCCCTTTCACATTCCCCGGCCGTAATAAAAGTGCTTTTCAGATTGTTCAAAGGTTTCTTTGAATCACTTACAGCATGGCCAAGTGATACCTAAGGTGGTTGGGCCGAGACCTGCTGGTGAAGCTGAATGCTGGGATGGAAGGGAAAAAAGTGGAGAAAGGAAGAAGGGAGAACAAAACAAGGGGAGAAAAGTTTGTGTGCCTGGTGGGGATGAGACCCTCCCCTGGTTGTTACATTCTGTTCCATGTGAGAGCTGGTGTTCCAGAAAGGCTCTGGCCCCTTCTGCTGCCTTGGGATGCGAGTGTACAGAGTTGGTATGGAAGCAGGAAGATGCAGGGATGTCTGTGAGCTGAACACCCGTCTTTCTCACCGTGTATAATTTATGCTGGGATGGTGAGGCCGATGGCAGAGGAAGAAGGAAGCAGCATTTTCCCAGAGAGAAGCCAGAACAGCATTAGGGGATAGAGGACTTGCCCCTTCCCTACACAGGGAGAGGGGAAGGCACACGCACACACAAAGGCGAATCTAATATATGAACAGGCACCCACAGGGAATCACCTCCCTCTTCCGGTCAGGCCCAGGATGGAGAAGTGGACCTTGCCGTCTTCTAGGAGGGAGACCAAGACGGCAGAGGAAGTCCCTGAGACGGAATGGCAGAAGGCTACGGACTTCACCGATTCCGATATCCTTTTCTTTCGCTCCCCTGGCGTAGCGCTGTTATTGTTTCCAGGATGGAGGCGAGGGAGGTATAATAGCCTTCTATGCTGACTTTGTTTTCCCTCTTGCACTGAGCTCTAGCCCTTTGAGTCGTGAGGCATAGCTAATCGCCTCCCCTGCCTAACTAGCAGGCTCAGCCCCTGCCTAGTGCCCCTGAGCCCGTACCGGGGGACAACGAGTGGTGGCAGTCTCCTTGCCCCACCGCTGCTACTTCGCAAGGGAGAGACCGAAAGGGAGTTTGTTGCCGTGCCCACCACCCCTCGTGCACTGTCTGGGCAGTTGGGACCCCGTCTGCTGCCAGCTGCTGGGGGCGGGCGTGGGGAAGTGATGCCGATCGCCGCCAACTCGCAACCTTGCGCTGTGCAGCCCGGCTCCCGCCTCTTTCCTTCCGCCTACCTGCGGAACCACGACCGGGAATCCGCAAAGTCCGGGGAGGACGGCGTTGAAGATCGATAGGATCCCCTTCGCCAGGTGGGAGAGGCGGGTAGGGGAATTGGGCTCGCCAGCACAATTGTGGTTCCTTCCGCCGTCTCCCTCTCTCCTCCTCCTGCGCTGTCAGCCCCTCCGCCTTCTCCTCCTCCCCCTCCCCCACCGCTGCCGCAGCCCTCGCTTTTCCCCCCAGCTCCCTTCCTCCTCCTGGAGCTCCCCCCCCCCCCCCCCCCCCCCAATCCACTCCAGCTTCCTCAGTCTCACCATGAACGGGGGCGCCGCTCATTTCCAGCAGCCGCCTCCCCCCACCCTCTGCCAGCAGCCGCCGCCAACCCTACACAGGCCGAGCCTCCTGGAGCAAGGAACTCAGAGCCAGGGTAGAGGCAGACACATCGCCGCCCCGGGCACCAGACGTCCTGTGTCAGGTAAGCAGTCCGTGTGAGTCGGAGAAGTATTTTGGGGCGGGGAAAGCTATTCCTCCCCCCCTCCCCCAGGACTACCCCTTTGTTCATCTTCTCCCCCAAAGGTCCCAGAAGTTGACACCCTCTGCAACACTTCAGTGGAGTTATGCCTGCCCCGCCGGGTATGTGTCCCCACGGGAGACACGACGGGTGTCTGGACGCCAGGTGGTAAAACACCTGGGGTCGGGGGAGAGACCAGAGTCGTGGTATCGCCCTCCATTTCTTTTGAGGTGTCTGCCCTCAGACCTCAGTTTATGACCTTTTGAGCGGTCGCCTCGCGCGGCCAGGAGGGTGCTGAGTTCCCGAGGGTTACATGAGAGCATCAGCGCAGACGGGGCAGACGTCGGGGCTCCCGGAAAAGGGACTGAGCAAAAACTCTGCTAGGGCTGGTTATACAAAAACAGATAAACTTGTTTGGGCTCTTGTTCAAGTTTTGTACCTCCTGGCGAACAGCTGAAACTTTGGAGTGTGTCGGGGGTAAAGTGAAACAGACTCACCAAGACCAGGGGTTTGTGGAGTCTTCAGGACTGTGTTGTGAAGCCATTTCCTTCTCTGCGTATTTTCTCCTTGTATTTCTGGTGTTGGAGTCGTTGAGTGGACTGGACTGACTGAGAAAGTTTCTGAACTCTCTTGCTCCGTGTGGCTGAAAGGAGTGCATGGTTCTTCCCACAGACCCTGAGCTGAGTGTTAGGTTAGAAACATTTAAAGTTATTCCATCATTTATGTGGTATTATAAATTATACTGTTGGAGAAGAAATGCTGTAATTAGTTTTGAAAGGGTACATTTGCTCTTAGTGTAATAATTGTTAATATAGTATCTGTGATGTCTTCATATTTCCTAGACTGTTGATATAGTCTTTTATTCTTAATTTGAGATTACTGTTTTTTTACTGTGCCTTTATGTCTGTACCATCATATAAACTTTTGTTGTATTCTGAATAATACCAGGGCTGTGTAACTTTGATTGTAGCTACTCTGCTTAGCTGATTCTCCAAAATGTTATGTGAGATTCAGTGATTGTCTATGGTTAGCTCTGATCTCTTTGGAAAAGAAACAGCCCCCTAATACAGCTAATCTGTTGATCAGTGTAATAGATAGTGTATGGGTGATCTACTCTTACTTAATTTCCTTAACGAGTGGCTACTTGCCTTGTTACTGTCCTTTGGCTTTATTAGTATTGGAAAGTGAACTGACACACTTTTGTAAGCATCAAGTGTTTGATTTTTAGAATATTTATTTTATGGGGAAACTTGCAGTCCTTCAGGAGTGGCATTCAGTTCCAAAATTACATGCATATATAAATCCAAAGCAGCCCCTAGCTGGTTGACTACTTTTTTCCTTTACTGTCAGTGTCTTTTGAAACTATTATTAAGACTGATATGGCTTCTTAAATTCTTGTATATGTTGGTAACTCCAAAATGCTGGGAAAACATCTTATGAAAAACCTATCTTTCTTCCTAATAATCTCTGTATATTGGCCATTTGACACCTGACTTTTTAAGTGTCAGGTCCATTTAGTGATTCTATGATCTAGATTCTATGATCTAGATAATGATATATCTCTGAGGAACAGCTTTTGACCATCCAATTCACTTTTATTTTGATATATGATGTTTTCAAGACTGAGACCCTAATACTTAAATTTATGTTTATTGGTAAACATGGGACTTTTTCCAGACTGCACTGGGATTTTCCATATGATTAAATTTTAAACTCAACTCCTGCTTTCAGGACTGGAGTATTAAATGCCTTTTCACCATTGTTTGCATATGGCAATAAAAACTATTATATGTATAATATATTAAAATCCTATATCTAAAACTATATAACTACATATAATGTCTTTAACAGAGATTTAATATATGCATTGTATTTATATATATATTAGATAGGCATTTACATTTATGCATTGGTGCAGGGAGCAAAGCAAACAATGAGAGATCATTCTTTGGGATTGGAGCATGGAGAAATAGACTAATTAGTCCTTTCCTAGAATATATTTGTAATTGTGCTTATGTCTTGGGGAGTTACTTTTAGATGACTTATGGAAGTGTGTAGTATGGATGTTTACACTCTTAGAAATATTACTCTAAAATTAGATATATTTTATACACAATAAGGTTCGCCACTTTCCCTTGTGGTTGGAAATGTTTTAAAGGAATACCATGTTAAAAAATTATAAGGAATTTTAGTTTTTACATTTGAATTGGTTTATATGTTGCAGAAATATCTCTGTATGTATATTGGAGATCACTTCTTATATAGTTATCTCTCCTTTATAATTATGTGGACCTTTCACAAAATATGATATGTAACAGGAAAAAAAATCTTCGGATGTAAGTGATCTCAGAAAGGGAAGTTATACTTGGCAAAAGTTCATTTCAATTCTACTCTTTAGAAATAGGACATTTTTGGTGTAGTTGAACAACTCAAATTTAAGTCTGATCCCAGATCTCTTAGCTCTCCCACACTTCTGATAATCTCATAATAAAATTGACTTAGTGCATTACTGTGAAAGTAAAGGTTTTACATTGCCTGTGACGTGGAAACTCTTAGGTACAGTAAAGAAATAAAACCTTTATTGCTTGTTCAGTTCATCACAGTCTTGGTAACTGTGTACCAAGATCTTGCCATTGGATTAGCGGGAGTTCACTTTCTTGTCTTTTTTCTGAAAAGGGATAGAGCTTTGGGGGGTTGTTCAAGAGTTTTGGTCTTCATTAATGCAGATCCTGTGCTAAACATTCAGTTTTTGAGCAATCTCTGTCAGAGATGTTGCTGTCAGAAAAGCTTGTTTGCAACTATGGCACTTGGAACAGTTAGGACCAGTTTATTCAAAGAGTTTAGTTCCTTTATATACCAGAATTTAATGGTTAAGTTTTAAAATATGTTTGGATCCTCATAGCAAATGGATGTTCCTTCTTACTTATAATTTCAAACTTATATAAACAGTATGTGTATTATGATCTGTGATTAATCTTCTAGTGTTAAGAACATGTAGATATTTTGCAGACCAAATCAGGTGGTTTGTAGACAGGGGAAAAGAAATTATTCCCATCCCACCCTGTACCCTGGGAAAAGACCATTTTGGATCTGTGAAAATCTATTTAGTGCATTTAAATATTTGCTACCAGAGAATGAGTCATGCACTTCTTTGTGGAATCAGGAAGTTGAATTTTTTTGATGTTGCTGAAAATCCTGTTAGTCATTGTGGTGGTTTGAAAACTCCCAAGAATCTAATTTCTAAGTTCAAGCCCCCCTCCCACAGTTTGCCCCTGTGAGAGGGTTTAGTGATGGTATGGACTTGATATCTTTTTCACCTCATGTGGAGAGTTTTCAGACAAAACACAACCATTCGTTATTGGGGGGAAGGGGAAAATATTTACAAAGGTTTATTTACACCCACATATATATTTACATTAAATTAAATTTCTCCTTTTCTTCAATAAAAGTCCAAGAAGAAAAGAGAAAAGTCTTTCTGTCACTCCTCAGGCCACAGTTCCTTCATTTCATTTTTTTTGTGGCACTGGTTAGTGTCCTTCATTTTCCTGAGGCAGCAGATTTAAGTATGGCAGTCAGGATTTTGGTTCTTACTTTGTGGAAATTCCAACCCCGAACCTGAACCTTCGGGGGATTTCCTTGTAGATCTTCACTCCTCTTGGGTTAGAACATTGAAGGCAGCTTTCAGTTCAGTCTTACCAAAGCTCTTTGCTCTGTCTCAGCTCGCCAGCACGATAAAAACAGCAGCAGCAGCAGCAGACAGCATGGCCACCTCCTCCGCATTCCATCCTGGCTCAGCTCTCAGGACGACTCCCGGGTTTTTTCAGCTCTTTTCTTTCTCTCTCTAGCTGCTGCTGCATTTCGGGACTCCCTAAGGGTTTGGAAGTCCACCCCTCCTCTTCAGAAAGTCTCTGGGTTTTGGGAAAGTAATACAGTCTTACCCCAAACCAGCTCTGTTGAGTTTTCCTCTGTTTCGTTGCCAGCTCTCCCTCCTGCAGGAACATCTCTGCGTCTTTCAGCCGGCTTCACGTTATCTCGTTGCTACTGGCTATCTTTTGGCTTTTAGCCACCGTTGTCTTTGTTCAGGACTGCTCTGCTGTCGCTTTCAGTGTCTTCTGCTACTGCTGACAGTAAGGAAACTCTTCCAGCTCTTGATTACGGGACCCGGTCCAGCTTTGACACTATATTGGGTCTCCCGTAGCCTCAACTGGGGGCTGGGGGCCCTTGGCCCCCAGAGGGGCTCACTGGCCCCCTGTTTCCTTCTGGCTCAGATCATGGCTACCTACTTTCTAAACTATCTTCACCACCTTCTCTTCCGTTTCTGTGGGTATGTAATTTCCGTAGGGCGCACGTGGACTATTGATTGGTCCAGTATTATCAGTGGGGCAAACCATTACTACCTCAGAGAAAAGGTTTTTCAAACCACCACATTCATATTCTTGAAAATAAGTTTTCCATTTTTGCCAAAAGGTAAAATATCAAGACTATATTATTAAACCCTCTTCAAATTTTGGGAGTAACTAAACAGTAACAGCTAAATATATTTTACAAGTAGTGTCCACAGAGATAGACACAGAAACACACACGCACAGACACATGCATACTCATAGAATCATAGAATAATTTAGGTTGAAAGGGACCTCCAGAGGTCATCTAGTCCAACCTCTTGCTCAGAACAAGTCTAATTAGGTCAAGTTGCTCAGGGCCTTGAACAGCTCCAAGAATGGACATACTACAACCTCTTTGGGCAATCTATTCCAGTATTTGACCACTGTAATGGTAAAAAAAAATTTTCCTAATTGGAACTTCCCATGGTCCAACTTCTGCCCATTGCCTGTCTTCCTATTGCTGTGCACCTCCAAGAAGAGACTGACTCCATCTTCTGTGTATCCTCCATTTAGGTAGTTGTGTACACAGACACTCATGTACACACACACACAAAGGACAATTGTGCACACCAACATGCAGAGGGAGATGTATACAGACACAGACAGATTGAGATCATAGAATCATAGAATGTCCTGAGTTGGAAGGGACCCACAAGGATCATAGAAGTCCAACTCCTGACCCTGCACAGGACAACCCCAAAAATCACCCTGTGTGCCTGAGAGCATTGTTCAAATGCTTCTCTAGCTCTGGCAGGCTTGGTGCTGTGACCACTTCCCTGGGGAGCTTGTTCCAGTGCCCAACCACCCTCTGGGTGAAGAACCTTTTCCTAATATCTAACCTAAACCTCCCCTGACACAGCTTCATGCCATTCCCTTGGGTCCCCTTGCTGGTCACCAGAGTGAAGTGATCGGCGCTTGCCCTTCCCCTTGTGAGGAAGCTGTAGACTGTGATGAGGTCTCCCCTCAGTCACCTCTTCTCTAGGCTGAACAAACCAAGTGTCCTCAGCCGCTCCTCCTATGGCTTCCCCTCTAGGCCCTTCACCATCTTCATAGCCCTCCTTTGGATGCTTTCTAATGGCTTTATATCTTTCTTATATTGTGGTGCCCAAAACTGCACACAGTACTTGAGATGAGGCTGCACCAGTGCAGAGTAGAGGAGGACAATCACCTTTTACCGGCTGGCGATGCTGTGCCTGATGCACCCCAGGACACAGTTGGCTCTCCTGACTGCCAGGGCCAACACAGAGGAGCACACTCATGCACATGTACACAGGAAGGGAAATGCTCATGTGCTCACACAGGGAGACACTTGTGCACACAAACACAGGAGATGTGCATACAGGGAGATACACACAAACAGAATAACAACTTCAGACAACTTAAAGAAGCCTCAGTTTTGCAGGTCCTGGTTATTATGGGGGACTTCAACTACTCTGATATTTGTTGGAAAAGCAACAGTGGTGAACAATCATTCTAAGATATTTCTTGAATGCATTGAGGACAACTTCCTAATGCAATTGCTGGATGTGCTGACTAGGAGTGGTGCTCTTCTGGACCTACTGCTTACAAATAAGGAAGATTGTTTGGAGATGTGACTGTCAATGGCAACCTTGCTGCAGTGATCATAAGATCACAGTTTGAGATCCTAGGGAGCATGAGGAAGACAATTAGCAGAATAAAGACCTTGGACTTCAGAAGAGCTAATTTCAACTTGTTTAGGGAACTGTTATGAAGCATCCCAAGGAAGTCTGCTTTGGAGGGCAAAGGAGCTCAGGAGTCCTTGGAGATTTTCAGAGATAGCCTTCTCAAAGCACAAGAGCAGTCCATCCTCCTAAGCAGGAAAAGAAGCAGGCATAACAAGAAACCAACCTTGTTAAACGGTGAGCTACTGAGAGCTTGAATGCAAAAAAGGAAGCATATGGGAGATGGAAAAGGGGACAAGTTCCCAAAGAATATAGAAATTTTGCTTTGGCATGCAGAGATGCAGTTAAGAAGACAAAAACTCAGCTGGAGATAAAACTGTCAAGAGATGTCAAGAATGACAAGAAAGGTTTCTATAGGTATGTTTGTAGCAAGCAAGCATGTATGCATGAATGTTTCTCTCTTCATACATATGTGCATGTGCGTGTCCCTCTCATAAAAAGCGTAGGTTCGAAGGGATCTCTCGGTATCATCTGATCCAACCTTCTGTTGAATCCAGCGGGATCTTAGATTAGGTTATCCAAGACTCCATCAAGCTCTCTTGACTATTTCCAGCTAAGCAGTTAAGCTACTTTTCTACTCATTTTGTGGTCCATCTATCCAGTCCATATCTTAGCAACTTGACAACAAGGATGGGGTGGGAGACCATGTCAAACACCTTGCTAAATTCGAGGTAGATGATATCCACTGCTCTCTCCATATCAACTGAGCAAATGCATGTGCAATAGGAGAGGAGGACACTCATGCACATACAAGGGGAGAAACATACCCTCACACATGAAGACAGAGGCACTTGTGCATGCATGCTCACAGAAGCTGACTGTGGTGGTTTGAAAAACACAGGAATTTTAAAAAGGTCAATTTAAAGGGGTTGTTACAATTTGTTCTAATGTGAAAGGGAAGAAGAAGTTTTCAGACACATACAACTTGGTATTAGGGGAAGGGAAAATATTTACAAGTTTATTTACATACATATATATATAACAATTTAATTATTTCTTTTACAGTAAAATAATATATTACATTAGGTTAAGTCCCTCCTTTTTCCAAAAGAGTCCAGGAGAAAAAGTCTTTTTTCACTTTCAAGCTACAGTTCTTTTAAATTAATTTCTTTTAGCACTGTTAAGTGTCTCTTATCTTGTCTTTATCTCCTGTTTTTACTTTGTGAAAATCCTGGCTCCCGAGGCCCGAGCTTCTCGGAAGACTGTTTGGGAATTCCACCCCTCCTTCCCACGGTGAAGAAAAGTGGCAAGGCCAGCTGAAAAAAAAACTCCTGAGGAGTTTTTGCTCCCGTAGTCTTAGCTAGGCTAGGACCTGCAGTCTTAGCTAGGCTAGGACCTGCAGGGGCCCAAGGACTTCCCCCTCAAGCTTGGGGGAAAGATTCCTTTCGGCACTTACATATCTGGGCATTGCAACTACTTTCCCAAATGTCAGGGCTTTCTCTCGGTTTAGCCCTCTCTCTCTCTCTCTCCACCCCTTGATTAACACTGGCTCCGTTCCAATACTGTGTGTCTGCCAGTCGCAAGCCTCTGCCTGGCCGACTTGGCACTTCGCTGCCGTTTTCCTCCTCTATCTCTGCGAAGTGGAGAAAATTCGACTTGGAGACCTTTCCTGATCCTCCAGGGTTTTCCTCGGTCATCGACTTCAGGGGGGGAGGCTCCACAGCATGGTTGGCTGCTCCTGGCCCAGCCGGCAGGAGCCGGGGGCAAGGGCCCCCGGCCCTGACTACACCTGGCGCGCTTAAGGCATGGCTGCCTCTGCCTCTAACCACGCAGTCCGAAAATTAACCTCTTCCATTTCTGTGAGTATGTAACTTCCGCATGAGCGTACGAAACTGTTCATTGGTCCCATATAAGAAACAATACCTCCTGAGGAAAAACCTTTTTCAAACCACCACACTGACACACTGAAAGGCTGCTATAAGGTCTCCCTAGAGCCTTCTCCAGGCTGAACAACCCCAACTCTCTCAACCTGTCATCATAGGAGAGCTGCTCCAACCCTCTGATCAACTTTGTGGCCTCCTCTGGACCCACTTGAACAGGTCCATGTCTTTCCTGTGCTGGGACCCCAGAGCTGGATGCAGTACTCCAGGTGGGGTCTCAGAAGAGCAGAGTAGAGGGGGAGAATCACCTCCCTTGACCTGCTGGTCATACTGCTTTTGGTGCAGCCCAGGATACGTTTGGTTTTCTGGGCTGCAAGTGCACATTGACAGGTCATGTTGATCTTCTCATCCACCGACACCCCCAAGTCTTTCTTCACAGGACTGCTCTCAATTCATTCTCCATCCAGACTGTATTTGTGCTTGGAATTGCCCCGATCCAGGCGCAGGACCTTGCACTTGACCTTATTGAACTTCATGAGGTTAGCACAGACCCACCTCTCAAGCCTGTCCAGGTCCCTCTGGATGGCATCCCTTCCCTCCAGCTTTTCAACCACACCACACAGTTTGGTGTCATCGACAAACTTTCTGAGGGTGCACTTGATCCCACTGTCCATGTCTCTGTCAAAGATATTAAACAGCACCAGTCCCAATACTGACCCCTGAGGAGCACTACTCATACTGATGCATGCTCACACACAGGGAGAAATGCATGCATGCACTCCCACAGAAGGAGACACTCATATGCATATATATACACATACATGGATGCACAGAGGAACACTCACACATGTACACACACACAACTGGAAATGCACACACTTATACCACCATCTCTTCCCCTGTCCTGACTTTTCTGTTGTTATCAGTGTACAAACACTACTAAAAATGCCCTGGATTTGCCTGTATGCAGTTGAAAGGCAATTCAGGCTTAACATGTAGTTTTATACCGAGGATATGTCTGGTAATCCAGTCTCAGTTAAAATGACTGATAACAGACAAGATAACGATAACTCAATGTACAGTACACTCTTGATCCAGTGAAATGCAATGACATGAAGCAAAATGCAGCTGTCCTGTGTCTAAAAGAACATATTTAACTAAGTGACTGAATTCAATATTTAAAATTCTTCAGTTGCTCTTTGTAGTTGAATAGATAGTTATATTTGTTTAACTCAGTCTTTCTGCATCTCAAAGATCGCTGATCTCTTTCCGGGGCCTCTGCATTAACTACGTGGACGGCCTTCTTATTAGGCTTCTTCCTTCTTAATTCTCATACCCAGGCTTCAAGCTCAGAGGTAGGTTCACCATCCCACTTCTTCATGTCTTCCCCTTGGTCGCGCAGGAAAAACCATAGTTCACCACGTGGCCTGCTCTTGGGGCTTCCTTTCCTTCTGAGTGGTACAGAAGGAGACTGAGACCAATCTCTTGGACTGTCTCTGTGGTGATTCTCACATTTGGGGCACTTGTAAGACCTCTCCCCAGTGTGGGTACACCGGTGGTGGAGATTGGAACTGTCCCTGAAATCTAATTTGCTGACCTGTGGGAACGAGGAGGCTTCCATACCTTCTTCTATACTCTGTATTCAGGCAGACATCATGTCCACAGTTGGTTCATCCATCTTCAGATGGTATATTGTCACCAGGCAGTTAACATATGATGTGGGGGCACCTTGAATTACCTTTCTCCACATGGGTAACATGCAAGGGACATCCTCTGGACTGTTGAAGAGGCTCTCGTATGGGCTACCGTAAATGATTTCCAGCATTGCCAATTCCCACAGGTACTGGATGCCTCCATCTGCAGTAGTCCACTTTCCTGGGGAGCTCATTAGATCTTCCTTGAACAGGTACCTTTCTGTCACACTTAAGAGGAACCGTCTCCAAAGACTGCAAATGTTTCTCTCCTTTCCAATTTCTTTTTCGATTTCCCAATCTCTGGCAATAGATCCTAGTTACTGTGCTTCATGACCTTCTAACAGGTGACTACTAGCCCCATTATCCCAGCATCGGAGCAGACAGGTAAGAATTCTTTCACCAGGCTGGCAACTGTAATCTCTCCGCAAGTCCCGAAATTTCGACGGGCTCAGGGACTGGATAACTTCACTTTCCTGTCTGATTCCCTCTCCGATTGATCAACCTTCCTCTAGTGAAGAACTGGATCTTTGCCTTACCTCCTCTTCTTCTGTTATTACTTCCATTAATTCTTCTCCTTCTTCCTCCCTTACTAATCCCTGAGGTAGGCCTGTAGGTCCTGTAGATTTCCTTATCCATGTCTTCTTTTTCACTACGGGGGCAATACTGACTTCAGGTGTTATAGTTTGGTTCCCTGTCTCAGTCATAGTCTATTTAGAGTATTGAAATGCAGTTCGATAAGCCCCAGTACAGGGTGAGAAGTTGCTGGTTTTGATCGGGGTAGGCAAGGCATCCTTCCATTAAATGACGTGTCAGTTTGTTGGGGTTGAATACTTGTTCTGATGTGAAGTCCCAGGCAATGGGGGGTGTTAAACGCCCTAAGAACCTGTCTAAATTCATCCACATTCCCTGCCACGCAGGAACTGGGCCCTTTAAGGCACATCCCAGTAAATTCTCTCTTGAAGTTTGTTTTGTCCTACAACAAGGCAACAAAGACAATACTACATTCCCCAATCCCCATAACGTTCTCATAGTGTTGGTTATAAGCAGTACCATGGCCAGGCAGCTTAAATAAGGATTAGTAAGGATTAATGGCACCTTCATTACAAAACCATCTATGTCAAAATTAAGAAGGGAAAGAAAATTGTATCTATCCCCCTGGTGGTCTTTCAGAGTATAAGTCACACAGCCTACAAGAATTGTTAGTAAAATCAAAGGTGTAAATACAAGGACCGGGGGTAAAGCCATGTTTATATTAGTATGTTCCTGAGTTAGCAAAACAAAAAGATAAGCAAGGCAGTGTTTATATAAACTATGTTTCTTGGCAGTCTTCCCAGGTTTTGGCACCAATTTTGTTATCGTTTACCTTGGCTGAACTCCTGGTGTCCACCGAGACTCCACCCAACCCCCCCCCCAAAAGGGAAAAGGAGGAGGGAAGGGGGGAAAGAAAAAAACTTGCAAAACTGAGACTGCTGAGAAGGTAGTCTTATATTTACACAGAGAAGAAAAAGAGAACTATAAGCACTATGCACACAGGGAAGACTGAAAATGAAGACTGCGCAACTGTCCCGGAAGAGAAGAAGGAGTTGTTTCCTTCTTGTCTCTTTATATCTGAGCTGATGTAAAATGGTATGGAATAGCTTGTTGGTAAAATATACATCAGGTGACCTATCCTAGTTCTGTTTCCCTCCCACGGAGGGTTACAAACCCACTACAGAGGGCTAAAGAGAATCTCTATCCTTTATTGGACGTGGAAGGAAACAGTGACAAAGGATGAGGAAAAGGCCAAGGTACTTAATGGCTTCTTTGCCTCAGTCTTTAATAGTAAGACCAGTTGTTGGCTGGGTACCCAGCCCCCTGAACTGTAAGACAGGGACAGGGAACAGAGTGAAGCCCCCATAATCCAAGGGGAAATGGTTAGAGACCTGCTACACCACTTAAGACACACAAGTCTGTGGGACCAGATGGGATACATCCAAGGGCACTGTGAAAGCTGGTGGAAGTACTCACTAAGCAATTTTCAATCACTTATCAGTAGTCCTGGCTAATCGGGGAGGTCCCAGATGACTGGATGTTGGCCAACGTGATGCCCATCTATAAGAAGGGCTATAAGGAGGATCCAGGGAACCCTGTCAGACTGACCTCAGTGCCAGGGAAGGTCATGGAGCAGATCATCTTGAGTGCTATCACACGGCACATACAGGACAGCCAGGGGATTAGACCCAGTCAGCATGGATTTATGAAAGGCAGGTCCTGTTTGACTAACCTGATCTCCTTCTATGACAGGGTGACCCACTTGGTGGATGAGGGAAAGGCTGTGGACGTTGTCTACCTAGGCTTAAGTAAAGCCTTTGACACTGTTTTCCATAGCGTTCTCCTGGCTGCTCATAGCTTGGATGGATGCACTGTTCACTGGTTAAAAAAACTGGCTGGATGACTGAGCCCAAAGAGTGGTGGTGAATGGAGTTACATCCAGTTGGCGGCTGGTCACAAGGGGTATTCCCCAAGGCTCAGTATTGGGACCAGTCCTGTTTAATGTCTTTATCAAGAATGTGGATGAGGGGATTGAGTGTACCCTCAGGAAGTTTGCGGATGACACCATGTTGGGCAGTATTCATCTGCTTCAGTGTAGAAAGGCTCTACGGAGGGATCTGGGCAGGCTGGATCAATGAGCCGAGGCCAATTGTATGAGATTCAACAAGGCCAAGTGCCGCGTTCTGCACTTGGGTCACAACAACCCCATGCAACACTACAGGCTTGAGGCAGAGTGATTGGAGAGCTGCCCAGAGAAAAAGAACCTGTAGATGTTGGTCAACAGCCAACTGAATATGAGCTGGAATTGTGCCCAGGTGGCCAAGAAGGTCAATGGCATCCTAGCTTGTATCAGAAATAGTGTGGTCAGCAGGCCAAGGGAAGTGTTTACCCCCCTGTACTCAGCACTGCTGAGACTGCACCTTGAATACCTTGTTCAGTTTTATTGTCAGTATGGGGCATTCTCAGCCAGTACAAGCTGGCTTAGGTTTGGTCTTCAGGTCACGTTGACCCTGAGAATAAAAGCTCATAGCCTCAGGTTGTGTTCATTCATCTAATGCAAGTCATGTTGCAGTTAGCACCTTGCCTTGCATGTTCCCTCCTCTTCTTTTGTCTGTTAGCGAGTTATAGTATTGCAAAGAGAAAGCAAACAAAAAGCAAATAATAGAATTATTAAGGTAAGCTTTTGTGCCCATTGAGCAATATTAAGAAACCATGACATTAGCCAATTCAAACCATCAGTTCTTGTCCTACTTCATATAGAACTTGCAAATGAGCTCTAATTTGTTCATTATCTGTCTTTATTAATTCATTTTGATTGACATAAAAGTGGCAGCTAGTATTAACTAGGACACCTACTCCACCTTGTAGTACTAAAATGTAATTTAAGGTCAATTTGTTCTGAATAATTATTTGGTTGATGAGAAGCTCAACATGACCCGACAATGTGCTGTTGCATCTCAGAAAGACAACTGTATCCTGAGCTGCAACAAAAGCATCATGACTAGTAGGTCGAGGTAGGTGATTCTCCCCCTCTACTCTGCTCTGGTAAGATGCCACCTGGAATGCTGCATCCAGCTCTGGGGTCCCCAGTACAAGAAAGACATGGACCAGTTGGAGTGCATCTGGAGGAGGGCCATGAGAAGAGGGCTGGAGCACCTCTCCTATGAAGATAGGCTGAGAAAGTTTGGGTTGTTCACCCTGGAGAAGAGAAGGCTCCGGGAAGACCTTATTGCGACCTTTCAGTACTTTAAAGGAGGCTTATAAGAAAGATGGAGACAGACTTTTTAGCAGTGCCTGTTGCAATAGGACAAGGGGTAATGGTTTTAAACTGAAAGTAGATTCAGAGTAAATATAAGGATGAAATTTTTTACGATGAGGGTGGTGAAACACTGGAACAGATTGCCCAGAGAGTTGGTAGATATGGCTTTATTAATATAATAAATAAATAAACCCATACGACCCAGCTGGTTGGGGTTCCAACAACCAAATCCGTTTATTGGAAGCAAACACCACCTTTTATATGCACTTCAAAGCAAGATGTGACTCCCCTGACCAATCACCATGGGGTATCTCCCTGCCCATGTCTATTGGAGTACATTTGGGACTTCATTTCCCACGATGCCTCATCCAGCATCCCTAAAACACGCCTCCTGCATCTCTCCCATTTTTATTATTATAAGGAAGTACAGAACAGTGCATATAATAGAATAGTACATTTTTAAACCTTGTAAAACCTTTAACAATAACCATTGTATCACAGTGATCCAGCTCACTGCTTTTACCTTGGTTCTTCAACAAACCTACTTATTTGAACTTTTATCTCTAACCTTTTGAAATTGCTTGATATAAACTTGAACCTTTATTTTCTTAAGGATTTGTGTGTGACTGGGATAAACAACAACTTTATTGATCTGAGGGTTTTTGCATGACTGGGTAGAACATTGATTTTTACTTTTCTAAGGGTTTGCATGTAACTGGTAGAAGCATCAACTTTATTTTTCTGAGGGTTTTTAGTGAATAAGTGTTGTGTTACCTGTTTTTCCTTGCTAGAACAATGTGGCTGAGGTAGTGTTTGTTATGCAAGTGTAATCTATTCAAGGCACATGAAGCACAAAGTATCTCCAAGTTTACACACATACATGTCCACACAGCTTCTCTCATTTATACAGCTTTCACATTCATACATAAGTGTCCACTTCAGTCATTCTTTACTCATGCATACTTAGAATTTTTATTGTGTCCCTACTTTTCGATCATTCGGTTTATGTTTACCAGCAGTCATTAATTATGTGTTTTTCTTTTGGCTCACCTCCATCAATCACTGTCTCTGGTGCTCCTCCCTGTTTTGAGGAAAAGTCAATGCAGGTTCAACACATAAAAGAGATCCATATTTTATCCCCCCCTTTTTTTTGTTTTTTTGAAACATTTGGTGTGCAGTGTGGTCTCTTGACAATAGCCTGTTTTATGAGTGAGTTTTGTTTAGAAAATCAAAAGTTAATGAATTCAAAGATACATAAACAAGTTACCATTACAATTTGTTAACACAACTTGAAATCCAGCGTTCTTTGTAAGCAATTAAAGTTGTCTCTGGTGTTTGAGATGTAGTTATTTTTCAACTCTTGTCCATTCATTTTTGGTAGCTGCTTTTTGATCTTAATAACAAACTTAACAAATGTGTTAATAACAATTTAGACAACCTTAGGTGGACACTGTGGTAGAAACAGATGTGGCCTCTCTTTATCGTAGATCTGTTCCATTGTTGGGTTGATGAATCTTCTCTGGAGTATTTTGCAGTTCTATTTCTTGAATGATATTGGTTAGAGCCATTATAATCAGTTTTAACTCAGTCTCTTAGGCAGTTATGACTCGCAAGCAGTTATTTTTGCATTTTTGCTGACACTAGGCACACTCTTCTGTGGCAACATCTGAATGCATTAATTAACGAGGTATGGAGATGCTTAAAAACCTTTTAAACACGTTATTTGAACTACCTTGTCACTATAACTGCTTCTATTCAACTGCATTTGAAAGCTTAACAACTTTAACAACTTAACCTTAACAATTTAAACAAGGTCACTGGGGAATTCGATTCCCGGTCAAAGTCCCCCGGGTAGATGGAGCTCGTTAGCCCTGTAAGGCCATCCATCTAAGAGAAGGTCACTCTATACAAACCTACGTCCTGAGGACCTCACTGCAACCGTCCAAGCTTGCTCGACCCTGGCAGATGAACCTCAGGATTAAAGGGTGGGCTCAGCTCAGCGCACACTGTGTCTCACCTAAAAAATCCACTGCGCAGGCTCGAAGGGCAAAGACCCTTCCCAAATCTTCGTTCGCGAAGACTGGCCATACTATACTGGGGAACTAATGAAAAAATTAGGAAAAACTCTTAAAGCTTCAGTGTTCTTATCAAAGCTTTTCAAGACAACCAGATACAAAATTAAATTAGTTCTGTATGTATCTCAGGAGGCTCCGGTCGCAGCACGGCAGGAACCCGGCAGGCTTTTTTAACAGCGCAAAGGCTGTGGACGCAGGGGTAGGTCTCCGTCCTTGCACTGCACGAGTGCCTGTCTTTTTTCAGAGGAGGCAAAACTGACCCTCCCACGGTGTCCTCTGTTGGTTCTCTGTCTACCAGATTAACATGCTTTATGCATGCTTCCTCAGACTGGGACACTTGACAAGCTGACCATGGACAAGATGGCAACTCCCAAACCGTGGCATGGCCACCATGTGGCTGCGAGTCATCAGCGATAAAGGGAGGTGGGTTGTCTGGGTCTCCTTCCCCCACATCACAACAGGAATTTACAAACCACCCCTTTGCAACGGAAATTCATGCCCTTTTGCCACAGCTCGCAGGTGCCAAACCCGGGACCCTCGTCGTAGCTTAAATTGCGCTCCCCCTGCTC
Organism: Chiroxiphia lanceolata; assembly: GCF_009829145.1. Taxonomy (NCBI): domain Eukaryota; kingdom Metazoa; phylum Chordata; class Aves; order Passeriformes; family Pipridae; genus Chiroxiphia; species Chiroxiphia lanceolata. Next base: position 10,022,074 of record NC_045670.1, on the reverse strand, counting down.
CTGCCTGTGCAAAACCCAGACCAAGTCCATTGTTAGGTCTTCAGTCTGCACGCGGTTCCGCGCAACCCCGTGTCCGTTCCCAGTGTCGAGGGGAGTTTTTTGCCTGTTAGGGCTCGTGGGGGGAACAGGAGGTTTAAAGTTTTTCTCCGTGGATGAGTTTAAGTTTCTTTGGGAGATTTTTAAGGTGTCCACATCTTCTATCTTTGCTTTCTCTCGAGTTGTCTCTCCAAATTTTTTCCAAGCAGTCACACTAAGGATTCTGCTTAGCAGAAATCCTGATACAGTTATTTCTATCCATTTTAATAGTCTGATCAGCTTGGTTTTCGTGGTTTCTTTTGAATATTGCCTCAATGCTTTTACATTTATGTCTATTTCCCTTAAATTTAAACTTCCCATATCGGCTTCTTACCTGGACTCTACTGTAGCTTTACCTTTTCTTTCTCTCAAACCTTACTCTACCAGGTCTCCTGTGTGCACAGTACTCAGATTCTTGGAGCTCCCAACGCGGTCCTTACTGCACAGTGTCTCAGTTGGCTTTCGCACTGGTATCCAACGTCCTTTCTTTAATGATGTTGTCCTCCTGCTTTTAGCTCGGTGTGCGACGCCTTGCTTTTTTTTCTGGAATGCATTCCTCAGCTTTAAAACAAGCTCATGTGAACGCTACCACAATTTTTCCTTGGTGCAAGGCAGTTTCTAATCTTCCCTGTTACAGGGAGTGCCCCATTTTTGGGCACCAGATATGGCTTTATTAATATAATTAATAAATAAACCCATATGACCCAACTGGTTGGGGTTCCAACAACCAAATCCATTTATTGGAAGCAAACACCACCTTTTATATGCACTTCAAAGCAAGATGTGACTCCCCTGACCAATCACCATGGGGTATCTCCCTGCCCATGTCTATTGGAGTACATTTGGGACTTCATTTCCCACGATGCCTCATCCAGCATCCCTAAAACACGCCTCTTACAGGTAGATGCTCCATCCATGGTGTTATGGGTTATAAATCTGACAGAGGAATTTTCCCTTCCCCTGCTTTCCCTGTAAGAGAAACAGAGTTCGAAGGGGGTGATATGGTTTGAAACTGGCCCCCTGCCAAGTCTCCAAACCTTACCACCAGAAGTCCCCCCCCCCCCCCCAAACCTCAGGGAGAAGAGGGAGAAAAAAAAAACCAACTAAGAAAACCCGAAACGAGAGAGACAGCTAAAGTGATATATATAAATATATTTACACTTATGTTACAATTGAAATATATATACAATTTAAAAATATATAGAATTTCACAAAGGAAGGGGAAGGGGGAAGGGAAAGGGAACAAAACCAAAATAAAATATATGTATATATATATATATATCCCGATCAGTAGCCCGAGATCTAGTAACTAAGAGTTAGCAAAGAAAATATCCCACCACTCTCCTTGGGACAACCGAGAGTCGCTCCGGTACGATCGCCGGCAACCTCCGCCTCCCAAGGTTGACAAGGCCCTACCAGGCCTTGCTCCCCAACATGGCAGACTCAACAGCAGGGAACCTGCACCTCCAAACCGCCGGAAGGAAAGAGAGCGAAGGCCTCTCCTCCTTTCTTCTTATAATCTGGCTTTCGTAAGAATCGTAGGGAATACTGGGTAAATCTGGACCCTTCCTTGGTTACAAACTGGTCACCAAGGAAGGCCTAGCCCAAACCACCACATTCTCCACCCCTTATTCCATACTATTTTTACGTAACACCTATGTCTCACGTTTACCTACATCCCGCGCATATATATACACATATACATATATAGTCCTTGTTGGTCTCTCGACGCAGTTGTCTCGTCGTTGGAAATCAATACTGACATCAGTTCAGTTCAGTCCAGATCTTTGGTCTCCTCATTTCTGATTTTAGGGCTGTTTCGTCATTCTGAGCTGTCTCATCACTGGATATTGACATCGGCTTAGTTCAGGTCTCTCTCTCTCTCATCTGGTGACTGGCTTCCTGTAAAAACACAACTCAGGACATACAATTAGTTTTTTCCCAAGGCTAAATTTCCTTGGCGCACACATTGGATCACTCCATCCTTCCTCATTATCCACCACGTATGTCCTGGTCCTTGAGCAAAGACAATCCCACGAATGGGTTTGTCTTGGCCTGAGGCAGGGGTAACCCAAACAGCTTTCCCTAGCATTCCCCTCAAATGGACTGCTGGAACTTTATCTCCATCAACAATGTGGAGGGATTCTGCTTGTGCAGGGTCAGCTCGATTGACAGAACCCCTGGTGTTAACTAACCAGGTGGCCTTGGTTAAGTTCTTATCCCAGTTCTTATAAGTTCCCTCACCTAGTGACTGTAGATTCATCTTCAACAGTCCGTTATATCTTTCAACCTTCCCAGCAGCTGGTGCATGATAGGGAATGTGGTACACCCATTCGATACCATGTTCCCTCGTCCAATTGGTGACTAATTCATTTTTAAAATGAGTCCCGTTGTCCGACTCAATACGTTCTGGGGTCCCGTGTCTTCACAGGACTTGCTTTTCAAGACCCAAAATGGTATTCCGGGCTGTTGCGTGGGGCACTGAAAAAGTCTCTAACCATCTGGTGGTTGCTTCCACCATGGTAAGCACATAGCGCTTACCTTGGCGGGTCTGTGGCAGTGTGATATAATCAACCTGCCATGCCTCTCCATACTTATACTTATCCCATCGTCCACCATACCACAGGGGCTTCAGTCTTTTCACCTGTTTAATAGTGGCACAAGTCTCACAATCATGGATAACTTCAGAAATTATATCCATGGTTAAATCCACCCCTCGGTCTCGTGCCCATCTGTGGGTGGCATCTCAGCCCTGATGACCGGAAGCATCATGGGCCCATCGAGCTAAGAACAACTCTCCCTTCTACTGCCAGTCTAGGTCTACTTGTGACACTCCTATCTGTGCAGCCTGGTCCGCTTCTCTGTTGTTATCGTGTTCTTCATTAACTCGCTTCTTGGACACATGGGCATCTACATGGTGGACTCTCACATTCATACTCTTCGCTCTGGCAGCGATGTCCTGCCACAAGTCAACAGCCCAGATGGGTTTTCCCCCACACCTCCAGTTCATCTTCTTCCATCGGTCTAATCATCCCCATAGTGCATTGGCTATCATCCACGAGTCAGTGTAGAGGTAGAGTCTTGGCCATCCTTCTCGTTCGGCAATGTCCAGGGCCAATTGGACGGCTTTGAGCTCTGCAAATTGACTTGACTCGCCTTGACCCTCAGCAGTTTCTGCCACTCGTCGGGTGGGACTCCAAACGGCTGCTTTCCACTTCCGGTTCCTTCCTACAATACGGCAAGAACCATCAGTGAAAAGGGCATAACGCCTTTCTTCATCTGGCAGCTGATCAAATGGCGGAGCTTCTTCAGCTCGGCTCACTGGCTCTTCTTCTTCTTCTTCTTCTGCCAGACTGAAGTTCCCACCTTCAGGCCAATTTGTGATAACCTCCAGAACTCCAGGGCGATTTGAGCTTCCCAATCGTACACGCTGCGTAATCAAGGCTATCCACTTGCTCCACGTAGCATCAGTGGCATGATGCGTAGGGGGCACCTTCCCTTTGAACATCCAATTCAATACTGGTAGTCGGGGTGCTAGGAGAAGCTGTGTTTCAGTGCCAATCACTTCTGAGGTTGCTTGTATGCCTTCGTAGGCTGCCAGAATTTCCTTTTCCACAGGAGTGTAGTTGGCTTCAGAACCCCTGTAGCTTCGGCTTCAGAAGCCAAGTGGTCGCCCTCGCGTCTCACCAGGCACCTTTTGCCAGAGGCTCCAGGAGGGACCTTTATCTCCAGCTGTAGTGTAAAGTACGTTCTTCACATCTGGTCCCGTTCGAACTGGTCCAAGAGCCACGGCATGTGCAATCTCTTGTTTGATCTGTTTGAATGCCTGCTGCTGTTCAGGACCCCATTGAAAGGTATTCTTTTTACGGGTCACAAAGTGAAGAGGGCTCACAATCTGGCTATACCCAGGGATGTGCATTCTCCAGAAACCTATGGCCCCCAGAAAAGCTTGCGTCTCCTTCTTGTTGGTCGGTGGAGCCATGGCTACAATCTCATTGATGACATCTGTTGGTATCTGATGTCGTCCATCTTGCCATTTCACCCCTAGGAATTGGATCTCTCTGGCAGGTCCCTTGACCTTATTCTTCTTAATGGCAAAACCGGCATCAAGGAGAATCTGGATGATTTCCTCTCCTTTCTCAAAAACTTCTTCCGCTGTGTCCCCCCATACGATAATGTCATCAATGTATTGGATATGTTCTGGGACCTTGCCCTTCTCCAGTGTGACCTGAATCAGTCCATAGCAGATTGTTGGACTGTGCTTCCACCCCTGGGGCAGTTGGTTCCACGTGTACTGCACACCTCTCCACGTGAAAGCAAATTGCGACCTGCACTCTGCTGCTAGGGGAATGGAGAAGAATGCATTGGAGATGTCGATGGTAGCATACCACTTCGCTGTCTTGGACTCCAGCTTGTATTGGAGCTCCAACATGTCTGGTACAGCAGCACTCAATGGTGGCGTGACTTCATTCAAGTCACGATAGTCCACCGTCAGTCTCCATTCGCCATTGGACTTATGTACAGGCCAAATGGGGCTATTGAACGGTGAGTGTGTTCTACTAACCACCCCTTGGCTTTCCAACTTGCGGATCATCTTATGGATGGGGATCACAGTGTCTCAATTCATCCGGTACTGTCGCCTATGCACTGTCTTAGTGGCTGTTGGCACTCGCTGGTCCTCAACTTGCAGTAATCCTACAACAGAAGGATCTTCTGAGAGGCCGGGCAGGGCAGATAATCGTTTGGATTCCTCTTCAGTCACCGCGGCTATACCAAAAGCCCATCGGTACCCCTTCGGGTCTTTGAAGTATCCTCTCCTGAGGTAATCCATGCCAAGAATGCAAGGGGCTTCTGGCCCTGTCACAATGGAATGTTTTTCCCATTGGTCTCCTGTCAGGCTTATTTCAACCTCTACCACTGACAGCTCTTGAGACCCTCCTGTCACCCCAGAAATTGAAACAGTCTCTGTGCTCACATGTCCTGAGGGCATTAACGTACACTGTGCGCCGGTATCTATTAAAGCTTGGTATCTCTGAGGATCCGATGTGCCAGGCCATCGAACCCACACAGTCCAGTAAACTCTGTTATCTTTCTCATCCCTCTCCTTCTCCTGGCAGAAGGCAGGGCCCCTCTATTGGTTCTGGTCGGCGCATTCACCATCGTATCTTTGCTTCGACTTTTCAGAGGCTTTCTTGTCATCCTGGAAGCGGTCTCCAGACCCCCTGCATCTGGGAGATCTCAGTTCTCTTTCAAAGAAATCTGCATCTACTACGCAGACAACTTTCTTATCAGTTTCCTTGCGTTTTAGTTCTCTCACTCTGGCCTCAAGTCTGGAAGTAGGTTCACCATCCCACTTCCTCATGTTTTCTCCATGGGCACACAGATAAGACCACAGTTCACTGCACTTAGATCTATGCTTAGGGTTTTCGCTCCTTCTGCGTGTGACGGAAGGAGATCGTGAGCGGGACCGGGACCAAGATCGAGATCGTGGTCGAGACCAGTCTGCTGATCTCTCTCTGTAGCGTCTGTCCCTGTGGTCTCCGTAGTCATTTTCATAATCAGAGCGCCCGTAAGGCTCATCTCTCTCAGGTCTTTGTCTGTAACTAGAATCAGAATAGTCTCTAGAAAACTCATTCCTAGATTCTACTGTTTCTTTTAGATGTCGCAGAACCGTACACAGCATGCTCACAGGCGTTTCTGGTATGTTTGGAAGCATTACTCCTGCCAAGATGTGGACATATGATGCAGGAGCACCCTGGATTATCTTCTTCCACATGGGCATTGTGCAAGTGGTAACCTCTGGGTCATCAGTGACGGGATCGTATTGAGGGTCATCATACATAAGTTCCAGCAATGCCAATTCTCTTAGGTACTGGATGGGGTCTTCTATCTTGGTCCACTTCCTCACGGGGCACGGTAAATAGTCTTTAAATGGAAACCTTTGTCTCACACTTAAGACAAGTCGTGCCCAAAGACTGAGGTCGGGTTTCTCCTCTGCAATTAAGCGATCAAGTTCACGGTCTCCAGAGATAGAAGCTAGTTGTTCTGCTTCAGTAGCTGACAATATGTGACCTCTAGCCCCACGGTATCGGCATCGGAGCAACCACGATAGAATTCACTCACCAGGACGACGAGTGTAATCTTTTTGTAAGTCCCGGAGTTCTGATGGGGTCATTGACCGCAACTCTGTAGTTTCCATTTTTGGGGATGGTGTTGCTCGTGAAGGTGGAGTTCTGGCACTGGCATCAGTATCAGTCCCCTCTCCGTTATCTTCTGACCTGTTTTGTTCTCCATCTGGTCGTAGGCTTAAAGTTTTGGGCGTCGATATCCATGACTTCCTTTTCACTACAGGGGCGAGAGGTATCTCAGGTGGTGTAGTCTGGGTTCCACTTTCAGTGCACGTAGTAGAGGTGGCATTGGTCTCAGGTGGCAGGGTTTGAGTTTCCGCCTCAGCCTTAGTCTTCCGAGCATAGTCCACAGCAGCTCGATAGGCACTCGCCAGGCCCCAGTACAAAGCAAAAAACTGCATATTTGGGTCCTCGTAAGATAAACACCCTTCTGCCAGACTATGTGCCACCTCATCAGGATCAAACACCTGCTCTGGTGTGAAATCCCAACTAATGGGAGGTGTCACACGCCCTACCAATTTACCAAAGTTGACCCAGATTCCTTGCCATCCAGGGACTGGTTTTCTCAAGGCCCTTCCCAAAGTTCCAGCAAATCCCTTTGAGTTTTGGCGTTTCCTGCAACAAGAAAAGCAGTACCGCACCACCTTTCCAATGTTAAACACCACTTCCATGGCTTTTAGGAATAGTATAACTGTTGCCAAACAATTTATGTAAGGGTTGGGGCCAATTTTGATTCCAGGGACCTCAGCCACTAGGTCTTTGATGTCATAATTAAGGAAAGGCAGATATTGGTAGATGCCTTTTGGGTTAGTTCTCACTGGATACCCAGCAGCATATATAAAAACGGCCAAAATAACCAAGAAAATGAATAAAAAGGACATGTTTATATATTTTTCTCTCTTTGTTCCCAAACAAAGCTATATTTATATAAACAATAGGTTCTTGGCAGCTCTCCCGGTAGTGTTCCCAAACAATGGGCAGTGTTTGCACCAACTTGGCTCCCTTCCCAGACTTGTTCCCAAACAACCGTGGCAAAACCAAAACAAACCGGAGATAACCAGAGATAAACCGGGCAGAAACACCAGATAAGGTGATATGGTTTGAAGCTGACTCCCTGCCAAGTCTCCAAACCTTACCACCAGAAGTCCCCCCCCCCCCAAACCTCAGGGAGAAGAGGGAGAAAAAAAAAAACCAACTAAGAAAACCTGAAACGAGAGAGACAGCTAAAGTAATACATATAAATATATTTACACTTATGTTACAATTGAAATATCATCATCATGGCTTGGCTTCGCGAACGAAGATTTGGGAAGGCACTATCCACATTTGCTGCAGGCACGCTGGTGGCTTATGAGGCCAATACGTGATAGACATATCCGATTGCAAAAGGCGCAGCAGAAAGACTCCTTAGATGGTGTATTTTGCAAGATACGGTTCTTTCTGCGTTGCCTTTTTTCCTCGAGAGTGATCCTGCGTGAGTTTTCAAAGGAGACAGCTGCGTTATAGATGGTGTGTCTCCAGGCCTCCCGATTGGAGGCCAGAGTAGACCAGTTATGGTGATCAATATGGCCAAGGCTGAGATGTTGTTTCAGGGAGTCCTTGAATCTTTTCTTCGGGGCTCCTCTCATGTGGCAGCCAGTGGTAAGTTCACCATAGAGCAGGATCTTAGGGAGGCGGTGGTCCTTCATCCTTGAGACGTGCCCTGCCCATCGCATTCCTCTGAAGAATCCTTAGGGTTCTCCCTCAAGAAGAACAAGGACTGGTTTGACGAAAACAACCAAGAAATCCAAGACTTGTTGAGGAAGAAGAGAACCGCCCACCAAGCACACCTTGCACTGCCATCCTGTCACGCAAGAAAAACAACCTTTCGTCTCGCATGCAGCAAGCTCCAGCAGAAACTCCGTGACATCCAGAACAACTGGTGGATCGATCTAGCTGAAAAAACTCAATTATGCGCAGATACAGGTGATCACAAAGGTTTCTATGAGGCCTTGAAAACAGCATACGGACCTACATACCAGGTCCAAAGCCCTCTACTCAGTGCTGATGGTCAAACCCTTCTAACAGATAAAACCTCCATTCTGAATCGATGGTCTGAACACTTTCAGACTCTTTTCAGTACCAGCCGTGTAGTCCAAGATTCAGCAATTCAGTCCATCACACAACAACCAGTAAAATATGAATTGGATACTGCCCCCACTTTAGAAGAAACCCTCAAGGCCATACAGCAGGTAAAAATCGGCAAGGCAGCTGGGGTTGATGGAATTCCACCTGAGGTCTGGAAACATGGGGGCCTTGCACTCCACACCAAATTTCACGAGTTTGTGGTGCGCTGCTGGGAGCTCGGTGAACTACCATCAGACCTTCGTGATGCTGTCATCATCACTTTGTATAAGAAGAAAGGTACTAAATCAGATTGCTCAAACTATCATGGTATTACTCTGCTCTCCATTGCTGGCAAAATCCTGGCAAGAATACTCTTGAACAGACTAATACCCACTATAGCAGAAGGAATTCTACCTGAAAGTCAGTGTGGTTTCAGAACCAACAGGAGCACCACAGACATGGTATTTGTCCTCAGACAACTGCAAGAGAAGTGTAGGGAACAGAATAAAGGTCTCTATGTAACCTTTGTTGACCTCACCAAGGCTTTCGATACTGTGAGCAGAAAAGGTCTATGGCGGATTTTGGAACCCTTAGGATGTCCCCCCAAGTTCCTTAAAATGATCATCTCACTCCATGAGGATCAGCACGGCCAATTGAAATATATATACAATTTAAAAATATATAGAATTTCACAAGGGAAGGGGAAGGGGGAAGGGAAAGGGAACAAAACCAAAATAAAATATGTGTATATATATATATCCCGATCAGTAGCCCGAGATCTAGTAACTAAGAGTTAGCAAAGAAAATATCCCACCACTCTCCTTGGGACAACCGAGAGTCGCTCCGGTACGATCGCCGGCAACCTCCGCCTCCCAAGGTTGACAAGGCCCTACCAGGCCTCGCTCCCCAACATGGCAGACTCAACAGCAGGGAACCTGCACCTCCAAGCCGCCGGAAGGAAAGAGAGCGAAGGCCTCTCCTCCTTTCTTCTTATAATCTGGCTTTCGTAAAAATCATAGGGAATACTGGGTAAATCTGGACCCTTCCTTGGTTACAAACTGGTCACCAAGGAAGACCTAGCCCAAACCACCACAGGGGGGAAGGGAGTTGATTAGCCTTACAAAGGAACTGGCCAATCTGCTTAATGGACTTTTAACTGCTGGAGGGATGGGGGAATTTTTGTGACTGAGACGGGGAGGACAGGGGAGACGGTAGGGTGTTTGGACCAGGACAGGGATGGGGACTGTTTTCGGGCATCTCTGGAGGAGGGTCTGGGAGCCAGCTCTCTTCCCTGGTTTTTCCGTCCTGGTGGGGCCTGCCTACCGATCCTGCACTGCCAGTGTCGTGTGATTCCCACCGGGGCCGACGAGTCTTTGCTGCTTCTTTTCATCGGAGAGGTCTGTGCTTGCTGGAGAAGGGCGGAGAACCTTGGAAGCACTGTCATCTGGGAACAGTGAGTCCTCTTGAGGGGTGAACTTTTTTTCTCCTCTCACCCCTTCCCTCCATTGAGAAGAGGGGGTCCCCCCTCCCTGTTTCCCTCTCGGTTTTCTCCTGTGGGCCAGGGCTGCTCCCTCCAGACCCCTCTGCCCACGCGGTGGCTGCCGGAGCCCACAGTGCCCCCTGCCGACCACAAGCGGGTACTGCAGGCCCTGCACCTTCCAGCGATCCCACAGCGCTCCCTGCCGACCACGACCAGGTACTGCAGGTCCTGCACCTTCCAGTGATCCCACAGCACCCCCTGCAGACCACAACAGGGCACTGTAGACCCTGCACCTTCCAGCGATCCAACAACATCCCCGGCAGGCCACAATTAGGACTGTGCTAACGGACAGAGGAGTATCCATTTAGACTTGTTGTTACTGTTGTTTCTTGTTACTGTTTTTGCTAACATACATATATCTTTTAATAAAGGGTTGTTATTTCTTCTGTTTTTCCACATTTTCCTCGAGTAAAGCCCCTTAATTTGACATTACAATTGCAGAGAGAGAGGAGTTTGGTCTACCTCATAGCTCATCCTCTTTAGCAAACAGTCCAGTCTCACTCTGACTGCGACACATGGAAACATTCAAGGTCAGGTTTGATGGGGCTCTGAGCAACCTGACCTAGTTGAAGATGTCTCTACTCACTGCAGGGGGATTGGACTAGATGACCTTTAAATGTCCCCTCCAACCCAAGGTATTCTATGACTTTATGATCCTTTGGGATATATTTTGCCTTAGCAGCATGTACTATGGGAAACAAACAGGAGGAATTCCAAGTCTGACTGTAATTTCAGAGCTATGATCTCACTGGGATTTCAAAGATGTGATGGTATAGTTCACATGGCTAGAATGATGCAATGGATTGATGCAGGCTCTTTGGAGATGTCAGACCAGGAAGGCAGGGAAGGAAGGGTTGTGCTCTATTCAAAGGAGTGATTTGAATGCATGGCATTTTGCCTTGGAACAAGCGACAAGCCAGTTGAAAGCTTATGGGTAAGGGTCAGAGGACAGACCAACATGGGTGACATTGCGGTATGTATCTGCTGCAGACTGCTGGATCAAGGAGAGAAAGTAGATGAGAACTTTAGACCAGTGGTCTAGAAAATGGGGTGCATGCACCCCAGGGGGTGCACAAGATCATCTGTTGGAGTGTGGGAAGAAACTGTTAGAATTTCTATTTATAGTTATTTTTTATTAAAAAAAAAGAAATAAATTAAGCTTTAGTAATATTTAATATGCGGTTTGACACTGGTGCCCTCACTTGGTCCCTATGTCAGTCATGTGTCACATACAGTAGACAAGGTATACTGAGGGAAGAGTGGGTGTTTCACAATGCAGAGGTTGACAGTAGTGCCCTCACTCATTCGCTTGCTTTCAGCATATCACAAGTGTGGTGGGGGGAACAGTTTTCCCCCTGAAGTCATAAAATGGTAAACCCCCAGGAGGTGGAGACCCTTGGAGTTTGAACCAATGAGCGCTTCTGCAAAATATAAACATATCACAAGCAGACCAGAAAAGAAAGGTAGTTGTAGTTGTTGTTGGAGATGTGACCATGTTGTAGAGCCACAAGGAGAAAGGGCAGGAGCCCCCCTGGGGGGCTCTGCCCCCCCCCAGCCCCCAGCTGAGGGGCTGCAGGGACTTGGAACAGTGTAAGACTGGGCTAAGTGTCTGTAGCTGAGCCAGGGGATGTTTCTCCATTGTGAGTCGCAGCAAGACATACTGAAAAGCGGCGGCAGAACAGCAGTGGACGGAGAAAGTGGCAGAGAGCCAGAAGAGATAAGACCAAGCAGCAACGACAGGCATGCAGCAACACAGAGAGAACTCCTGGAAGGAGAAGAGAGAAAGAGAAGGGGTAAGAACTGAACCAAAAGACCCTAAACCCCTCTGAGACCTCCTAGAGAGAGGAGGATGATTGACTTTTAGTCTTGGAGTGCTACAGCACTGCAGAAAGGAGCTGAAAAGCTCAGAGAAGGAATGTGGAGGGGGTGACCTTGGACCCCCCACTGCTTGAGACAGAGCACGGAGCTCTGCAAAGGGGACTTGAATCCCCTGAAGATACGGACTGTCACGAAGGCTTCTGCACTTCGTTGATATGACCGTAGTGAAGTGACCTACTTCACAGCCTACGGAAGAGAAGACCCTCACTTGGAGATGAAGGGCCACGAGGGCTTGGATACCCCCCTCATGTGTACTGGCAGAGATCCAGCTACAGCTGCTGCATGGAAGAGAGAGAGAGAGATAGACTGCTGCCCTGAAGACACTGCTGCTCTGAGAGTGGAAAGGATCTTTTCCTTCTTTCCTCCTGGACTTTTATTTGGAAGGGAGAAGAGATTTGATCCATTTTAAATACTTTTATGTCATAGTAGAGATAGTTAAGATTGTATATAATGTATTGCAGTATTTATTTTGTACAGTCATTGTAATATATAATCCCTTCCCCCCATTTTGAATCTCATATGGTGTCTGGAAAACCCATCTCACACTGGGTTGAGATGTGGGAGGGGGGCTAGGACTAGAGAATTGGATTTTGGGGCTCTCAAACCATGACAGCAAGGTATGGCAGTTTAGTGTGCTTTATGGATTATATTACATAGTTTTAACTAAACTAACCCTAATAGAACGGACAAGTGGCTTAAAAAGATTCCTGCAAAGAAACTGCGGATTGAAGATAATGCTAATAATGTGAACACAAGCAAACTACAATAAAATGGCAGAGCTGACACTTGAACTCCTAGTAGGAGTACTCTTCGTCAACCACATTATGAGGTAAAAACAATGATGATCTAATCAGATCTGACAAGAAGCCAAACAACCCCCCCCCCAGAAATTATCAAAAAGACTATTTTAAATATGGATTTACTTCTACTGTCATTAAAAGTATACTGTCTTGAGATATTAGCTAATGATAGTATGAAACCATCATGATTAGCAAGACATTTAAAACCTAAATATCCAGAACATGAAGACAAACCTCTACAGTTTTTTCAACAGTGTTTCAAGTCATGTGATACTCAGTCCAGTACTTTACAAAATGTCACTAAACTTAATGATAAATGTTTAGAAGCTTCTGTTGAGGTTTCTTACTCAAGAGCGAAAGACAAAATGTGATGTACCATTAGGGAAACACTTGTTCTTCCTGCAGTAAAAATGACTGAAATAACGCATGAAAACAATATGGTGACAAACTAAAATGCATTCCTTTCTCAGGAATGCCATTGCTGAAGATTTGAAGAAACAAGTATTAGAACCAATTACAGTGTGGGAGGTTTACTATGGAGTTGGATGAAAGTACTGATGTTTCTAACATGTCTCAGCTTATAGTACTTGATAGATTCTGTTTCAAGAATGAAATACACAAAGAACTACTTTTGTGAGCCACTAAAGGAAAGATGCACCCGAGAAGGTATATTCTTAACAGTAAAAGACATTTAATAAAAAACAATGCTTTATGGAAAAACTGTGTAAGTGTAACCACTAATGGAATGACTGCTTTGACTGGAATAAAAAAAGGATTCTGGGCTATAAGGTTAGAGATAGCACCACACGTGAAACTCATCCACTGCCTCATTCATAGGCACATTTTTGCAAAAACGATGTTGGAGTCAGAACTGCACAAAGTGCTACACAGTGTCATCGGTATGGTCAATTTTATAAAAACATGACCTGTAAATAGTAGAATCTTTACAATACTTTGTAATGAGATGAGGAATGACAAAGTAAATCTTTTGTACCACACAAAGGTTTGCTGGTTATCTCATGGCAAAGTTCATAAAATGTTGTCAAATTTAAAAATGAGTTATACATTTTTCTTTTACGAAAAGACAAGTGTTTTGAGTTTGCTGACCTTTTCTGTGATGACAAGTGGCTGCCAGTAGTATGCTACCTAGTACTTTTTTTAGAAAGAAACCCCTCACTTTATGTGTCCCTTCAAGGTGAAGATTACATTTTAAGAAAGAGCTCAAAAGTAACTCATCCTATGGAGAGAGTGTTTGGAAAAGAGGTGTTTGGAAATTATGTGACTTTGATGCTGAAAACAATGCGTGTCACCTATAAAGCTCTCTTATCTGTACACTTGCAAAACTTGGAAACAGAATTTTGTTGCCTGTTTAAAAATCTTCCCAATGGAGAGTTTCAGTGGACTTTGAACCCATCTGTCAAAAATATCAAAATATCCTACTACTTTGCAAAAACAACTGATTGAAATCATCAGGGAAGATGAAAATTTGCTAGCCAAATTTTGTAAAAGTCAGTTCTTTGCCAACTGAGGAGGGAGGCTGCACAAAACAGTTGTGTAGACCCATCAAATTATTCATGTTAAGGCATGGACTAATCGGTACCTATTGCTCGTGTAATCGGTATGTACTTGTCCCATGCAGAATCAGGATGTGCTTGTCCTGTACAAGTGGTGTGGACGTATGGTCAGTGGTGTGTAAATTTTCATTGTTCTAAACTGATGTCCCGTGCAGGTGTGTGGGCTGTATGCAGTCTGGCTGAGTTCATTTCCCCATAGCAGCCCTCACAGCGCTGAGCTTTGCATTGATAACTAGAAGGGTGTCGATAACACAGCAGTGTTTTGGCTACTGCTGAGCAGGGCTGGCACAGAATCAGCACTGTAACATTCCTCCCCCCAAATCAAGGGCAAGATCCTGGGAGGGGACACAACCAGGTCAACTGACCCAAACTAACCAAAGGGCTATTCCATACCGTATGGTGTCAACTCAGATATAAAAGTTAAGGAAAGGAGGAGGAAGGGGGGGCACTTGCTGCTTACAATGTTTGCCTGCTGAGCAACCACTACGCATGTTGAAGCCCTGCTTCCTGGAAAGTAGCCGAACACCACCTGCTAATGGGAAGTAGAGAATGAACCTTGTTATTTTCCTCTTTGCTTGTGAGCGTGCAACCTTTCGCTTTGGCTTTAGTAAACTACCTTATCTCAACCTATGAGTTGTTTTTCATCTTATTCTCTCTCCCCTGTCTGGCTGGGAAGGGGAGAGATAGAGCAGCTTGGTGGGCACCTGGTGCCCAGCAGAGGTCAACCCACCACATGGGGTTATACTGGATTCTTGGTTGATTGCTGATCTGGCTGTGGTTATATGCCTGGGGTTTTTTTGAAAGGTAAATCTTTTATTGTTTTGTTGTCAGTATGGGGCATTCTCATCCAGTAAGAACTGGCTTAGGTTGGGTCTTCTGGTCACATCGACCCTGAGGATAAAATCTCATAGCCTCAGGTAGTGTTCGTTCTTCTATGCAAGTTGTATTGCAGTTAGAGCCTTGCCTTTCACCATTTCAAGAAAAACTTTTGCATAATTGGTGGATGGGATTGAAAAATAAGTATCATTATTTAGGAAGCACAGCCAATGATGCACTTCTTCCATTTGGATCTTCATGTCTTTCTGAGGTAAATTTTTCAGCTATGACAACCATTAAAACCAATTATCCAAATAAACTGAACTTAGAAATAGATATTTGAATCACTGTATCACAGTGATAAGTCAAGATTCTTTTTAAAAAAGGGAGTACATTCAGTTGCATTGCTCTCACTGAAAAATGCTATATTTTTTTATGAGAGCATAAAGATATTGTTCTTTTCATCTTTATCTCAAACTTTTAAAATTTGTCTTTTGTGTCTGTTTTATAATGTACATAATACATTAGTACAGTAGAACACGTATAGAAATTATAAATTCATACATGTATGTATATTGGGGGAGCTCAGTAGGCCAGGATACATTCCACCCATTGCTATAAACCTCTAAAACTCTCTAATTATATATCATGGGATATTACTTGCATCATAAATAACTCCTGTGACAGTCTCCGGATCTTTACATATAAGACTATAACAACAATGGTAAAGATTATAAGTGCCTCCAACAATAAATACTCCTATTCAGCCAAGCTGGTCTTCTGGCTCACTTGCTTGACTTGCGACACACTGGAATTGGCTGCTCCTGTGCTTCTAAAAGGTGGTTCTTGAAAACTGACCAGCTCTCAAAAGCAGATTCCTGGGGACACTGATAAGTAGCTCCCCAAATAGCTTAAAGTTTGTTCTCCTGAAGTCCAGGGTAGCAACTCTGCTGACCTTTTTTCTCATTCCACTGAAACTTTTAAACTCAACCATTTCATGGTCACTGTGGCCAAGATGGTCACCTACCATCACATCTCCCACAAGTCCTTCTCTATTCACAAACAAATCTAGGAGGGCATCTTTCCTAGTTGGCTCACTGAGTACTTGTGACAAGAAATTATCTTCTGCAAACTTCAGGAATTTCCCGGGCTTGCTCATCACAACAGTATGATATTCTAAGTTGACGTCAGGGAAGTTGAAATCTTCCATAAGGACAAGAGCTACTGATCCAGAAATTTCTCCTAATTGCCTATAGAATAACTCATCAGTGTTGACATCCTTTCTGGGTGATCAGTAATAGACACCCACTACAACATCTCCTTTGTTTTCCATCCCCTTAATCCTCACCCAGAGGCTCTCAACCACATCATCCCTAACTGTGAGGGCTGGAAAATTAAACTTCTCCCTTACATACACAGTGTGACACCTCCACCTCGCCTGCCCTACCCGTCCCCCCTGAACAGCTTGTAGCCCTCCATCCCAGCACTCCAATCATGGGACTGATTCCACAAAGTCTCACTAATAGCAATGATACCATACTTCTGGGAACTAACCAACGCTTCCATTTCATCCTGTTTGTTACTCATACTGCATACATTGGTGTACAAGCATTTCAGTTCTGCTCCTGAGTCCTCCGTGCCCCATGAGCAGTGTAAACATTCCCACTAGCATTGCCACCCTCATGCAATGCCATACTAACCCTTGGCTTCCTTTCAGCTCTCCTGATGGTATCCCATTCTCCCATCAATTCTAGTTTAAAGCCCTCTCAATCAATTCCTCCAGCTTACACCCAAAGATGCATTTTCCCCATTGGGACAAGGAGCATTTACTATGCTCCTGGGAAGGTGAAAAACTTTGGAGGTATAAATCCCCTTTTTAAAGCCACTAAAAGGTGAATTGCTGATTGGAACAAAAGCCAAGTAGTAAACTGGCTTGCAAACCAGGATGCTTATGATGCCAAAAAGGCAGAAATACGACTGTTCAGAGACAGTTTTGGGTCTTTAAGCAGCAAAGGTATTTATTTCGAGCAATGTTGGGGTGCTAGGCAGCTAATGTTGCACAAATTAGTTCCAAAGTTCTCAGTGAAAAGTCAGGTAATTTATACAGTTTTCATGAGTGATTACAACATCTATACATGCATATTCATTTAATTTCACAATCTAATTATCATATTCATAATAGGCAGAGTCTAGGCAGAGCTTGAGGCAGAGTCGTCCTTTTGTGGAGTCCTCTGGTGGTCATTCCGGCCCTTCAGCCTCAAGAGGGTCGTCTCTTTCACTCCTCTTCGTCATGAACTTTTCAACTTTTCCTGACTACACACTGGGAGCTTGTGAAACCCCCCTGATTCAGCTTGTTTATCTCCCCGGATATCCATTCTATCTAATTCATGACTACTAAGTTGTCCTTTCTGTTATCTTTTCATTAGTACAGAACATACGTAGGCAGAGCTCTTGGAACAGGGTACCACTTGTCCCTTAACATTAATGTTGCATTCCTCAGAGCGAGGGTCTGTAACATCCCCTCAGAACAGAATTCCATCATCTCAGAACCCTTGCTCGGTTTCACTTACAGCTTACACAAGGTGGCAAGAATGCATTTTAAAAGAAACAAGGTGATTGTGGCAGAAGTGGATGCACAATGGCAGGCAGATTTGGTGGATATGCAAGTTTTCCAAGCACAAGGATGGTGTTAAGTACATATAATACTGATACACATATTACTAAAACATATCTGGGGCTTTTGGTCTAAAAGACAAACCAGGTTATTAAATAGCTTGGGTCTTTAAAAGCATTTTTATCAGGGGACACATGCTTCAGAAATTATAGTCTGACTGGAGAAAAGCAGTTTTAAACCAGTCTTTAAACAAACTGCAAAAGCAGTTCAACGTAAATCACTTTTGTTACTAATAATAAACTTGCATCATAAATAACACCTTCTGTGACAGTCTCCAGATCTTTACATATAAGACTATGACAACAGTGGTAAAGATTATAAGTGCCTCCGACAATATGACAACAGGGTGAGTGAGGAGATGGAACAAAACATTAGCATTTGGTTTCCAACCAGATATTGTGTTATACCAATGTGCTTCATCTACAGTGACTACACTCTGAGCAATTTTAAGTATATTCCCATTGTCACCCAACACTATAGAGACAGGCAGGTTCTTTAGGGAACCTTGTTAGAATGAGGACTGGCCACAGGATTGTGGTTATAATTTGTTACATGGAAATTTTAACGATCAACATAGCTTCTTGTTACACAAAATTTTTAGCAATTGGCATAGCTTACAGTTAAACAGAATTTCTAGTAATTAGAATAGCTTTCTTATTATGTAGAGTTTTCAGTTACATAGACTTTTTAGCTACCTGGACCCTCTGCAAATCGGGTCAAATTCTTAATAATCATTGCGTGATACAATAATCATAATCTAGACTTAGACCTTACCTAAAAGAACATGAGTCATTCACTCAGTCAACAGAAGACAACAATGGAGGCATCTCTGACCACCAGGGGATCGTGGGTTTTGCCATCCAGCCTAAGTCCCACTTGTAGCTGCTTGATTTTATAGGCAGTATGTCACGTGCAGTTATGCTTCCCTGTTGAGTAATGGGTGTCACCATATCCTGGCACCAATATTGGTGGGCAAATGCTATTACTACTTTGACAGTAGTTTTGCCTGGTCTATGATGGGGGTCACCACATCCTGATAACAGCACTGGTGAGCAAATGGTCTTATCACAGTACTGAAAAAGGGGAGAGAAGGGGGTGTGATATGTGATCAACATGCTTACATATTATGACTGCCTGAGAAAATGGCATTGATTATGCTAACCATATTACCAGGGGTCAAGAGCAGGGGGTACTGGTCACACTTAGATCCCTACCTCTCGGTGTGCATCCAGGTCTCCTAACAGTTTTGTGATTTGTGTCTCTAATTCTGCTTAGCTTTGGAAGATGCTGTTTAGGTATCCCCCAACTTCAGTCAGGTACTATCCATTGAATACTTTCTTTAGACAAGTTTTTTACATCCACCTGTGTGAATACTGAGGCATTATAAGTGCAATTACCAATTATAGATACAGTAGCATTGGTTTTACATTCTTGCATGGGCTGAAATGAACAAGTTTCATCTTCCCACTGTTGCCTTAAAAAATCGGTCGGTCGGGAGCCAAAAATAGACTCACCAGGCAACTATTAGTAGAGATAAGGTATGGAGCAGTTTTAATAGAAGACCTTCAACTGCAGGGGTACAGAGACGCACATGTGCACGTGTCCAGGGGTTCCACAATTTAAGGTATTGTCCATCCCATCCCAGATCTATCTGCCCCCCAGTTCTGCCCCTGGCACGCCCCCTGGAAATTGAGTCAGAGGTCCTGAGACCCTGTCTTACTCAGCTTCCTCTTCGTCACAGCACGTCCAGTCCTTGGAGCTCCTCCAAAGTTCTGGGTTTTGAAGGTTGCTTTGTCTGTGGAGTATCTTGTTGTTCAAGCCAGGGTGCAAATGTTCTTAAACAGAATGAAGGCCTACTTTGAGGGAAGTCTAAACATGCTAAAGGAATTTAGAAAGTTCTATATGAAATGGGGAAAAGGGTTTGGGTAAGTGGAAACTACTGTGCTAAAGTGTAAGGGATTATACAGTTACATTAAAATCTACATTTACTACACAACTACTAAAATTTACAAAAAACTAAAAATCAAAAAAATCCATAGGCATCACCACTCTACTGGTAGAGTTACAGATTACACAAAGACTACCGTTCCAATTAGTGGTTACAAATTGTTTTTCTCTAAAACATAGAAGTGTACAAATATATTGAGTTCTGCTATTGATACAAGTCAGCCACAATGTGGGGTTATTGTGCATATATCCATTTCTATTCTGTTTTAATTATATTATCTTACTATTCTCTATCACTTTTTTAAACTTTCATATATGCTTGCTTAACCTTCAATTCTCTCAATGTTTAACTACGTAAGTACAGGTGGTTTCCCTTCTGTTTTAAACTTTTTACCTTCTTAGTTTTCTTTTGTTAGTTACATATTCATTTAAAAGAATATTATTGAAACCAACAATTTTATCACTGGGTTTGGTTGTTTCTTTTCAAGTTGCTGTTCTTCAAAGGATCACACAGTAAAAAAACCCCAAAAATATTTACCAAGGCCATTAAGTTGTTATACTTTGGCTTTAACTGACACTGCTGAAACTATTTCACGGGACAGTCTACACGACACCAGGCCTGCTGGTGACAGATGGGGTACACCTGTCTCAAAGGGAGAAAAGGATCTTTGCGCAGGAGTTAGCAGGGCAGAGCTTTAAACTAGATCTGAAGGAGGAAACCAGGGTTGCTAGAGATAAGGCTGGGGGCAGCACACCAGAGTTTGAGGAGGAATGTTGGGCTAGCGAGGTCCTTTGGTCCACCATCTCAGTGGAGATCCATGCAGAAGCAAAGACGCAAGGGGTATTGATGTGTTAGAAACCATGGAAGTGCCTGAGAACAGTCACATAGGAATTAGGGCTTCTCCCCCCAAAAAGGTGGAAGGTTCAATAGCCCAACTGAAATACATCTACAGCAATGCACACAACAAACAGGAGGAGTTGGAAGCCATTGTGCAGCAGGAAAACTATGACATAGTTGCCATCCCATGGTGGGATGACTTGGACAACTGGAGTGCTGCAATGGATGGCTAAAAATTCTTCAGAAGGGACAAGCAAGGAAGGAGAGGTGGTGGGGTAGCCCTGTATGTTATAGAGTGTTTTGACTGTCTAGAGTTTGATGACGGTGATGAAAGGATCGAGTGTTTATGGATAAAAATCAGGGCATGGCCAACAAGGCATATGCCATGGTGGGAGTCTGTTATAACCCCACCCAATCAAGATGAAGACACGGGCGTAATATTCCAATATCCTTCTGGACAAAATGTCCAGCATACAGCTAGATAAATACATAATGCGATGGCTCACGGGTCAGGCGCAAAGGGTTATAGTAAATGGAGTGACATCAGGCTGGTGACCAGTCACTAGTGGGGTTCCACAGGGCTCTGTTTTAGGGACAGTGCTCTTCAACATCTTCATAAATGACTTGGATGCAGAACTCGAAGGTATGCTGGGTAAGTTTGCCGGTGACACTAAACTGGGAGGAGCTGTTGTCTCCCTTGAAGGCAGAGAGGTCCTGCAGAGAGACCTTGACAAATTAATGGGCTGGGCAATCACCAACCATAGGAAGTTTAACAAAGACAAGTGTTGGATTCTGCACCTGGGATGGGGCAACCCTGGATATATGGACAGACTGGGGAACGAGAGGCTGGAGAGCAGTGCTGCGGAAAGAGATCTGGGGGCCCTGGTCGACAGCAAATTGAATGTGTCAGCAGTGTGCCCTGGCATCCAGGAGAGCCAACTGTGTCCTGGGGTGCATCAGGCACAGCATCGCCAGCCAGTCAAAGGAGGTGATTGTCCCGCTCTACTCTGCACTGGTGCGGCCTCACCTCAAGTACTGTGCGCAGTTTTGGTCACCACAATATAAGAAGGATATTAAGCTATTAGAGAGTGTCCAAAGGTGGGAAACAAAGACGGTGAAGGGTCTAGAGGGGAAGCTATATGAGGAGCGGTTGAGGGCACTTGGTTTGCTCAGCCTGGAGAAGAGGAGATGAGCGGAGACCTCATAGCTGTCTACAGTCTCCTCACGAGGGGAAGTGGAAGGGCAGGCACCAATCTCTTCTCTCTGGTGACCAGTGATAGGACCCGAGGGAATGACATGAAGAGATATTTCCCTAAGGAGTGGAGGTGTGACCACAACCTGTCCTGTAGGTGTAACAGTCCATCCACTTTCTTTGATTTCAGCTTTAAGGGACTTAATTAACTGGTGGTCTCTCTCATCATATTTTGGGGTGAACCCTGTCAAATCGATTTCTTTTTGTGGTATTACTGCTAGGATGCCTTTTTCTGCAGCCCCTTTTGCTGCCTGGTCAGCAAAATGATTTCCCAATTTGGGAGTTGTTTTCCCCTTCTGATGAGCCCTACAATGCATGATAGACACTTCTTCTGGCTTCCAAATGCTTTGCAGGAGTGCATGGATTTGGTCTGCATGTTTGATCCCACTGCCTTGGGCAGTTAGTAGCCCCCTCTCTTTCCAGATGGCTCCATGGGCATGTACAAC